>NC_092810.1:91186002-91538502 GCF_040954645.1 Diabrotica undecimpunctata
TCTATTGAGCAAGAATTGCATAATTAGGTTTGTATAGGTTGTTGGAATACCATACTTTATTAGATATTTATATAGCAAAAACGTATTGACAATATCATATGCCCTACTAATATCCAAAAAAATTGCGATTGTATTTAAATTTTTACTAAATCCTGTTCTAATATAATTTATTGTTAAAGCTAAATTATCGTTACACCCTTTATTTCTTCTAAATCCTAACTGTTTTGGATTCAATATACAATTTTTTTCAATTATTTGTTCAATTCTTAATTTAATTATATTTTGGAGTATTTTTGAGTATATATATTATTTAATTATATTTAAGACAATTTAATCTTGACATTCAATATTTCAAATACTTCAATGTCAGTTTTATTTGCGAAATCTTTTAAATTCTGTGAGTGTTTTAAAATGCTTTTGTACGCCATTTTTTGTAATGTTTAAATTGTTTTAGTTTACTCCCGAGGAAGCTATTAAATAAATGGCGAAATATTGAGTATCTCAGAAAAAAGAAAGATTTTCATTACAGACCACTTTACCCGATAATTCGAACGTATATATATATATATATATATATATATATATATATATATATATATATATAGGATAATATATATATATATATATATATATATATATATATATATAGGATAATATATATATATATATATATATATATATATATATATATATATATATATATATATATATATATATATATAGGATAATATATATATATATATATATATATATATATATATATATATATATATATATATATATATATATAAAGGTGTTGCTAAAAGATTTAATCTTTAACACATTTCGTATAGTTCAGATAACAGAAAACGATATTATTAAATCGTTTTCGTTCTTGGCCACCAAAGTAGATGGCACCTCTGTATGCTAACCGCTGCAGTGGTAAAGTTTTGGGTGTTTGCGCGTGTGTGTGTGTGTGTGTGTGTGTGTGTGTGTGTGTGTGTGTGTGTGTGTGTGTGTGTGTGTCTGTGGGTGTGTGTAATTTTTGCTATTCTTATTTTTTATTTTTTCAAAATCAATCTAACTCCTTTTAAAGAGGTCGTAAACTAACTTAAATTTATCAAATTCATATTACTTATTAGAAATAATAAAATAGAGAAATATTTTTCTCTTCGGCACCTTTATAGAAGTTTTTACATAATTTTTTATATGGAAATAATAGTTAAAGTATCCTTAAATTCTTATAACTTTCTGGCTTAGATAACAGGTAATCGTGAGCTACTGATATCGTAATGTATAATGATATTTAAAGAGCTACAGACGTAGTTGCAAAAATTTAACTCTATCGTTTATCTACCGAAAGTCTACTTTAATGTATGAGTAGAAAATATATATTGTCAATAAAGTTTTCATTATATTGAAAAGTTATACTGTTAAACCGTTAACCAAATATGTGGTAGGATCGTTATACTTAAATGAAAAAAAAAACATGTACAAATTTAGGTAATTCTCGTCGCAATACTGCATTTCAATTGCTTAAAAAAACTCAACAAATTGACGAATTGAAAGGCGCAATCCCGCCGACTGCGCCACTTGGCTTTCGAAATTCGTATGAGGCAGAAAAGCAAAATATCTCAATTTCGTCGAGTTTTTCACGGAAGATACAAACACCTAAGCATGTTCGGTATTCAGGATGTGCGTCGAAATGATTGGATCTGTGAGGTGGTTGATTGTGGCAATCGAGACCCTCTTTCCCTTAGCCCCTGGCCCGCTACCGGAATGATGGATGCCGACGCGCAACGAACGCTAATTAAATCTCTTGCTGTTATTAGATACAGGTGTGGACTTTATTGCATTTGAACAGTTTAGTTTACCTTAGTATTTAAGGTTTGAGGCGTCAAGTAAACGGAAATTCAAAATTTGGTAAAATTAGGTGGAAGATCTCAACAAAAGTTTTAATCAAAATGTATTATATATATACAATATACAGGGTGTTTGGTAGGTCGATGGAAATTTTTTAAGGGATAATAGGGGACGCCATTTGCAAAATTTTTGCTAATAATGTATCGCTCAAACTGTTAAGGTTTCCGAAATAAAGTTAAATTTGTCAATATTCGAAAATAAAGCTGCTCGTCCATTTTATTTTAAAAAATAATTATCCAAGCGAGAGACTTTCCTGACATACAAAATACCTCACGTATTACTTGCTAAGATTGCAAAAACCCTTCGTTGAATATCAATGCATTGTTAAAGTAACCTTCATTAATGAAATGGGTAAGAAAGGTAAAACATAACAACGATACATCATGCTTTTTGTAACATTTATTATGCCTTATTAAGTATGTACATAAACTTCAGAAAACAGTCATTGTTGTTCAAAATGAGAACCACCATTCCTAATGCACGCTCTTGCCCTGCGTCGTATTTCTGATGTGGTTACTTTTAATCTCAATTCTGCCCTTATAATGCCAGCTGCTTCGATAATCCTTTACATTAAATAAGCTCCAGTTCGGATTGGAACTTGAAAAACAAGTTCTTTGAATCTGCCCCAGATGTGGTAGTCGCACGGTGTTAAATCGGACGATCTAGCAGGCCACAAAAACGGTCCAGTTCGTCCGATCCACCTATTGGGATAGTGATTGTTGAACCATAGCATACCATAGCAGGTATATTGTTTTTTGATTGTTATGCGTTCGGAGAATGCCGATAACTGATGGAAATTTTATGCGAAAAGTCAGTGTTGTAGGTTTTCATTTTTATTCCATTCGTAAAACAGGGAGGTAGTACGCTTAGCTAATTTTTAAACGTCGAATTGTCGAATATTGACAAATTTAACTTTATTTCGGAAACGTTAAAAGTTTGAGCGATACAATATTAGCAAAAATTTTGCAAATGGCGTCCCCTATTATCCCTTAAGAAATTTCCATCGACCTACCAAACACCCTGTATATATATATATATATATATATATATATATATATATATATATATATATTATGAATTGCAAATTATGACTCTTATGATGTTTTTTAAACTTTAATTTGCCTTAGGCTTAATTTTTCAAAACAAATAAATTTCTCTTAAATCGTTTTTAATCTCAGGGATATTTTTTATCGTTAATTTTTTACGTAGCTTCAAAGTAATATCTATACTATTGCCTTTGAGGAAGAAATGGACAATGGGAAAATAAATGAAAATAAATAAATTTGTAATAATAAATTATCAAACAATTTTTAAAAATTACTTTCAATTTATTAAATCAAATAAGTTTATAATTAAACCAAACATATTATAACCTATGCTATAATACGTATAATTAAACTTAAAAATTCTCTAATGTTCATACACAAATTATTAATACTTATTATGACTTGTTCTCAAAAAGAAGATCTCTTAATTAAATTTTATATTTATTATGAAAGCGAATAGCTGAACAAAATGTTGAAAGAATCAACTTAGTTATGATATCGTTACGAGTGTGGTTCAAAGTGATTTTTTATTGTATATCAGACTGACCTTTTATTTACACAATTTTCTATTTGCTCCTTTTCTCTTCCGATTGTGCTCTGACCATCTACTGTTCGTATTTATGGATGCTTCACACACCCCTCTTCTCCTCAGCTAGTGAAAGCCTCTCATACACACTATCACCGATTCAGTTTCTCTAAAGCACCTCCTGTATAACCACCTATCCCACAGGAATACACTTTTTTACTAATTGAAAGGATTTTTGCTTAACCGATTAGCACTACATATATGCTACATCTGTTTTCCTTACTACAGAATGTAGATTCCAGTTTGAACTGTTACTATTCTTTTGGCTTGTTCCACAGACACATCAAACACTATTAACAATTTTAATTTACAAGCAACTCTGCTCACTTTTACTGCAATCTATGGAGCAATAAAACAAGAACTTTAGAATACAGTAAAATCTCCCCCGTCATCACAAACTCGGCTTGGTATCGTTTCCCTCTACTTCCGAACCTGTCAATCAGATTCCAGTATCATACACTCCACACCTTAAATTCAGACCAATCAACTTCCATACTTTCTCAGTAAATAAACTCGCTGTCGTCATGACTTTGTATCATTTGTTATTTCATAAATAATTTCATATTCATAATTTCATAAATAATTTATTTCTTTTTTTTTTATAAGTTTCGATATAACAATATAACTTATCATTAAGATTATTATCTACCCTCATCTTTTACTAAAAGCTTTCTCCTTACTTTCTCTATTTTGTGTACAAAAGATTTATATTGTTTATTCAAAGAATTCCTTCATCTGTGCCTTTGACATAATTGTTTATTAAAAACCGAATATTGCTATAATATCGATATCTATCTGCTTTATTATAGCTTAGATAAACCATTACTCATTCTTATCTATTTGGTTTTTACAAAATTAATTTTTCTATTTATTTATTTATTTAATCGAGTATATTGGTCGATGCAATTAAATTTATATTATGATCTTTAAATATTTTAGACCAATTCAAACCATAACAACTTCCCCGCCTAATGACAAGATGAAAAAATTTTCGAGTCAACAAATAACTTTAAACATTATTACTATTGCTTATAATTCTTAAATTTTACTTTTATTCTTACAACAAAAAACCTTTATTTACATTCTACCTATTCATGGTAGTTGTACACATCATGAATATTAAAAATCCCTCTGATTTTTTCACAATCTACACGCCTAAAAACATCAAAAATTGGCATTAACCTTGCGCAAATGTTGTTGGTGATGTTTGATAGATACTCTCAGCGCCTTTACCAATACCTTTTCACCAACCTGAAAGGTAACGGACATTCTTTTCCTGTTGCGATCTTGTCTTTGGAGGTATTTTTCATTACTCCTTTGTAGTCTCTTCTGCACCAGTTCCAAGACCTGCTAATATTATCAAAGCTGTGTATCTTTCCACGGCCTCACCGGCAGCTTTCCTTGCATAATATATTCGGGTTTTTCTTTTGTGACTGCTAGGGATCGTATTTGGATAATTTTCTATTTCAGCTAATTTTCTGTCCCAAATCTCATGTTGTCCATCTGTAGCAATGCGAAAAAATGTTGTAACCTCTTGTATAAATCGCTCCGAAGACTTGCTCTGAGGGTGTCGGATGCTGACAAAATTTGTTTCTATTTCGCTTTCCTTGAGCTGTCCTTTGAAACCGTCGTTCCCGAAGTACGTCGCATTGTCCAACAAAATCCTCTTTTTGGTGTTCCTATATTGGCTATAAATTCGTCTAGTTTTTTTATAATTTCTTTTTCCTTCATCCTACGACAACTATATAACTTTATATATTTTGAAAACACGTCTAATATCACCAGAATATGCTTATTTCTTTGGAAAGTTATGATTAAATCACTCAACATATCGATTGCCACTATATCTAATTTATTTCGAGAGACGATGTTCTTTGCAATATTTTCATTATTTTAGTTTCTACTTTTATACCTTTGGCATATGCTGCATCTTTGTGTCATTTTTTCGCTATGTGGTAAATCTTGTCGACAGATTTAATTTTCTCGGAAAACTAACCACACCTTCCGGGCTCCAATATGCCCGCTATTGCCATATAAATTTTCCATGATTTTCTGTCTTCTGATCGTCTTCTCTCTCGGCCCTTCTTTTCTGCTTTTCCTCCAAATCTTCTAGATTCATTCTTATTTCCTTTAAAGAGAAAATCATATCTTCTTGTGGCAAACGGTTTAAACCTACATGCAACGCGATCGTATCCTTTTTTTCCTGTATCTTCATCACTAGTTAGCGCATAACAGATAGAATCGTAGCTTCTGGACACAAAATAGTACACTCGCGAATTCAAGTTCAGTAACGATATATTTCCTTTCATGGGTAATCGTCACTATAGATACAAAACATATTGGTACTTTTTGTCCATGCTGTATTAGCGGCATTTCCTTCTCACTTATGTCTGGGATTAAAATAATTCACTATTCCTATTTTCATTCAATAATTCACAATTCTCAAAGTTTTCAAATTTTTCGGTCTTGGATAACACAGCCCAACAAAAAAAAATGTTTGTCTTGCTGCCGAGAAAAAATCAACTGATTTAGGTTAATTTATCTGTGCTGATTCCAAAAATACAAACGTTTTCTTTGTATCAGCCCTAGTTTTCAAGATATAACATACCCATCAAATACTTAAATATTCTTACATTTCTCTATATTTCACCACTATAATTGCAATATGTTTATAAACCAACTTAACAAATTCTAATACAAATACATACTAATAACTTCTAATTAAAGTGTACATTTCGAAATGTCAATAACTTAAAATTAGCGCTAATTGCTTTTTAATTATTGTCCGATAAGTAAATAGTATTTTCTCTGAAACGGCCTTAATAAATTCCTATAAAGTCAACTGCGTTCTATTGTAACATTTAGTTTGAACTTGAGTTTCGCTGCAAGAGTTTGTTTTTGACAACTGAAAACCATGGCTTCTACAAGCAGGCGTTATTGTGTGAATAACCCGGACGTTTTTTGCTACATATGTGGCGAGTACATTGTAAAGGAAAGTAGAAAACCAGTTTGTGATTTTATAAAAAGGGCATCAAGCCTATTTTGTTGTTCATTTAGGAGATCAAGGTAAATCCTGGGCTCCACATGTAGTATACAAAACTTGTCTGGAAAACTTGCGACAGTGGACGAAAGGACAACGAAAATGTTTAAAGTTTGGTGTACCAATGGTATGGAGGAAAACAAAAAATCGTTTTGACGATTGCTATTTCTGTCTTGTAAATATAAAGGGTATTAATCGTAACAATCGACATACGTGGACATATCCTAACCTGGATTCAGCAATAAGACTAATTCCATATCAGCTTGAACAGATACCCATTTCAATATTTAGCTGTCTACCTACGTTGTCAGAGTAACATGTCGAAACGTTATCTGACGAACTACAGACTAATAGATTTGAGGAAGACGACAGTGATTTTGAAGAGGAGTCAACACGTCCTAAGCTAAGTGATCTGCTGGATCACTTAGCTTAGGACGGTTATCGGAATATACACCAGATCACTGGCGTCTTTTTATCGACAGTTCCAAACGAAGTTTCAAGTGTGTCCTTTTACATCCATTCAATTACAATCCAAATTCAATGTTTCCTGTGTCTTTGGGATAGCAGGGCTAAGGACCAACACTGGAGTAGAAGAAAATGGCATCGCAGAGATGCATTAGATGCAAGGAGAAGCTAATGTAGTTAACGAAGCATTGGTCGACCGAGAGAAAATAATATTACCTCCGTTACATATTAAACTAGGGCTGATGAAACAATTTGTAAAGGTCCTAGACCAGAATCGTCCTTGTTTTGAATACTTGTCCAGCAAATTCCCTGCACTTAGTAAAGAAAAATTGAAAGCCGGAATATTTGATGGGCCTCAGATACGACAACTTATAAAAGATTCGCATTTTACAGAATTGATGACTGAAATTGAACGTAATGCATGGTGCTCTTTTGTGAAAGTTGTGCAAAGTTTTCTTGGAAACAATAAGTCGGAAAATTACCGGGATATAGTGGAAGAAATGCTCAACAATTTTAACAAACACGGTTGTCATATGAGTATTAAAATTCATTACCTCCACAGCCACTTCCGTTTCCCAGATAATCTTGGTGACCTTAGTGACGAACAAGGGGAACGCTTCCATCAAGATATCAAAATAATGGAAGAGAGGTATCAGGGGAGATGGGACACTCACATAATGGCGGATTACTGCTGGAGTCTTCAAACGGACCGTTCTTTTAAAGCCTTTGCAAGAAAATCATATAAAAGGAAGTTTTTAGGTGACGCTGAATAGCAGATTTGTGCTGCGATGCTGGTTAGGTTGGATGAAAAGTTAAGTTTTTTTGGCAGATATGTGTGATGATTTTTGTAAGTACATTATTGTACAATAAATATCTTACTTTTTATTAGTGTTTTGTTTATTTAATTGGTAGCAGCACTACATATATGTAGCTAGTGCTGCGTTAAATTACCCGATATGTTAGAAATGTTGTATTTCCTGAAAACGATCTGATGGAGCAAATCTGGTGGCATTTTTGGATTCAGCAGACCCAAATTACCTAGAAACAGTAAAAAAATTTCCGGCAGCAAACTGTGTGTTTACCAGTGTAATCATTTATACTCAGTCTTCCGCTAGAGTAATTCCGCTAGTGTCCAGTTTAAAAACCAAATAAACTACTTCCTTTTGGAACATTTTACATTTTTCTATGTTTTAACCCGACCTTATCCAATTCTACCGAAACAGTTTCAATATGTTTCAAATGGCTCTGCGTATCCGGAGAAAAAATAAGTAAATCGTCGATATAATGTACGATAAAGTCTTCATGCCGGTTGAGAATTGTATACAACGCCTTTACCAGTGCTGCACATGCATTTTGCAGACTAAAAGGCACTACCTTAAAACGATATACTATCCAATCAATTGAAAAAGCGGTGTTGTTTCGGCATTTTTCTGCTAATGAAATCAACCAAAAACTGTGTTTTAAATCAATTTTGGAAAAAATATGGGACCCAGTTATTCTTCCAAAAATCCCTCAATATTTAGCGGTGATTCATATTGGGATATTGTATGTTGATTGATATTTCGCGCATCTAAACATAGCGTCAATTCACCATTGCTTTTCTTCACTATGACTATTAGATTAACATAGGGTGAATGACATCTTTCTATAACCTGATCTTTCAACATTGTCTCTATTTCCTTTTTCACATCTTTCGATATTTATATGGGTTCGGATATGTCTTCTACCGAAAATTTTCCAAATTTTTAACTTCAAATGAATGCTCGTATTTTCTAGCCACTTTGCTTTCTTTGTCTGTTAAATTTTTATAATTTTTTAAAATTAAACGCATCTCCCTTTCCTGTTCTTGTCCATTAATTAGTTCTCATTGATCCTCTTTGTCTTGTTTACACATATTTACAGTGTATTCTGTCTCCGCGTCTTCATACATCCCATTTTCAAATACCGTTATTTTGACTCTATTTTCTGTATTTTCAACTATGTTTATCTCTTTCCATATATCCCATGTGTGAATGTTTTCTCTTATCTTTCTGTCTTCTTCTTCTGGACTTATCTCTTTGGAGGAACTCCAGGCAATCATTTCGTCAAAATTTGTTTTTTCTTCTTCATTGCACATCTTGTATGCGGAATGCCATTTATTCATTTCTCTTAACCTTTTCTTTTCTTCTCCTGGGCTCGTCTCTTTTGAGGAATGCCCCGTTTTAATTTCTTCTACCTTTTCCTTTTCTTCTTTGCCTGTATTTATCTCTTCTGAGGAATTCCAGTCATTATTTTTTTTGTTTTTCTTCGATTGCGCCTTTTTCTGCTTCCTTGTGCCTGTTTCATTGCCATGTTCATTTCTACCACATTTTCTTTATCCACGTTATCTATATTCCTTTTATCATAATCCTTGTCCTTATCCAATTTTTTTTTCAATTCTACCACTTCATCGTTAATTTTCATTATATTCTTTTTAAAATCGATCACTACATGGTTTTCCGACAATTCGTTTACTCCTACTATCATATTATGCGACATATTAGGCATGATCACACATTGTAGCGAAAAATACTTTTTTCGTCGACCATCCATTTAGGATTAATTTTAACACCCTCAAAATCATTGATTAATGACCCCTATTAATGAATGATTTTCTATTAATGAACGATTTTATTATAGGCAACACAACATACATTGCTTGTATAATAATTTAACCACATTTAACGCTCTGTGATTGGCACTGACCTGTGGTGTAGGCAACCAAACATATAGGTACCTATTTATATTCCCACTAAAAAATTATTTAAAATGACATAGCCGCTGTAAGTACTGTCTGTCATTGTATGTCATTATTTATCGTAAAGTAAATAAAAATTGAAACTAAGGTATTTTTATTTCGGAAAAGTTCGGTCGACGGAAAAGTTTTGTAACGAACTCGTGAATTAAAATGGCGATTAACAATCTCGAACATTAACGCACTCGCTTCGCTCGCGCGTTAATATATCTCAATTGTTAGTCGCCCTTATTAATACATTTGTTGGTTAAATAACTATTTACAATTACTTACAATAAGCTAAGTGGTTAATATAAAAAATAATTCTTCAAATCAAAAAAACCAAATTGATGAAAATTAGTAAAAAAAAATAATAACAACCTAATGGTAGAAGGCTAACAGATTGAAAAAATAAAGAAATACATCTTCTACTTCTTCTTCCTCCTCTTTATAAGGAATTCTGCTTGTTTATTGGTGAATTAATACCTCTATGGAAGGTTGTCACTCCATCTTTTGCGCGGTCGTCCGATACTTCTTCTGCCGATTGGTCATTTATCTCTTGCTATTTTGACGACACGGGTCTCCTCCATTCTGCTTATGTGGTTATTCCATTTGTTCCAGAAATGAACATATCATTTTAAAATATAAAATAAAAATATAGTTCTTTACACTTTTCTTAGTGTAGAATAAGTAAAATATTTACTAATATCAAGTTTGCTCGGGATACCCGACTCATTGGCGCCACAGCCTCTTAAATAGTTTTCACACCTAAATACAAGAGGGGTAATCTTCACTTTTACGCATCAAGTAGTATTTTATTAGTTCGTTCTCAAACATTGCCCTTGAGGCATGTGCATTTTAAAACACTCTCAATTCACGTATAAAATATTTCTCTACTTCGAAATCGGGCATTTTTCTCATAACGGTTTTCTCTTTCGCGTGTTATAAAGAAAGAATTATTGTATAGTCAGCTACGGCAGTGTTGAGGCTTCTCTATTCTAAAAATAGTTTATTATAAATCGATAAAATAAAGTGATTTTATTTCTCTGGAGCTATATTTGCTCACATTAACAATCCTTATCCTTCAACGGTCACTGAAGAACCAAACCTATGGAGATACATCCACTCACAAGTCCTTTGAAGTAAGGCTTGGAATCAAAAGATTTCCAACCCTCTTATGTAGGGAGCCAGTTACATGACTCCCACACCATTCTTTTTTTCCATTTTTTGTCCAATAATTTATACACTGTACGTTACATTTACTTCTAATGTCTTCACTCTTTCGATCTCTCAGCGTATTTCCTGTAATTCTTCTCAGTACTCTTATCACTGCTGTTTCCAGTAGCCTTTTCGTTGTGGCTATGTCGGGTCTTGTTTCTGAGGCATATGTCATTATTGGTCTTACAGTGGCTTTATAAATTCTTGATTTCATCTCAGTGTCAATGTGTCTGTTTCGCTGTATAGTGTTATTAAGGTATCTTGCCAATCTATTTGCTTTTTGTACTTGATCTGAAAGAAATACATGTACCTGGAAACACTCCCAACAGAAAATTACCACTATAATAAATATAAGTTTAAAAAGCAAGTATGACTTATATAAAAATAAAAAAGTATTCATTGTAAAAGAGATTTAACAGTAGCCCTAAAATATGGTTGACCAAATGTTTCGTATATACTGTCGTGTTGAACCGTGGAGGCAGAATCGATGAGCGATTAGAATACTTAACTTTTTTGATATGTGATCCGTATATGATACGTATCTCTAAAGATCTTATGAGTGGATCAGGTTACAACGTTGTCTCTGTTAAGACGAATGAAGAAAGAAAAATGTTGAAAGCACCACACCTAAAAGAAAGTTAACTGCAATATTTCAGACATATAGTATAGAAAAACATCTTGGTTTAAAAACCTAAGCCAATGGTATTGTTGTAGCTCAAAACAACAATTTAGAGTTCTTCTTTTCAAAATTTTAGATCGCGCATCATTATTGCCAATCTTTGTAATGGGGATGACACTTAAATAACAAGCTATAATTATTTTGGATTACATAGCAAAAGTATAAAATATTAAATTGCGAATATTAGAAAGAACAAAAGCGAAAGAAGGAAAGAAGAGTGCTTAAGGAATAAATGATCCTTTAGGGGGATAACGTAGCTGCTCATAAATTATCATGTTCATAAATTATCGTCGAAAATATTATTTCATTCACTATATTGCTTAAATACGCCCTCAGCAATTATCATCAAACTTTTCAAAACGTCACAAATAGCTCGAAGATATGATTGTTATCTAAAAAATGATTTAAATACAAGGTCGGTTAAATAAAAAATACTTCAAGTCTATTCTCACTTTAAATGCACTTTTAACTCCCCAAAACATAATGTGTTCATTCTGTACAAATGTATTTAGAGCATAAATTTTGAGCAGATCCTATCCTGCGCCATTGTCTTCTTCTCCTGCCTCGCTTTTGCCCACTCTCTTTCTCTCTCCTTTTAATTAGCCCATACTTGAATACACCGCACAACTTTAACTATTAATAGCTGGATAATATATAGTATATTATATCATTTCAGAAATTAAACCAGAAATGCTCTATAAATTCTCTTCTCATTATACATTTGAGATGAGATTTGCTCCGAAAGATGGCGTCGCGCCCAGCATAATTATATTGTACTTTTAATTACTTAATTTCGGTTATGTCTAGGAGCGATAACGTTTTAAAACTTTGTAATGGCCCGTCTGAGATAAAAGATATTTGAAAAATTGGCGCAAGGTGAAAGGCGTATAAATTTTTCCCTTTAATAATAATGATGACTCTGAATAATATCTTCGTCCATCAACAAATAAGTGTCTGATTTATTTAACATTAATATTTTTAAAAAATGTCAAAAAAATTAAATCTACAATTACGTTTTATTAAAATTTCGTTGTAAACTATTTTTTTTTGAAAATAAACCACAATATTTGTAATTAAAACTGTCAGTACCGAAATCCTTAAAAACTTATCTTTGTATAGAAAAATCTTGTGTCGCGGTGTTTGTCCAAGCTAGTATTCAAAAACCACTGACCCGATTGTTGGTACTTGTACTTGGTACTTGTTGGTCCAACTTAGAAGATTTTTTATCTTGATGAATTACCCTTCTTTTTTTTAACAGGTTGACTGCCCCATAAAAATGTTTAAAAAAGTCCATGGTGCCAAGTTGAAAAAAGTGCATCTGGCAACCAACTGAAATACTTCCATTACTAATATTTCACCAATTTCATTTATTAGTCCCAATTTTTGAAAAAATAGGTCAGCGGTCGAATACGACCGCCGGGACGTAGGCGGCATACTTATTCCCCTGGTGCCAAGCGGTCGGTCGGGCGGTCGTTCTATTCATGATGAGACTTGTCGAGTATTATTTTGTTGAATGGTTGTTTTGACCAATATTTTATCAGTATAGGTTTGATTGTTAGTAAGACAAGTAAGTTAATTGTGCTCGTGTTATTTTTAGAGTTAGAGAATAGTAAAAACAATTATTATTTCTTGAAATAAAATGGGAAGTCGCGGTAAAATGATGGTTGTTATGGTTTTGGAAAGCAATGAACGTTCAGGTAAGATATAATTTTCATATTTTCATATTATATATTCCTATTATATTTTCAGATGTAAATCATTGCATAGGATTACTGTTTGAAGTACGTACCTACACAATAAGCAAGATAATATTCTGAAAAATACATGTTTATTTATTAGTAGAATAGCATAGAAATATGCTTTATTGTTATTGAAAGCTATATAGACAATATAGATATCGAAAGATTTATAGAAAAAGTTTACAAAGAGTCAGAAAATAACAATAGCTAATATCATTTACTAAAATCATACAAATCGTTAATATAAATAAAAAATAATGAAGTAAAACAAAACCAATTTATTGCAAAATTTAAATAAGTTGCAAATAATTTACGTTTTTTTTTTGACAGTTTCACGGTTAAAAATTTTGTTTTTTTTTTCAGGTGACGAACCTAATGATTTTTCCTTTGATTCTGACCTAGACCCTCTGTTCTTACCGTTCAGCGATGAAGAAATTCTATATAGCTCCGATGGGTCAGAAGCGGAAGAAGAAATAAATTTGAAAAATAAACGTAGAAAGCTAAACACTCTTGTTAAAAAAGGGAAATTAGTAATGAGCCATGCTGTTCTAAGTCACTTTCTAGCCTGGATAACATTCAAAAGAAATACACTCTTTGGGTGAAAATTCAAAAAATATTGTTTAACTACAGCCTTTGGAATTGAACAGCGCTATTTCCTCGGAAGAATTAGATGACTTTTTTCAAGTTACAATCGATCAACAAAACCAACAAAACATATTATCATTTGAGCAAAATGAAGATCACCAAAGCCAGGAAAATTCTGCTGATGGATACGAACAATTCTCATGGAAAAAACCTATTGGCAATCACAAAATTTTCAACTATTCTGCGGAAGCTGGATTACAGGCAAATTACGCTGCAGCTCTTATAAAAAAATTGTCCCCCTATAATTGTTTTCGAATTTTTGTAGACGATGAAATTATAGATGAGATGGTTAATCAAACTTACTTGTATGCCACCCAGATTTTGTGCGATACTGATGATATCAGTAACGAATCTAGACTACATCGATGGGTTCCAACAACCAGAAAAGAATTGATACAATTTATTGGCCTTGTAGGTTATATGGGACTTGTGAGGCTGCCTTCTATTGACAAATACTGGAGCACTGACAATTTCTACAAAAATTGTATGGTTCCGAAAATTATGCCTAGAAACCGATTTCAGCTCTTTCTAAGAATGTGGCACTTATCCGATAATACCGCGTGTCCAGATGGTGACCGCCTGCACAAAGTCAAACCATTGCTAGACAAACTTATTAAAAACTTTCAAGCAGTTTATACACCAGGGCGTATATTCTGTATTGATGAGTCTGTTATTCCTTTCGAAGGTCGGCTAGTGATGAAACAGTACATACCGCAAAAGACGCATAAGTATGGAGTTAAGCTTTGTAGTGACAATGGCTATACGCGGAATATAAGGATTTATGCAGGTAAGGAGAAAAATGAAGGTAACGCTTCTGTACCAACAAATGTAGTGATTAACCTATCAGAAAACCTTTTGAATTCGGGACATACGATAGTAGCCGATAACTACTATACAAGCCTAAAGTTAGCTAACATTTTACTTGACAAGGAAACTCACTATATTGGGACCCTAAGAGCAAATCGTCGTGAAAACCCAAAAGAAGCAATAAATAAAAAATTGAAAAAAGGGGAAACGTTTGGGTTGGAAAACGAGAGAGGCGTTTTGAAGTGGAAAGATAAAAGAAATGTCTTATTACTATCTACTAAACACACTACCGAAAATCGAGCAATTCAGCGACGAAGTGGTGTTGTTCATAAACCTCAGGCTGTAATGGAATATAATGAGGCAAAGTCCTCAATTGACCAGTCAGACCAGATGGCAAGTTATAATTCACCTCTACGAAAGTCACTTAAATGGTACAGGAAGCTCGCTGTAGAATTTCTTTTTGGTACATCCCTCGTAAATTCTCACATTATTTTCAACCAACTAGCCGATAAAAAGATGAAAATAACTGAAATTAGAGAGAATGTAATAAAGTCGCTCGTTATGAAGACAACATTGAGTCACAGAATGATTCCGAAAGGGAACAACAACAAATACGAACTACAAGGAGATCGATGCAAGCTCATACTTTGGTGAAAAAAGAAGGACCATATGATAAAATAAAGAAATACTGTTAAGGTTGTTATAAAGAGAAGATTCGGGGAAACATAACAAAAAATCAGGTCAAAAAAGTAGTAACTTACTGTGACACTTGTGAAGGTCAACCACACCTTTGTTTAGATTGTTTCAACAAACACCGATATAACAAATAACCGATAATTTTTAATTTCTTTTGTGTTCTTATTTAACTTTTGTATGTATTTCAGTTTGTAATGGATATTTTTTATAGTTTTATATTTTTTACTCGAAATAAAGATATGTCAAAGTTTCGATATCATTTTAGTCTCCCCTATTCAGCCAAAATGAAAACTGATATATATGTATATATATATATATATATATATATATATATATATATATATATATATATATATATATATATATATATATATATACGACGACTGTATGCCACAATGGTCGAATACTGCAATAATTTCGCTTCTCTACACGATCTCTAGCAAAACAGGAACTATATCACAAACCGTATCAAATCGGTCGTATACGACCACCATGGCATGCAGCACTTATTGAACTGTCGGTCGTATACGACCGCCTGGCAGTCAACCTGTTAAATTCTGAATTCAAAATGTTTTATACGACTTCTCTACAGTTTTAGTTAGTTTGATCCATGTATTTATAAAATATCATAAAATGACGTTTAACAAACGTCATTTTATGTATTTATAACTTTTTTTATAATAAATTGAGAATGACTAACTCTATTTGGCCTATTGTGGTTTTTAAATATTTATTTGAAGTCCTAGAAAGGTCTAATAGATCAGAAATTATAAAGAAATAAAAGGAAAATAGTAGAAGCAGCTGTTTTTCCATACAAACAGTTAGATTATACCCTTATTATTTATTATATTATACTATTAGTATATTAGTTTATTAGTATTAGAGTCCATAGTGGTAGTTCATTTAAACAAAAAGTAACATTTAACACACTTCACGTTTATTTACTTTTTTCGATACGCATAAACTCGAGAAAATATGATGAAAATGTAAGGAAAATAGTAAAAGCAGTTTTATTTTCTCTCACAAACAGTAATAATATACTGATCTATACCATACACCATTAGACGACTTACATAAATATTATAAAGCATTTTAAAAAATGTGATTTTTACTCGAGAGCAAAATATTTTTATTTCTGACAGAATTATTTATTGATATAAGATTGAATGCACAGTTTTATTAATTAAATATTGCCCAAGTACTTTCACTTCCTAGAGCATCTTCAGGGGCATTTCGTCAATTTTGGGCTATCCAACAATTGCAGAATGTCATAAACATAAAATTGTACATTACACTACACTACACAAGGATAAACAGTTTTGGTGTTCTCTCATCTGACGCGAAGACATGATGTAGCTTCGTCGTTTTAAAAAAAATTTTAACTGTTTGTCGTTATGAAGTGTAGTTTAATGTTAAATTTTATGTTTAGACCATTCTCAACATATTGTTGGATAGGCCAAAATTAAAGAAATGCCGCTGAAGGTGCTCTAGGAAGCGAAAGTACTTGGGCAAATGAATTTCATTATTTATTGAAAATCGAGCAACACTGTTTTGTGATTTTATTATTTGTTCATTTGACCTATATTATATGGTTGAACAAATTAATTTTGATTTGCGATAATTAGTTTTAAAGTTTTATTTTATTTGTTTATTTCTGTAGTATACATCAGACAAATGGGGATGACCAAAAGCTATTTTGTAAATCTTTTTATCCGTAAATAAAAATCTATAGACGATTATACAGTTTCAAAAATATAAACATTAAAACTTTATTGTTTTACGCAGTTTTATTTTGCATGCTATAGTAGTGAATAATTGATGTCACACTTGCAGTATGTCAAAATGTAACTAACTTCGCAAAAAAAAATTGTTAAATTTACAAGAGTTGGACTGGAATTTTATTATCATTCTGCCGGGTATTATTTTATATATTATTAATAATAGTACGCAAATTTAAATTAAGTTTGGTGTACTATTTACACTGTTACTTCAGTATATTTTCAGTGATAATTTTTAGGTTACGTTTATTGTCATAAAATTCTAGAAAATATTAAAATAAAATAAAAAAAAAACAGGTGGGTTCTACTTAGTTCATTTTTATAATTATATCTTGATTTTCCCTATCTAATGGCTCTACAGCACAAATCAAGCCTTGTCCTTCTTAAAACTATGCCTCCAGCCTTACTTGTCCCGCGACAATCTTCTCCAGTTCTCACATCTAGTAAATTTTGTGCGTTCGCTGCCACTTATTCCTCTTACCTTTTTTGCGATCTTCCTTTTAGTCTTACGCCTTGTATTTTACTATCTGAGGCTCTTTTTGCAATCTTTTGGTCTTCAATTCTGAGATCGGTGCCTCTTTGAACATTTGATAGACTTTAGGGTTGTACCTGGATCTACATACTTCGTTTTTGTTAGTAATTCCAAATATCTTCCTTAGGACCTTTTTCGAGGACTTTTAGCTTTCGTTTTGTGTCTTCTGTCAGCACCTAGATGGTGGACAAACAGCACATTAAGTACTCAAGCTGCCATTAGACGTTCGTAGCAAACCAAATGCAATGTGTACCATTAAAAAACGAAGTGGTACGGTTGCAGTAATACAACTGAGTTCAATTATTATCTTGGTTGAATGTACTATTGCTTATAAAATTTACTCAAAGTATTACATAGAAGCAAGATTTAAACTGCAACTACAAACTATTCGGTGGTGCTGTCTTACTACTGTCTTGTGACTTCTAACATACATTACTGGTCATTTCTTTCTTTACATATGTAAATAAGATTATTGCATGTTTAAAACAATCGTTTTTATGGCTAAATGTCGAAACAGTTTGATTGACAAACAAGTGCAAAATGATCTATCGACGCAAATATTTTCCATACATTTGCTGAAAATTGGAAACGGTAAAATAAAACTGAATCCAAATACACAATGCATCAAACTTCCAGATAATTTATGTACTTTTGTTGAGACCAAGCATGAGTTAATTGTAAGTGCCTTCCAGGTTATACTAAATAATTAATTTAATCATAATTGTGTCATTGAGTGCCCAAGTTTGGCTGCGAAAAATGATCAATGTAATGTAAATTATCCAACAGACGTTTTACATTTTCTGGATATACCAGGGATGCCACTACACAATCTTTAGTTGAAAATTGGTTCACCAATTATTCAGCTACACAATTTGAACATATTAAGAATATGCAACGGCACACGTTTGGTCATTAAAAGTATCACTGAAAATATTATTGAAGCAACCATTTTGACTGGACTATTTGAAGGTGAAATCGTTCGGTTGCCACGTATACCAATGATATTTTCATATACCACAATATTATTCAAAAAGCTTTAATTCCCTGTTCGATTAGCATTCGCGATGACCAATAACAAATCTCAAGGCCAGAAAATGTCCGTTTGCAGCTTGGATTTAGGAATCCATTTTTCTCACATGGTCAATTATATGTTGCCTGCTCACGTGTTGGTAAAGTATCAAATTTATTTATATTAACACAAAGCTCAAAAGTGTAATTTAGAATAACATAATTATTTGGAGTAAAATTCAAACTTTTCATACCTCCTTATATCTAGGCAATAACAAATTTTATACTTTGAAAATCGAAATTTTTGGTGGAGTATGTTTAATTGCTAATATGATAAATTTCATGTTTTGGTGTTAAACTCCGACAGCTCTTAGGCAGGGATTTCATGATATTTTTACTCTATGAAATAAATTAAACATAATTAAAATAAATTGAACATAAATTATTCGTATAATAACCAAGTCACAGCAAAGCGTGGCCGCATCAGCTAGTAGAACTATAAAAAGGATATAATCTATAAATGTTAAAATAAAATAAAATAAGATAAAAAAAAAATTAAATTAATAACATTGTTAGAGATATACAACATCTTTGACGTAGACCTTTATTGACAAGGAATCTATGTGATAAACTATTTCTATTTTTAATTTGTGATTTTGTTTCTTTATATGAATTCCGTAACGCTTTGACGAGAGTAAAGCTAATACTGATTTCTATATATAATATAACACATTTCTAATATAATACTGTACACAGTTTGTTTATAGGAACTGACTTTTATCACTTGACTTTTTTTATATTAGTTGTTTCAAGCAAAATATTTCTCATTACAAATTCTTCCTTTAGGAAAATCTGCTAAATAATGAGGTCTCTAATTAATCGACCGTACAGAAGGCTAAATGTATTAGTCACTGAAATTTCCCTATCGTTCGTACACCTAAGTGTATCTCCTTTTTTATGAATTCATGACATATAAGCGATGGATTCTATCGCTACTTGATGGAAATTCATTTTATATAACAATAAAACACTAAAAACTTCTGTATTCAATACTTCCACAAAATTTATTATGTGTTATCACTACAGCTGTTTCGGCAGACTGCCTTTCTCAAGTGATCTATTTTTTTAATCAAATAAAAGGTAGATATCGAGCACAGTTTTTTATTAAATCTTACTCAAGTACTTTCACTCCTAGAGCATCTTCAGGGTCATTTCGTCAAAATTATAGGCTATTCAACAATTTGGTGAATGTCATAAACATGTATTATTTAATTTATTAATATAAATATACAAATATTTTTAATATTTGTATATTTTGAAGCCAAGCTTCTATATGGGCAATGCATTAATTATTCCCTATAGTAAAATGCAGAGCAGATCGTCACGAAATTAGCGACACAAAATAATTATAAGAGTCCGTTCTACAAGTTAACATTTCATTTTGGTAATAAAATAATCAGAAGGCATCATCAATTCATCTAAAAAAATAAAATGAAAAAGACAGTCAAGATTTAATTTCACGTACAAAGTGTCTATGTATCTGTTTATACGAAACTATTTTACGGATCTAAAAAGAATAATATGTATGTAATGTAAAGAAGCTTAAGACATTAGACATTAAATAGTTAAGTTGTATAAACAATCAATTGAAACTAAGTACAGTTTACAATTTAACACAAACTTAGAACAGCAAAAGAATCATGCGGTTATTATACATGTAATTAAAAAAAAAGTATGTAAAAATTTATGTACATACTGGTCTCCCAGAACCAGTGTTATTTACGAACAGCTCAAATATTTCATTAAAGGCATCTGGATAAAAATGTAAGTCACGTGTACGTTCGCGATTTAGTTAAAAGTTTAGAGAAACGGGATCAGCCCAAAATAAAAAAAGGGATGCCCCAAGATTACTGAATGAAGCATCCCAAATTGGGGCCCTTGGAAATTTTGCAATAGAGCCTACTGCTGTTGATACACCTCAAGTATCTGCAATGGCAGAACTTCAACACGAGTCGGTTGGAAATGTGTTGAAATTACATAAGTTTCACCGTACAAAACACAAATTCTTCAAAAACTAGGCGACGATGATCCAGACCGATGAATTGAGTTTTGTGAACTCATGACTGAAAGAATTCGCGTGGAACCGAGAATGTTTACTGATGAATTTATTTTTATCCTGAATTGTAATGTAAATAAACAATATATATATATATATATATATATATATATATATATATATATATATATATATATGTATATATAATTTAAAAATAAATAATTATTTAAATATATTTTAAAAGTAAATTATACAAAAAAATAATTTTTTATTTGAAAATCAAATAGTTTTAATTGTGTTTATTACTTTTACAATTAGTTTTTATTGCCGGAAAAACATTACAAATATATGTTAACCAATTAATTGTTATAAACTTTGTATAATTATAAATCAAAATAGTAAAATTAAGTATGTAATTGGTAATATATTAATTAAATATACAGATAAATTACATAATTTTTATTTATTATTATACAACGTTTATACCAATTATTTTGTGTAAAATATATTTATAATGTTTTTGAGAAAAAGTTTTAAATTGTAAAAATAATAAGCATATTTTTTTAGTTTAATGTTAAAAAGTATTATTATTACCTTTTAATATATAAATATTGAAGTCCACCTACACTCACGCCAACCCCCACGAAACCCCCCATCCAAACCACGTCACCATCGACGGTATAACTGAACCTTCCGCTATTATATATATACATATATAACCTGCTTTTAGTGAATAAAGAAGACAAAAGGTGATAAGGAAGAGCTCTGACAACTTGTACGCTGTTTCAATTGTAAAAAGTACTAACAAAGTTGCGAATCTCGCGCGACATTTGTTGAGTCTCTGCCGTACGAACTCGTGTACCAGCTTTTCCATTATCTTCTGTTTCTTGTTCCATCATCCAGCCTCAAGAGTCCACTGCTGAACATAGGCCTCTTCCTCATGTTTCCAACCCCGTCTATCTTGCGCCGCTCTCATCCAGTTTTTATTGAGTCTTCTTAAATCGTCAGTCCATCTTGTAGGTGGTCGACCGACGCTTCTCTTGTCTTCCCTTGGCCTTCATTCCAATAACCTCTTTGTTCATCGCCCATCTGTCATTCTGGCTATGTGTCCTGCCCATCTCCATTTTAGTCTGGCTATCTTCTCGATGATGTCAGTCACTCCGGTTGTTCTCCTGATGTCTTCGTTGGTTATTCTGTTTCGCAGAGTTATTCCTAACATAGACCGCTTCATTCTTCTCTGCGTGATTTTCAGTTTGGTAGCTGCTGCTTTTGTTAAGGTAAGTGTTTCTGCTCCGTACGTCAAGACTGGGAGGACGCACTGATCAAATACCTTTCTCTTTAGGCATGTGGGCAGCTCACTTTTAAAAGTTTCTTTCAGTTTTCCAAATGCTGCCCACCCAAGGCCGATTCTTCTCTTCAGTTCATGAGTCTGGTTATCCCTGCCAATAATAATTTCATGTCCCAGGTATTTATATCTATCTACGAGTTCTATTTCTTTCCCACCAATACTGATGTTCTGGTTGGGTACCAAATTGGTCATTATTTTTGTTTTTCACTTTCTGTAGCCACAACGAGATCCTGTACCATCTCTCTTGCCATACCTAGATCTTCAGCTATTATAAGTATATCATCGGCGAAACGTAAGTTGTTTAGATATTCTCCATCTATTTTTATTCCCTTTGTCATCCAATCCAAATTCTTAAAAGCATGTTCTAGCACCGTATTAAAAAGTTTAGGTGACATTGGGTCTCCTTGTCTAACCCCCCGTTCTATTTTTATGCGATTACTGTTAGTATGTAATCTGATAGTGGTTGTTGCCTGCAGGTATATTTTGTATAATAATTTAGTATATCTATAATCTAGCCTGCATTCTTTAAGCGCCTGTAATATTTTGCTTAGCTCAACTGTGTCCAAGGCTTTGTGAAAATCGATAAATATTAGAACTAGAGGTTTATTGTATTCCACTGCTTTCTCTATTAGGGTTTTTATACTTTGTAGATGGTCATTTGTTCCGTAACTTTTTCGGAATCCTACCTGTTCCCTTGGTTGATAAGTCTCTAATTTTCTTTCCATTCTCTTAACTAGTATTCGCGTAAACAACTTATATATATATGGCTGAGGAGGCTAATCGGTCTGTAATTCTCTAAATTTGCTTTGTCTCCTGCTTTGTGTAATAGAATCATAGCAGCGTTGTTCCAGTCTGTTGGAATATTGGCGCTGTGAAGGCAGATATTGAAAAGTTGTTTAATTTTTTCAAGTAATACATCCCCTCCCATTTTTAGTACTTCTGATACTATTCCATCTTCACTCGGGGATCGATTATTTTTCATTTTCTTCAGGGCTTCTTTGATTTCTAATTTTGTTATATCGGGCATTAAATCTGATCCTTGGTTTAATACCCCAGTTTTTAGTGTAATTGGAGGTTCCGTATTGTTAACTTTTTTTGTTGATCTATATAACTCTGTGTAGAACTCTTTAACTATTCTTAATATTTCATCTCTGTTCGTTGTTTCTTCTCCAGTGCTGTTTCTCAGTTTGTTAATTTTTATTTTCCCCTTTTGTACGCTCCTCTTCAAAACTTTCATGTTCTTATTTTGCTCTATTGCCTGTTTTGTTTTTTCTACATTGTAGTTTCTTATGTCTTTTCTCATTGCCTTTGTGATCATCTTATTTATTTGATTTATCGCTTCTTTGCTTGTAGTGTTATCTCCTTTCATTTGTCGCCTTAGTTCTATAAGGGTTTTCGTGGGTTGACTCAGTTTTTCATCTTTTTTGCTTGTCGGACAATATTTAGTTTGAGCCTGTTGCATTGTGTTGACTATTTGTTTGTTCAATATATTGATGTGTGCTGTTGTTGTATCTTTCAATGAATTACCAATATATTTTTCGAACTCCTGAATGTTAGTTGGTTTTGTCCATTTCTTTGGTTGTTTCTTATTTATCATTTTGAGTGTTTCTTTTTCGGTTGATATCGTTATTTCAGCTCTTACTAACCTATGATCACTGCTTGTACTGAACTCTCTGTTTCTTGTTATCCTTTTAGTTTTGTTTCATATTAAATTATTATTTTTTTATCTATAATGCTCTCACACTGGCATGTTCTATATTTCCTTTCATTAGATATTTTTACTTGTCCTGTTTCTTGTGGTTCTGCTATTTTCTTTAGTTATTATTTAATTTTAAGGAAGTAGTGATCACTCGTCTAGATTCCGCAACATCGCGTAATACGTAGACCAGACTAGACTTGGATAGAGGCCAGTAAAAGACACAAGGGCAATGGGTACAGTTTCCATATTTGATTACGGAAATCCAATAAAGAGTATAATATAATCGGTATAATATTAAACACAACAAACACCGATTAGCGGAAACCGCATTTTTTGTTCCTGGTGACTAGCAGCTATACGCGAATTGTTAACAACGTTGCTGTTTTGCCATTAAAATCATAAATAGAATAAGTATCGACCCATCGCTAATAGTGTTTACAGTTTAATTCAGCGTATACTTGATTAGTGCCGATTATAACATGCTGTTTATTTTGATGATAATTTATACTGCATAATTATTTCAGTTATCGGACAATTGTCAATAGTATAAGCTAATTCAATCTGTTTAATTTTTAATTAATTGATGAATAGCTGTGGTGCGCTCTCAGCCAATTACACACTACATGATTTATTATGGTTATTCATTTATATGGTGTATATTTTTAGTTCTTATGCTGTAAGGCTAGTCATAAAAATTTGTCAAACAAGAAATCAATTCCTGAAAAATTCCATATTTTTATTGATAATAAATTACATAATTTTTATTACACTTTCTAATAGTTAGTTGCACTTTATAATAGTTTTGCTGTAGTAAGTTTGTCTGGTAAAACAAAAGAAGAATGGTACCGCTCTCTTTAAAAAAACACCAGCTGAGATTGGAATTACTGTCCTACCTGTATAGTCCTATTTTTGTTAAAATAATTAAAAATGTTGTAGGTAACCTTTTAACTTCGCTACTTACTTTAGAGCGTTGGAATTCTTTCTATTTCAGGCCTTACTTCAAAGGATGTATTCTTGATGGATGTATCTCCATAGGAAGGTTTCTTGACCGTTGAATGATGAGGACACGTTTGGTGAGCAAATACAGCTCCAAAGTAAAAGACTTGTGATTTAAGGCCGATGCCGCACTGCAGGATGCTAGATGGTGGCTTGGTGGGTGGATTTTAAAGGTGGATGGTAGAGGGTCGATGCATCCTGGACGCAGTCTCAAGAGTGAAATGAAGTCTGAAGTCAGTATCTAACTGACTGCTGAGGAGACATCCTGCCTCTCTCTAAAGTTTCGCAAAAAATGTTAGTATCTTCGGCAATTATAATGGCAAATAATGTAAAAAAAAATCGCGGGTACATACTTACAATTTGAGGCGGCAACAGGACGGAGAATTCGTGAGAGTCTACAAAAAAGTACGACAACACTCTGACAAATTTTATTTGTATTTAAGGATGTCAATTGAGGCATTCGACTTACTTTTGAAGTTGACTGAAGGCAAATTTCAAAGAACTTCAACGAATTTCAGAGAAGCTATATCAGCAGAAGAACGCCCTGTCATCACTGTGAGATAAGTTGTATTTTACAGTTAAACGTTGAAAAAAATAAAAAAATAATTCTTCTTCTTCTTGCATGTAGGCTTTAAAAGCCTGTTTATTTTCTGTTATCTTTCTCCTGGTCTACCAATACTTCTTCTTCCATTTGGTGACTTATCTCGTGCTGTTCGTACTATCCTATCCTCTGCCATTCTACTAATGTGTTCGTTCCACTCCTGTTTCCGTTTTGTCACCCATCCATTTATGCCTTCTACTTTGCATGCTTTTCTTATGTTTTTGCTTCTCTCACTATCCAACAGACTGTTCCCTGATATTCATCGAATCATTTTCATGTCTATTGTTTCTAGTAGTCGTCTTGTTTTAGATGTGCCAGGTCTCGTCTCTGCCGTGTATGTCTAGCCTGTATAGGTATAACTGCTGCTTTATAGATTCTTGCTTTTGTGTCTTGTTTTAGGTGTTTGTTCTTCTTTTGATTAAGTTGCGCACGAAACAGTGTTGAATGTGCATTTGGAATTAGGTATGACTGCTAAGTGGAGACTATTACATAAAAGCATTAAGGCGAATTTGAAGAATACCGTGCAAACGGTGAAATCTCTTTGAGTTTTGCATAACTTTGTCCTAACATTTGAAAAAACTAATTCGAACATGCCTTTCCAAGGAGAAATAATATCGAATATAAATGAAGAACAGCATAATTCCATTCATCACATGTTCCCAACCGCTGCATTGAAAACAAGAAACACATTCTGCGATTATTTTAATGGTGTTGGCTCAGTCGAATCGCAGGAAGATATTGCTCTACCTCAGAATATCATTCGTAACAACAGTGCAAATTAATGTGTTTTTATGTTGTTTATATTTTTTACTAATAAAGTGATAAATTTACGAGTCTTAATATATTTACATTGTCTTTTTACTCCCGTGATGCTTAAAATACTTTTCATAAAGAACTGTTTTACAGTAAAAAGAAAGTGAAAATAAACTTTATAGGTACCAAAAGTGCTATCCGAAGAGCGAAGTATTTTATTAAAGTGTATTTACTATCTGATCCGACTTCGAGGGCTGCCTTTTCCCACAATGTAGTCAATATTTTAGAATTTTTTTGTAGTGGGTCTGCTGGGTCCCAAGTTGCCCTTCTTTTATACACAGCACTTATTGCGCTTTCCTCCATAGCGGGGTACCTGGATGGATTATCAAACACAACTGATATGAGTGGATAGACGCCTGAAGGACCACCGGATGGTTAGATGGTAGTGGGAGGTTACTGCGACTACCGTCGTTATATTATTCGTGGTATAAGTAGTTGGATGGTCGCCAGGCAGGTATCTACCATCCACCATCCTACCAAACTTCCTGCAGTGCGGCATCGACTTAAGAGTTTATAATGGAACTGTAAGCAAGAAAGGCCCAACGCGGCCGTCCGTTATTGTACAAACTTAATACACTTTTTCTTTATAGAGAATATACCAAATACCGATTTGAGAAATGCCCAAATTTTACATGACTCACCAGCGCAGAGTACGACTATTCTAATAGCCGAATGGGCGGAGGTTGCGGGGAAACTTTACCAAGTGACGATTCTACACTGAAAAAATGTGAATATAAATTAAATCTAAGATTTATACAATATACATAATTTTAAGTATTTTAAGTATACAATATTTTTATTATTTTGTATATTTTAAAAACTAATATATTCGTTTCTGGAACAAGTGTTCTGAAAGTTGATAAAGATCTTAAGAGAGACATGGGGAATCTAAAAATTGCATTCCACAACATATCTCCTCAACTAAGCAAAATTCTTAGCGAATTGGTTTCTATAGTACTCTTACAGAGTATATCGAAATAAAAAGGAAAAGACAGTTAAGATTTGATTTTAATAAAAATTCTACGATTAGAAAATTCTACGGTCGAAAATTAGTCTACGATTTTAATAAAAATTTGTTTCTTGATGATGAAACATTATTTCTTTAGTTGCAACTGTTTTAAACATTAGACACGACCTCTAAGCTAATAACTGTAGAAAGCACTCATGTGTGACAGGTCGGAATTAAAATTGCAAGTGTGTGTATTAATGGATTGGTGAGAGAGAATTTAAAAGTAATAAGAGAAATAAAAATATAAAAGATATGACTTAAATTTAATACTTTGAAAAATTAAAATAATTTGACTATGAAACTTAACTGTCATAGTAGAACTTATGGAAATTTAGAGAAGAAAGAGGTGCGTGCTACGTCGTTGTGAAATTGGAAATTTATTTTTGAGAAGTTGAAAATTTTTTAAGAAAAAAGTTTGAGACAATTCTTTGTGCAGATGTGTCCAACAAGTATCCATTCCTTTTAACTGACAAAGTGACTTTTTAAAAAAATTATTCGTAAACCATCAAAAAAATTAGAGTACAATCCCGAAATCGATTTCCAAAATTTCTTATATAAAAATTTTTCTATTCTATTTCCTAGCCATTTCCGATTTTTTTTTTCGCTTTAGACTGTTTATTTATGAATCAAAAATAATTTTAGATGGAAAAATCTTAATGTGAAAAAATCTATTAGACCTGTTAAAAATTGGTGTTGCTTATGACGTCCAGTTGTGTACGAGAATTTTTTTTAAGATACTCCAGCATAGTAGGTCACCTAATTCTAGATAACACGAAAAGAGTTCTCTCAGTGCTCTTTCTTTTTAAGATCGTAGGGGTTTACTCTGGGTGTCTCAATATACTGGCATCACAGGGAACGAAAAAACGCACCCACTTGCCAGGTGAGGGGCAAACGAAATATTGATAAGCCCAGAACTTTCCGTTGGCATAGTCAGAAGCACAGCCAAAAGAACAATATTGGATTGTACGGTACAGATGAAACGTAACCACTGCTACGAACAAGTGAGTTCTAAACATTTGAACGCTTTGATCTATGAACCTCCAAAAAAGAGATCCAAAAATTTACTAAATATGAATAGGAATTATCTGCGAATTAATAATTAATTAGGTCTCCTAATAGGACACTGTCGCCTCAAGGGGAACATGGATATAAGCAGACTTGAGAAACTGCGGATTGTAGATTTTGTCATGCCAAAGATGAGACCTCAGAACACTTTCTGTGCAACTGCCCAGGGTTGGATACGATGAGGCTCAGTACGTTTGAGCATTATCAACTAGGGCTCTAAGGTTTTGTGTAACTCTCACCAAAGTTTATAATAGACTGTATTAAAAAGAGTGGGCTAAAAGACCAATTGTTTTATATTAAATCTAACCTCACCTAACACCGCAGGTATCTTGAATGTGTAAATGTTTCCCTTAGAGGAAGTAAGAGGTATATGATTTAAATATTGATTAAATTGATTGTAATTCAAATATCAGAAGATGGAGGGAACCAAATAAAAGATTATTTAAAGATAGTTCACAATACCCGTTTGTTTAAAAAAATACTCTAAAGGTGTGATATCACGAACACAATATTAAGGCATAAGAAGCAATATACAATATACTATAGATATATACCTTCATCGTACTAATTTATAAAATATTTAACAAAGTAATCATGTATAGATTAAACAACTAATTCCTTTGCTTACCAATTAGCTTATCAATTAGGAGAGTAGTTAACTTTAGAAACAGATACACAAATAACCACATTTGCCTTCTTTTAGTGCCATACGCTATACAGCACGTAGGTGTTCATGCTAGTCTTAAAAATTAAATCAACAAATAAGATTTAAACTAAAATCTGTCGCGATGTGATTTGATATAAATTCTTTAAACGTCTTTCTATTTGTCCTATATACCATAATGTTTAAGTAATCTCATCTTATCTGTTTATCTGTGCAGTACACGTCACTCATTAATATGACGAGAGGTGAAAATTTCTTGATTGAAAAAAGCGTAAAAAGTCAAAAGGGCTTCGGTAATCAATTGTCAACAAGCAAACAACCCTTCGGTCCGATGGAAAAGCGCCAGCTTTAATTCAAACCGGGTGACGGCGGATAGCGGACGGCGGTGTCGAATTCGGCCCAAAATAAATCATCCAAGGATAATGATGGTGGTCAATTTAGTCCCCTAACTAATTGCCAATATGTGATTATAACGAACACAGTGTTGCCAGATCCAATATATCATCGGCAGTAGAACCAGCCTGCATTCCCGTTCTTTATTATTAGCTTTATTATCATATTTAAAATTGGAAGATGATCGTGGATTAAATTGTTGATATGAAATGGAGTGTTTTATTTTTGAAACAAAATATTTAATATAGCAAAAACTTTTATATTACTAATCTCTAAAATAAAACTCTAAATCTTAAAACAATTTAATTTAGTTTAACAGATCGGAAGCTATTTTTAAAACGCAATTTGGTATTTAAAGAAATTTTTTCATTTTATTAGGTTGGAAACAAACCATTCTAATTCAGCTTAAATTAAATTAAAATTAACTAAGAAGTGACGTGTACAAATTATAATTAGAATCGACGTCACCGAAATTACATTTGTAAAATATCATAACAGATATCATAACATAACATTATATCACAAACATACTAGTAATTTAAAAATAAACCGCCCAAATGTCAATATCTAAGAAGTGCATAAGAGTGTAAGTGAAAGTACAGGAACAATAATTCGGTGACGTAGACATGCATCTTCAATTTTAAAAAGCTCTCTACAGTGTACATATTATACTCACTGAAGATCTACATTTCCATGCGTACAAAAATTAATTGATACAAGAACTGGAGCTTCTTGACCATGCACAGCGAAGAGATTTCGTTGAATAGATCATTGAACATCAGCAAGTGCATGCTAATTTTTTAAGCAAAATTATCCTAAGAGATGAAGCACACTAGTCAAGCAGTAACTTTACTGGTGCTCAATATAGCAACATGATAATAAAGTTCTTTTTATCTAAATGGGATGACATTGATGTGGACGATATGTGCTTAAAATAAAAAGGTACCATATGTCATACAGCCTGTAAAACATATCAATTACTACATGAGACATTTCCTGGTCGTGTGCTATCTCGTTTCGGTGGTCAGAATCACCTAGATTATATGATTAAATACTACTGGATATCTTTTTATGGAGTTATTTGAAGTAAGTAAGGTAAGTGAAAATTTCGACAAAAGAGTACGTATGTACCAACAAAGCCATGGAGGCCATTTGCCTAATTTGCTATTCCATACATAACCCTCTCCTACGTTATTTATGATTAAATGCAAAATTAGAATCTAAATAAAAAAAACTTGTTCTATAAACGTGTTCTATATTTAATTTAAATCTTGGATAAATTTTACCTTTCACATGTACTGCATTAGGCTCCTAGTCAGAGACAAATTTTAGACATTGATCATTTTCTTAGACATCTTGTAACTGTTGAGATTACTGTTGATGCGGTTTGTGATAATTTCTCGGATGCGGCAAAGTCGTTTGGCATTTAAACGATTTTTTTTGCTCTGCTCGATAACTTAATCGTATTCTTGTTACCGCTCCAGGCATCTTTCTATTTGACTGTATGGATTACCAAATTATAGGAGCTACTTCAAAGCTGTGTAATCAGTTCGAAAAAGAAACAAAACTCGGGTCACACACTGACTCAACTATCATGGACGAATATTTGAGATGGAAGCAAGTTGAAAGTCGGCCAAGACTCACCTTGAGTTGTACTGTTACGAGAAGAAAAAAAAAAGAATGTATGTCCGTTTTGTATCTATCTGGTTCATTTAGGAGATCTTAGGGAACTCTTAATCTATACAAGGTTTAAATATTCCATGCAGGAACCCTCAAATCGTGTTCCTTTTTCTCGCACAGTCGTTTTATTAGTTCGGCTTTTCTTCTGTGAACATTGAAAACTTATTGTTTTTATAGGGGGAGATAGTTAAACATCAAATCAACCCATTATTTTTCGGAGAACCATTTCTCCCTCTCTCTCGTTAAACCCTTACCTGGTTTCCCACTGTGGTTGGTTACCACAGTATTTCATAAGGTTGCTTAAATTTCTGGATGCAGCGTCATATTTTGCGCATCACTACTCCATTTGAACCCCTGTTTGCCCATATCTCTAATAATTTATTTAAAAAAGGTCTTGAAATTGTAATAATACTGTCAAGATCTTCGTCTGTATTAATTGCTATATTAACAAAATCACCGATATGGAAACACAACAACGTTCTATACTAACAACGTAACATTTTTTTATAATTAAAATATTAAATAATTTTTAATCCCTTTACCCCTGTTGCTGAGACGCCCATGGCCGTATTCGCAAATAGCTATGCGGTTGGAATTGTTTACAATTAGAAAATTTGATTGGAACCTACCGACTTTCCGAACCACGGAATTCTCAAAGTACGGATGGTCCTATTTATCAAAAGACGCCGAAGTAGTATACTTTATGGTAGGGCTGGGTTAATCATTTTCGGGTCTAAGCGGATTCTGTTTGAAACTTTGGAAACAAAGTCGTAAAAGGACTTAATAGTACTTTTCTGTAAGAACCTAATTCAAAAGATTTTATCTCCTCTCGCGTTTTCAACGACAAAAGTCCCGTTACTTTCTATGTTCGTTAGAACTTTTCTATCTTCCTAGAAATGGAAACAGCCTGGCCTGTCATTTTACAGTGGGGAATATCCCATCTTTTTTGGGAAGCTTGTGACATTTTGAGAGGAAGAACATCACTTCTGGCAGGGCAGTCATTGAGTAAAGACGCTTGCTTCTCTTACCGGTCTCTGTGAAGTTTTTCTTTAAGTGTGTATCATTATCATTTTGGCTTTACAACCCTGTGTGGGTCCTAACCTCTCCAAGAATTTTTTTTTCAGTCGTCCCTATCCATGGCCTTCCTCTGCCAAGCACGTATTTTCATATTTCTCATATCTTGATCTATGTTACCTACCTAGGAATCTTGTTCTGGGTCTTCCTCTTCTTCTTTGACCAATAGGTCTATCAACGAGCGTTTTTCTAGCTAGGTCGGTTTGCTTCATCCGCATTACATGGCCTACCCACTTCAGACGTCCTATCTTAATATGTTTTACGATATCTGGTTCCTGGTATATTCTATAGAGTTCAAAGTTGTATCGTCTTCTCCAGACACCATTTATTTACCGCTCCATAGATTCTCCTTAGTATTTTTCTTTTGAAACATCCTAACATGTTTTCATTGCTTTTTGTTAAAGTCCATTTTTCTGAACCATAGGTTAGGACTGGGCGTATTATTGTTTTGTAAAGTTTTACTTTTGTATTTCTTGATATAACTGTAGATTTAAAAAGGAAATTAAGCCCGAAATAACATCTATGAGCCGTGCAAATTCTGCGGTTTATCTCTGCGGTAGTGTGATTTTCAGTATTGACAAATTCGTTAACTGCTTCGATGACGTCGTTTTCTATAACAAGTGGCCGTATTATTTGTGGTTGCGTGCCTATTTTCATGTATTTCGTTTTATTAGTGTTTATTATTAAACCCATTTTTGTGGCCGCTTCCTTTAATGCTACGTACGCCTCTCGGGCTGCGTTTTCCGTTCTCCCAACAATATTGACATCATCAGCATATGCTAGGATTTGCACAGATTTGTTATATATTGAACCGGTAGTTGTGATTTGTGATGTACGTGTTACTTTTTCCAGAGCTAGATTAAATAGTATACAGCAGGGTGGGTCTCCCTGACGTAGCCTGTTATTTGTTTTAAAAGGTTCAGAAAGTTCCCCTGGATTCGTACTCTGCATTCAACTTTTTCAAGGGTTAGTTTGGTTAGACTTACGGTTACAATTTGGTACTCCTAGGTCCATCATTGCTCTAAAAAATTCTCTTTTATATACAGAGTCGTAGGCTGCCTTGTATTCTATAAATATGTGGTGCGTGTATACACCCTTCTCCAATGTTTTCTCTAGAATTTGTCTCAGGGTTGAAATCTGATAAATTGTTGACTTACCACCTCTGAAACCAGCCTAGTATTGTCCTATTATTCGCTCTGCATATGGTGCCATACGATGGCATAATACATGGAGATGGGGATGTATATTGGAGAATATTTTATACCCTGCATTTAGGAGCGTAATTCGTCGATGGTTGGAGCATTCAAAGATATCTCCCTTTTTGTATATGGTGCAAAGTATTCCAATATTCCAATCACTGGGAAGGGACTTCTGTATCCATATTTATTTTATGAGCTGTGGTAGCGCTATTATGATATCGTGGCCACCTTCTTTATATAATTCCCCTGGAAGATTATCTATTCCGGATGATTTGTTTCTGGCTAGTTTGTTTACAGTGTCTTTAACTTCCGGGATCGTTGGTGGATCATCCTCCCTCTTGTCTGCTCCGCTTAACCCACAGCTTTCGTCTTTCGGGTTTTCTTCTTCTTCCTCTATATTAAGTATCTGGTTAAAATATTCCGTCCATCGGTTTAGTACGTCTGTTCTTGTTGTTAATAGATCGCTATTCAAACTTCTACATTGATTTGTGTTTGCCTTGAATTCTTTTCTATTGATGTTAACCTTCTTATAGAATGTTCTGAATTCCTTCTCACTGTTAAGGTTTTCTATATATTGAAGTTCCTTTTTTAAGTGGTTTCGTTTTTTCATTCTGTGTATTTTCTTCTCTTCTCTTCTCTTTGTCTGGTACTTGTTCTAGTTCGGCGGGTAAGCATTTTTGCATATCCTACATTTTTTTTTGTGTAGCGTCGTTGCATTCATCGTCAAACCAGTGATCTTTCAGGTACAAGTTTCTGTTCCTATTTCATCGTGTGCTGCTGACTCAATATCTTCCTTTAGGTCTGAGTCGACGTTTGCGCCTCTATAACTTCTGCAGTCTGTTATGTCCGTTCCGTGTCTTGAATCTATTAAGATGTGATCAATCTGACTAGTTGTTCTTCCATCAGGGGAGGTCCAGGTTACCTTGTGTATATTCTTGTGTTCAAAATAGGTGCTAGCGATGGTCATGTTCAGTGCTGCTGCTAAGTTTATTAGTCGTAATCCATTATCGCTACTGATGTTGTGTAGGTTATGCCTTCCTATAGTCGTCATAAAAACTCGCTCTCGTCCTATTCTTGCATTTATGTCACCTAGCACTATCTTGATGTCATCATCTAGGGCATCTTCTGTACGCTTGTTTTAGGTCTTCGAAAAACTGTTCTTTAATGTCTTCTAGTTTGTCATTAGTTGGGACATGTGCATTAATGAAACTGTAATTAAAGAATTTACCTTTTAAGCGTAAATAACACATTCTTTGACTGTAGGCTTTAAAATCAATAACTAGGTCTTTTGTTCTATGGTTTACTATAAATCCCACTCGATCTACGTGTTGGTTTTCATTGCAGCTGTAATATATGGAGTGGGTTCTCTTATCAAAAATGCCTATTCCCGTCCATCGCATTTCCTGCAGTGCCAAAACATCTACTCTATACATGTTCACTGTGTCTAGTAGAGATACGAGTGCTCCAGCTCGGTAGAGGGTTCGGGTGTTCCATGTTTCTGATCTTAATACCATTTTTCGTTTGCAGTGTCGTCGTCGTAAGTTCCGTTCGGCTAATAGTTCTTGAGGTTCCGTAATATATGATTCTTACAGCAAGAGGTTGTTAGCCTCTAGCCTAACACCCAACCTGGAGGGCCAGGGACTCTGTTGGGTTGCCATACCAGTCTGTTTTGGTTCACGGGTGGTATTTTATTTCCTACCTACCTGCCAGTCCTAGGACTGGTTAGGGCGTTCCCTTATACACCACCTAGGGACGCGTCCGATGGGCGACAGACAACATCTATACAGATTTAAGTGTGTATACACTTAAATATTTGAGTTTCTTAATCTAATACCATATTAGATTAAATATGGTTATAAAGTACCTTTATTTTAATTAACTTCAGTCCTTGATACTAGTAAAGTATAATAGAGACAGTGAAGGGGTGCAGCAGTCATCGAGATTTATTGTAAGTTATGGTAATTATATTATCTTCAATAATCTGGGCGAATAATATGGTAATCATATCACCCAATCCTAAACGAATCAGCGTCAAACCATTTCTTAACCGGTAGTTAAGGTTAACTACCGATTTAGCGATTTAATTAAAAGAACATGCAATATTTTCATACGAACTTTTAATCAGCTATTAAGAACTCCTCACTAATAATTATTACGAATATTTAATTACAGTTAATCATTAAACAACAGTGCTAGACAGATAATTAACCCAAGTGCGGGTTGGTTAATTTCTAAAATTAAGAATTCTTGTAACCTTTTTGTATTCCTTTGAATTTAACGTTGTTTTATTTGCTATTCATTTTTTTAAATTTATTGTACCAGTTATCTCGAGATAAGCCCATAAACAGCGAAGAGAGATTTTTTTAATCAGCTTTAGTTGAATTTTTTTAAATACTATTAGGCTCTCTTCGCTGATAATTTAAACTGTGTATCATTTTATTATGTTGTATTTGTAAAGGTATTTCTTAATCATAATACTGTGTATTTCTATATGTATACAACCATTTATTAATTGATAGTGCATTTTTACTTGTGTTTACATTTAGATTTAAAGTCATCAGATTTATCCAAATTTAATCGTGTTCTTGAATATATTATTTTGTTTTATCAATAAATTTTATTTCTCGACTCCCAATAAATTTTTCGATAAAATAATAATACCTCTGAATATTTGCTTATTACATTAAATTATTATTATACCTTCGATCAGAAGAAAGATCAGGCTGATTAAGTTTCGTAGGTAAGTAGGTGAACGGAGTCCACCTAATATATTTATTATTTGTTTATGTAGTGTGTTGACAAGATTTATTTGATAATTAACTGTTGATATCTTTCCTTGGACTTGGTCTCAGAACCTAAATATCTTTCCTTATCTCTTTTCGTTTCTAGGGTTTCTTAATTTTTCCCTTGAGCCCCAAAAAGTTAAGTGGCGCCCTTTTTTATCTTATCTTTGGTAATTTTACCAATCTATCCTTTTGTTTATTTCTGTATCTTTTCTAATATATCTTATCCTGATCTATCTTTACTTATTTCGTCCGTTGGTCCCATTCCTGGTTCCAAAAGTTAGTTTCGAACCCACGACTCTCTCTCCACCAACCATCTGGCTGCCGTCCGCAGTATCTCCATTGGTGACATTTCTAGCACAAACCAAAAAAGGTTTCCGAGATTACACGTTCCTCTCATTAATTTGATAGCAGTTTTTTTAAGTTTTTGACTCTGACAGAAACAAACTCTTCAAGAACTTCCGTTAAAAACACTTTATCATTCTCCTCTTCGACTTTCCTTAGACTTTTCTCTCTAGAGTATCATATGTGTGGTTATTATTATCACTAATAACCACACTGGATGAACTCTCATAGAGTTCATCCTGTGGTTATTAGAATTTTCTCACTACGGCGTCCATTGACGTCACAATTAGTTTAAATTAAAGTAGGTGGGCTATTTCTTTTTGTTAGTTATTAAATATTTTTACACTATTTTTGATTTGATTTACTCTTGATTATTTAAAATATTCAGTCACGTTATTTCTAAACTATCTCATCCATAATTATCTTAAAAAATCTCATGCGGTCTCTGGTTGCCAATTGAGTGTTTATTGGTATTAAATATGTGTGTTCCGTTAGTAAATGCTTTCAACATGCAATTTATTTATATCGTGAAATTGCTACTAAAGTGCAACCATCAATAACGTTTCCACTTTTTGCTCAGTGAAACATCCTAACTGAAAAATTTATTAGAAATGCCGCCATTGTTAAAAGCCTTTTTAAATTTTTGAATGCAAACGCCATTTAATTTGATAATGGAAAAGTAAAAATTTCAACATCTGTCCTGATTAGATAACGTCACATTGGGCCTAATATTTATAGCTTTTTCTTCCAAAGGATTGTAAAATAAATGAAAGCAATTTCAGGTTGGCGATAAAGTAGATAAAATTTAATTAAAAGTAAATAAACGTCGAGAAGGAGTGAGACGGAAATAGCGACACTGGACGGTTAATTCGTTCGAATTATTTTTTGTTCCGACTTGCGAATCAACATACGATGTCTGAGTTTGTACTTCGGAATTAGCAAAATAATTATCCTTGTACGTTACAGATTCGCTAGCGTCATTAAGAAATAGAACAACCAACATTGTAGCAAAGAAATTCATTAAATTTCTTACCCAAATTAGTTATTTAGGATATATTCATAGTATTGCTATGTGCGCGATAAGCTCCGCTCCAGTAAAATAAACTTAATATGAAAAGTAAAAACCTTGTTATATTAACGTTCTCGCTCTAATTCTGCTGAGATATCAAGACATTTAAATATTATTTTACCAGAGCAGGAAGAATAATTTGACTTTTTTAAAAACTGCTTGATTTTAATGTTCCTACCGGCTGATTTGTTTGGGTTTGAGTACGATTTCTTTTTTTACAATCTTTAGTTCTCTTTTTTTATTATGTGAATTGCTTTTAGTCATCTTAAATTTTTGTAGAATTACTGTATTTTACAATTTTGTCTATCTTTTTCAATATTTGGTTGGTTGGTGGTTGATTATTTAACCATGTGATTCTGGTAATGTTTTTGTTACTCTTAATGTTTTACATTCTTGGTCATATGAGTATTTGTTGTTCTTTATTGTTATGTTCTTCCCTTCTATTTGGTTTGTTACTATCTTCATTTTACCTTTGATTTCTTTCCGTCTTTAATTTATGCCTGTTAACTTGTTCTTCAGGTAGCTTATACTATCACTCATGTGTTGTTCATACTTTTTCTTTATTACCAGTTTAGTTAGTACATCGATGTCCTATTTATCAGTGTTTATTTTGGCTTGATATCTATTTGACCAGTTACGCTAGCTTATTTTAGTTATTAAAAGTGATCTCTATTACCTTTTTCTACTCTTTATAATCATATGTGTAGCTAGTGTAGTTTTTTTTTGATAAATTTTTTGTTGATAAGACGTGGTCAATTCGATTTTGATTCAATCCAGTTGGATGTCTCAAGGTTGCTTTGTTTTTTTTTGGTTGGTAAAATTTTGTTAAAAAAATACCATGTTTAGTACCGAAGTGTTTAGTCCTTAAGGTATTGCTCTTTATCTATATGTACATATTTGTTACCATTATGTGCATTTTTTAATATCATTAGCAAATCCTTTTTTGCGATTTCGTCACGATTAGCTTGACGTAAAATTTATTTTTTTCTTGTTGTTCAATTGTCTAAGTTGGTGCGTAATATATATTTATTAATGTCCTAGACTTATCCTTTAGTTACATCCTGAGGGTGGTCACCCTTCCCTTTATGAGATTAAATTTTGTTATTATTATTATTTTGGAATTTTTTTTTTATATAAAGTCTTACTCCATCATCACCTTATTTCTCTTCTCCGCTGTAAAAAAATATGATTTCTTTCATGGTTATTTCTTCTCCTTTTTACCATCTTACTTTTTATATGGCTGCGATGTCTATTTTATACTTGTTTAGGTCTCTTGCAACTTCTTTGATATTTCCAATTTTCAGTAGTGTTTTAATATTTCATATTGCTATCTGAAATGTATCATTTTTCTTTTGTTTGCTGTTGTTCAATATAAATCTATTCGTTTCCTTTTTTTGTTACTCGATTCGTCTTATTTTGTATTCAAATCTTGGTTGTGTTATCGCTTAATCGTTTTATGAAACTTTTTCTAGCTAATCTCTGCTTCTCTTCTATTTCCAGGTTTTTTGTCTATTATTAATTTGCTGAATTTTATTTTAACATTTTTCTCGCTTTTTGTTTTTTCTTTAGCAATTAGCAATTTGTCTTATTTTTTCCTGTATTCTTAGTTCTTTGGTTAAGTCGTTGTTTATAAATATTAGATATTCTTTTAAGTCATTTAGGTTGGTTTTGTTTTGTATGACCTTGGCTGATTTCCATTATCAAGATTCAGTTCTGTTTCACAGTCTGCCATATATATTTGCTTACACTCAACTTGGAAGAATATCATCACTCAACTTTTTGGATGATTAAATGTATTTTATATTTTCTTTATATTTATATCTATATATGTTTTCATATATCTTTTATAGGTGTATCAAAATTTGTACACAATTTTTCCCAAAGCCTTTTTTGTTTTACAATATTATATTAATTATTATTTTAATGGGAATAAGCCACAATTGAAGGTTAAAATAAATTTACGTTTTAATTTCTATTTCGGAAATCGTTCTCGAAATACAAACATTAATAAATTTTGTTTTTTGTTATTTGGGGAAAAATTCTTCTAATAATTTTATTTTATCTGACACATTTATATTGACAATTTAAAATCATACTTCCAATGTTGCTGAGTTGCGTTCCTGGGTCGACTTTATTGTAAAATAGATTATTCGATCGCACGAAATCAACTTGAATTTGAGAATATCCATCAGAAACAATCATAGCATGTGATTCGTCTTTAAAAAGACAACCACATGCCATGATGACAGTAAAATTCTCCTGTTAGCAATTTCATAGTAAATCATGAGGAAAAAACCAGGAATAAAACACCTCATAATATTATAGTTAGTTTTTACCACACAAGAAATTTATAATCTTCTTTTTCTTCAGCCTTAAGTAATCCAACTTTGGACATAGGCCTCTCCCAAATCAATCCAGTGTTTACTATTTTGCGCCACTATACTATACTGCTTCTCTTTTGTGATTAGTGTCTTCATTGTTGTATTTCGCGGTTCCATCTTTTATCCTTCAGTTGGGCATTGTGGCCTGCAAAGCTCCATTTTAATTTAAAAGCATGTTCTCCTGCGTCTTTTACTTTGGTTTAAAATTAAAAATACTTTACAAAGTAAAAAAAATATCTTAAATGTGGATAAATAAAACCTAATGTAACTTGTATATAAGAATATATGATTTATTTAAAACACAATTTTATAAATGGACTGCAATAAGTTTAAACTCGTTTGTAACATTATGTAGAAGAGCTAGTTATATGTTAGTGATGTAATACAATTCATAAATAAGGTCATTTAAAGTCCAATCTGGTCCAATCCAACAGAACGTAAAATGGAGAGATCAGTGCTTGGAACGAGCTTTAGAAATATGCTAAGAAACGAAGAAGTTCATAGACGAATCGCAGTGGAAGGTATTATCGAACGTATTGCATAGCAAATATGCAGATGTTCTGAAATATTGCAAGAATGAAAGACGGCAGGTGGACAAATAGTTGCTTGGGTAAAGATTACAGGCAAACAAGCGAAGCAAGAGAACATTCTCAACACGATGGATCGACGACCTTAAAATAATTTCGACCAATTAGATAGCAGATGCGCAGAACAGAAATAGATGGGAATATTTAGAGGATACATATGTTCAACAATGGACAAATGTATAAATCAGGGCTAAATGATGATGCTGTTGATGAATTGTCAGACAAGCAACCATTTTTGTACTTTTTTAATTTGGATGTAAATAAAAAGTGTAAAGACATAATTTCAGTGGTAAATTCAAATTATTTTTGAAAATATTTGTTTATTTTATGGCGGTTAATAAAATATGCTTAGCTGTATTAAGTATATTTTTTTTTATTTAAAGCCAGCCGCATCAACCATATTGGTTATTAGCGGATGGATTTAATGTAAACAATAATGATTACAAATAACAAATAAATAACATACTTATACGTGGTTCAACATGTTACAGTCTCTTAAAAATTTCACAATATTTTCAATGGTGCACTCACTAAAAATATCTCTTATAACTGATGGAATTTTATTAGTTAGTCTTTCAGCACTATATTTGGGACACTCCGTTAATGCGTGTTTCACTATTAACGGCACGTCACAACTCGTACATTTTGGTTGAGGTTCCTTCTTCATGAGATATTCATGTGTGAGTTTGCTGTGTCCTAATCGGAGTCTGGTTAATACAATATAAAGGAAACGGCTAGGGACGTTGTTATTCCATCGTCCAAAATTTGGTTTAATTTCTTTTAACTTTAAGGATTTTTCTTCCCAACATTTAGTCCAATTACATATCAGCTTTTGTTTAAAACACGGATTGAGATCTTCTGCTAATGGTTTTATTATCGGTTTGATATTTGAGAAATTTGCTATTTCTCGAGCATTTTTATCAGCTTGTTTATTTTCTTTAATGCCTATATGTGATGGTACCCACACGTAGACTAATGTTTTGTTTTCCAGCTGCTGCATCTTGTTTTTAATTAATTTAGCAGTCGGGTTGCAGGTGTACATTTTTGACAGTATATGGAGGGAATTGATCGAGTAATAATAAGGAATTTATCTGGTTTGACTGTTTGTATGTGATTTAGAGCTCTGTATATTGCATACATTTCTCCAGTTATCACAGTAGATTCTGTGGGCAATTTGAAACTTTTTATTATGTCTCTAACCAGGTAGGTGGCGTATTTACGTTTGCTGAATGTGTTGAGGAAAAGTTAAAAATTTCAATAGAGTTTAAAATGTTTTTGATCCTTAATTGAAATGGTAAATGTGTTCTTATATTGATATTTGATAACGATGACTGAGTAAGACAAGGGTTGTCAGGTTGTAGTGATTATTGTTTTGAAGCGTAAGATAGACTAAGTAATTTCCGTCGTTACTGTAATGATGGCTCTCCAAGTTCTCAGTCGAGGCTTGCAACAGGAGTTGCTCTGTAAGCTCCAGAGATTATGCGTAATGCATTGTTGTGTATAATGTCTAAGATTTTTAAATTTGACTTCGACGCTGAAGAATATGTAATGCATCCGTAGTCCAATTTTGATCGGATTAGGCTTCTATACAACAGTAATAATGTATCTCCGTCAGCACCCTATTGTTTGTTGTCTAAACATTTAAGAAGATTTATACCATTTTGACGTGGTTTCAACTTAAAGTCCAACTTATAGTTTCGTCGAATGTTATGCCTGAATATTTTATCTCTGTACTTCGATTCAAAAACTTTGTACCGAATTTTAAGGCAGGTATGTTAGTGTGAATAGGCTTTTTGGAAAAAATAATATATTGTGTCTTATCAGCTAAGAAATAGAATTCACTCCTATTAGACCAACTTTCGATTTTATTTAGTTCTTCTTGTAAAAGTTTGACCATCGAGTTAATATTTTTTCCTTTGATAAACATTATCATATCATCAGCATATAATCTAGCCCGTGGAGGTCTCTTGAGATTTTTTATAACATCATTCATTGCTATTAAAAAAAGTGTAGGGCTAATTACAGATTCTTGTGGTGTTCCATTGTCTTGAGACTTAATACTAGAAAGTTCTCCATTACTACGTACTGAAAATTTGCGTTCATTTAGAAAGTTATTAAAAATGCCAACATGTCTCCTTGAATTCCCCAAGTCTGCAGCTTTGTTAATATTCTGTGTCGCCATGCTAAGTCAAATGCTTTGTGGATGTCAAAGTAAACAGCTATGCATTTCTGTTTGTTACAGAAGGCTTCATTAATTTGACTTTCTAAATGTAAAACATTGTCTATAGTAGATCTCAAAGGACGAAATCCAGCTTGTTCCGGTATAAGTAAATTGTGATGTTCCAAATGCCACATAAGTCTATTAGTTATTATTTTCTCTAGCAGTTTCCAAGTAGAACATGTAAGTGATATTGGCCTATATGATTCTGCTGCTGTAGCGGGTTTGTTAGGTTTTAGTATAGGGATGATAATAGCTTGTCTCCATAAGTCAGGAAATTTTTGTTTACACCAGATTGTATTAAAAAGATTCAATAGAAAGTCTAAAGCTTCGTTAGGTAACTGTTTTAAGAATATTGCGGGTATGTCATCTGGACCTGGTGATGTGTCTTTTAACATTTGGATTGTTTCTAATAGTTCTGTTTTATTAGTTGGAGTATTTATATCATCGTTATTGGCTATAATTTCTATTAGATTTGCTTCTTCTACCCGATATCGTAAAAAAGTATTGCTGTAACTTTCATTTGTAGATTCTTATCTGTATGTTTCAGCTAATTCTTCTACCATTTTTTTTGTTTTCATTAATAAGGTTTCCATTTTGTTCTAGGTATTTTATTCCATTTTGTGTATTGACGCCAGTTATTTTCTTTACTTTGTCCATGTTGATGACATGTTTGTATTCCTGTTAATACTTTGAACGTATTTTTTTCCAAGACCCTTTTTTAGATCTGGTAGTAATCAAATTTGCATATGCCCTTTTTTTCTTTAGCTTGATCAAGTTCTCATTGGTTTTATGTCTTTTGAAAGTATTTAAAGCTTTTTTACTTTGTTTTATTGCCAATTTACAGTCTTCATTCCACCAGGGAACAACTTTGTTTTTTGTTATATACTTTGTTTTTCCCATTGCAATTGTGGCGGTTTCAGTGATTAAGTTATTAAACAATTTTAAAGTTAAGTTTATGTTGCTTTCATCAAGTCCTCGTAGACACATCGTCTCAGGACCAGCAACTTCACGTGGAGTCATACGTCGCCATGTTACCAAATCCACTGGTAATTTTAACATCATAATATTTACCACCATATAATTTAAACAATGGGCCTGCGTAGCGCAAGCGGTAGGATGTTTGCCTCGCAAGCCGGTGGTCCGGGGTTAGAATCCCACCGCCGGCAAGAACATCTAGACATTTTAAAAATGTCTATAGGCCCCAGGTCGACTCAGCCTGAATAAAAATGAGTACCTTGGGTAAAACCAGGGGTAATAATAGACGGTTGAAGCGTAGCACTGGCCATGTTACCTTCCTTGTATACCGTAGGCCCTAGATATAGCAGACTACCCTGCTATACTCCCAAAGCCGCGACAGCGGTATAAAACGGGAGACTATTATTATTATTAATTTAAACAAACAATTTTTAACGGGTTTTTACCCATATATTTAGTGGCTCAATACATGTATACCTAGTGCACTGATGATGATGGAACATGGATTCCAAAAACGTTTTGTGATATAGCTCCATTGGGTTTTTAAATTATATACCTTTTATAAAGAATGTTTAATAAAATTTTTTAAATTTATATCTTCTTCAATTATAGGAATATTCGATATTTCTTCAGTGATTTTTGTTTTAAAAATGTTCCAGTTGGCTTGCTTAATTTTCCACTTTTGCATAGGATTGGTTTTTGTTGTGTGGTTTGAAATTTTTGTTACTATTATTGGATAATGATCACTTCCATATAAATCGTCTACGGTTTGCCATGTGTGATTTAGTAACGTCGATGGGTCAGAAATAGAGAAGTCAGTAGCTGAAAAATTTCCAGTATCTCCGTCGAAACGAGTTTGCATAATTAAGTCACAAAGTTCAGTTTTTGGATATTTTGGCTCGGGGGAATATAAATGTTACATATGTTCATTTTTTGATTAGTACCTATTGTTACTGTTACTGCTATTGCTTCTAAGTTTGTATTAATTGTGATTCTGTTTACTTGTAAATCGGTTTTAGCATATATCGCAGCACTGCCACTAACATGATTTATCTGTCTATTTTGATAGTAAATAATATATAACTTCAAGTTATATGCACTGTTGTCTTTAAAATTAGTTTCATGAAGGTGAATATTTCCTAATAAGTACCTGAAATAAGGAAATAAGGAAAACTGTTTAAATTCCACTGTAAAATATTATTATACATGAATTATATTTTTATTTAAATAATTAGTTTTGAGATATATCACTGTCTAAGTCAGATAAACCAACATGTTCGAGCAGTTCTTTAGTTAATTTTTTACTTAGTCTAGTACATTTAATTTTTATATTTCCACCTTCAGCCTGCAAATGTATTTTATGTATCATTTCTATAAGAGATGGAATATCTAGGGAATAGTATTTAGCAATGCTTAATGCATCACTACTACCGTGAGTGTTCTCTAACAGATCAGTGAATTGTTGACTATCGAGTGGGAACTTGGGATTGTGATTGTCAATAAAAATGGTTATCTTTTGGGACAATTCTCGAAATTCTAATGAGAGTTTCTCTTTCGACTTCAACTTTTTCTTTGGAACTTTTGGAACAGGTGTTGGAAAGTAAGATTTTGGTTCTGAGGAATTCGTAATATCTTCTGGGCTAGGTGTTGCAATTTCAAATAAATTTCGTTTGGAGGACGTAGGTTTAGTTATCTGAGTTGTTTAAACTTTAAAAAAGCGGGTATGTCGGGATTGTGCTCATTAAATGTAGGAGTAATTGGTGTTTGTTCACCTATCATTTCAGGGTTAGTAGTATTTGATATGGACTCACTTAAATTATTGCTGTCTGAGGAATGGTTTAGAGAGGAACTTTGTTGTTGAGATCTAGTATATGAAGAAGTTGAAGCTTGGAGTTGGAGGTCGGCACATTGAGATGCAAAATGGCCTGGTTGCTTGCACTTATAGCATAATGTATCTGTGTAAGAAATATGCGATATTTTAAGTCATCATGAATAATTTCTAGTGTATCGTGAATTTGGAAATTATCTTCTGGAGGAGATATGTACACCTGCCTTCGAAAACTAAGTATGTGACTATAGCTGGATCGGTTGCTCCAATTCGTAAGAATGTAAGGGGTGACATTAGCTGTAATCCAATAGTTTTTATTTCGGTTTTCAATAAATTATGTGGAATTGTGGGACTTACGTTGGATAGAACAAGTCTTTGTGACGGGGTAACTAGCTTTCCTACTGGTATTAGTGTGTTACTAATTTAATTAGAATTATGTTGTTTTAAAAATTTGTCTACAGCTGATTTACTTGATAAGTATACACAAACACGGTTATTTGAACTTCTGGTTAAAAAAATTATGTTTTTTGGATTTACAACTGGTCCGATTTCTAATAAATAATCTTTTAATTTGAGTCCCTCTTTTGCAGAAAAGATAATTGCCTGCTCCTGGCTAGGAAAAGTTATTGGTGAGGAATCAATGATGTGGAGTATTTTTTAGTGTTTGGTGAGTTCTCAGTCTCAATAATAACATTGCCGGTATTACTATTCATTTAGGTCGTTTTCGATTTTTCGGTTTCATCAATTCGGCTGAGTACGGATCTGTTTTATTTAAAAGTTGACGAGCAACCAGATTTTAATAATTGCTCTTTTTACTCTAACCAAATTGTTAGGTTAGCTAAGACAATAATTGATTTAGTTTATTTTCATGCAATCAAACAAAATCAAAGTTTCTTTACTCACGTATGATTTCCTGCACTTAAACAATCACTATAATCACTTTAGTAATAATTTTAACTTGTTAATTATCGTACTATTTCAGAGCACGATCGGGAGCCCATCTCGTAAATTTATATATACATGTTGTATTTATTAAAAAAATTAAGAATATTTTATTTATTTTTTGATATATTTATTGCAGATATTATACACCAAAAATCTTATGCCAGAAAAAAGAAACAGAACAAATAGTATTTGCAACATGTACTGAGTTATTCCATGTTATGAATTTGTAATGAGTAAATGAAAAATTTTATTGATGGCCATACAAAAACATTACATAATATCTTTAACTCTTATTAGGTACTTCAGTAAATAAACTTTTTGGAATTTTCCTCGTCACGATGGATTTGCTTAAAAATTTGGATTAAGGTTCCTCTTATCCTCTACTTCACTTTTAGACTTATAACCCAGAGTTGCTTTTACTTGGGGGGGGGGGGGGGGGTGAAAAAACATACGTTCAAAATATTTTCAGAAAGGGATAAACTGACTAATTCTAAGCAACTTTTATTCCATAGAGTGTTTTCACCATGTCAATACTTTTTAAGTTAATTGCGAGTGTTCAGACGGTTTTTCAAAAATGACTTAAACAGTATTTATCGAAATAAAATATTCTTAGTAGAAATGTAGCTTATAAAAAAAAACAAAACAAATGGTGTACTTATTGAATGAATATTTCGACAAGAAATATTTATAAGGTGAAGCACTTTTTGGGGAAAACTCATAAAAACTTTTTGAAAGTATTTAAAAAAAGCTTTATTTTTGTTTTTTTTTTTTTTTGTTAAGTTTCTAGCATCAAAACTAAGAAAGTTACGCTCAAAATAAAATAAAGAAAATCACCCCTTAATTAGCACCTCTAATAAAATTACCGCTTTACTTTATTTATGTATTGTTTATATGATATGTAAGTTTAACTAAATCAATGTGCTTATTTTTTAAAACATTTTTGGTATCAAAGTAAAAGAATTTTTTTTTATTTTTAAAATAACTTCAAAAGTATTAGTGATACAAAAGATCTTGAAGAGTAAAAAATATAGGTTTTGGATCTATCTGAACATTTTGATATTGTTTGTGTTTATGTAGGACAAAAAATAATGCTGTTTGAGGTTTGCATACACTCGTGATTATTGACTAGTTCAAGACCTTTTAACTACAACTACACTACATTACTTAAATGATCTTATTACCCTAAAAAAAACCTACAAAATGGTTTTGTATGGACTTCATAGCTTAAGATCTAACCGACATGAGTAAAAACAAATCACATAATTTAGGAGATATCAGAACGCGTATACTGAAGCATTGTAAGATACACATAATGTGGTAATTAGCCACAGACATACTTTCACCCATCCTTATAAACTAATAAGAGTTTTTTAAGTTAAAGTAAAATAAATTCATAACATTTTGATTAAAAAGAAATATTGTATTTATAATTTAAATAAAAAAAATTCTACAATTATTTGAATTTATTTGCAAAGGGTGGTTTTTACAAGGGTACAAATTATGTAGTAAACAGTTAAACCAGTAAAAAAATCTAAATTTAATGTAACTGTAAAAGTATATAATTCCAAATTGCTTGAATTTAGAATTATATGATTTTTTTCTAATATGGGTCGTTTTCACCTATAACCTAAATCAAAATTTCCATGCAAATCAGTGGAGACAAGGTATTCAATGACATTGTTTGAATTTTAATTAATCTAGGGGGTAAGCTTTAGGATTTAACCTGTGATAAAATCTTAAGTTATGTTGCTTAATGTAAATAGACTTTCATTCACTTCATTAAAAGATGATTTAAATCAATTACCCGCTTCAATTTACAATTATACTAGTTTTTGTAATAGGAGGAGCTTTCATCTTTAAAAAAGAAAAAGCAACCAACTGCATAAATCTAAAAGTGAAGTAGTGAAAGGTAAGTAGAACCTAAATCCAATTTTTTTGCAATTCGGTGGTGACATGGAAAATTACAGGATATCGTCGTATTTCACGTTCATTTACTGGACTATATTTAAATATATAGTTGGAGATATGATTAAAGAACTTCTGCTTTTCATTCTGTCATAAATAATCCAACATATTGAATAGTTTCTCGGGTGTATACTTAGGGATGTAATACAAATAGACTGACTGTTGTAATACAGGCCCGATCCCCCAGTGTGACAAAGAAAACTGACGCAAAGCAGTTCATGCATCTCTTTCTAATGGGCCGAACATGTGACTTAAATCACCAATGGGAAGGTATTGTATGTCTATTTGTATTATATGTCTATGTTACTTACGTTATTGTTAAATCTTCATTTTATATTTCCATTTTGCAATTCACACCATTTTGCAGCCAGTTTTTTATGTTTACATCTATATCGAATCAATATTAGTTAATAATTGCTATGTTGAATATAATTTAATACTTAATTTTCCCAAAAATGCTTATTTGCAATAAGTGCCTAACCAAACGTTAACCTGTCAAACCAAAAATGTCACACCTATCAGAATGGTGACTGTGCTACTATAAAGACTGTGCTATATCGTCAGAACCGTAAAAAATATAAATGGTAAAAATTATTTGTATACCTGTCACATACCGCCTGTGTTTTTTACTGTTTACTGTGTTCTTAAATAAACAATATAATAAACTCCTTCTAATTACTAAAATTCTAAATTATTAGATAAAACTCGTAATTAAAATTTATTAAGTATACTTACTTTAGTATGTTAAAAAACAATTTGTCTGAAGGATTGTTTTTATCTTATTTTACAATTGCGCTTTATTTTTAATTAGTATATCGACTATGTAATGGCAGAGCGAGAATTCTTCTATTTAACGGCGTAATTTTTTATTGTTTTTATATGGCATTAACGCTTTAAGAAACGTTAAATAGGATTTTATCGTTTACTTGCACTTTTTCAAATAATTAAATCTATTTAGTTTCCTGTAGATAACATTTATGTATGCTTGAAACATTTACACCTAATAAATCAATGAGAAACTATTTGCTGACAATTCAAAAGGTAATGTATAGCGTACTTGCCAAAAGAGCAGATTGAAATACTAATAATTCAATATTTTGATAATGACATCTAGGCATGCTAAAGAAGCGCATTCCTTGCTACTAATAGTTTTTTATTTTATTTAAGTACTACTCAAAATTTAACCAACGCAATAAAAAATAAATTTACTAGACTGTTGGTACTGGGATCAGCGAATCGAGTTTACCAAGATTATCGTATTGCGTATATTAACACGTATTAAAATACATTTTTTAAGAGTTCCTGCAACTCGATATACCGGGTGGTCCAATAAGCCGATCTCTCGCCTATATATCAGAAACTATTCATGTTATAACTTTAGGAGAAAAAATTCCTTAGTAAAAGGGGCTAAGAGAAATCCCTGGAAATAACTTTCAAGTTTCTTGGTTAACAGCTAGGGGGCGTAACCTGTGAAGAAAACTTTGAAAACCAGTTTTTTGGGAAATATGCCCAATTATACCAAGTATTAAATAAGTAAACTAGAAAGACGCCTAAATTCTACACAAAGTTGTTCAAGTACTTTTTTTTTATTTTTTCAAATAAAGGGTGGGGGAGAGTGGGAAAGTATTTGTGGATAAATACCTATAACTTTGGTTTGGATCAACCGATTTTAACGAAATTAGTGTCATTAGAAAGAATGTGGAAGATTTAATTTATATCTACTACAAAACAATTGCATTTAGTTTTAATTGTCATAGGTAGTAGGTACTTTCGAATAGAAAAAATTAAAATTTGTTTTTCTTAAAAATGTTTAATGGTAACACCTATTTATTGTAAATTATCATGGAACTGGATTAAATTTGTAACAAAATGGCGCAAACCGCATGTTAATAGCTTTTGTCGAACTCGAGATATGAATAAAAACGCATCAACATACGTAAGTATAGTATTGACCCACCCTGTATTATAAATTAAAAAGTCAGTAGGTATTTTCAAATTTTTTTATTGCAGAAGAATCTTAATGTTGATACCTATTTTGACCATTGTTATTTCATATGATTAAAAATAGTGTTTTCGAAACTAAGTAGGCTACGACAATGAATTTGACGGGGAGTTCATATTGTTTATTTATTGACAGGAGTCAAAACATTGTTAAGAAGTGTTATATTATAATTCGAATTGAAGAGTGCACTTTTTTCAATAGATATTAATATTGGTAATATTAGTACCTAATTAATAGTACTTAATATTAAATTAATTATCAGTACTAATAATTCGTGATGAGTATATTAAATGCAGAATTGTATGATATGATCGGAGTTTATTTCGAATGTCACCAAAATGTCGCTGTGGCCTCACGTATATATTCTGTAAGATATCATGACAGGAGAAATTGAGGCAAAGAAGTATTTGAAAGAAAGGCAAGAAGATTAAGAGAAACTGATAGTTTTCATCGTCCTTGTTTTAAACGACGTAGTAGAGGTATGACCGAAGATAATTCAATCAATGTTCTTGCTTTAATTCAACAGAATCCACATATAAGTAGTCGGCAAATCTCTATAGAATTAAACATACCCAATACTACTGTTCTAAGGATTTTAAAACATCACAGGTTGGTTTTTCATATTATAAAGTAAAAGTTTAGGTCAGAAACTTAGAATTTCCTTTAAACTTTAGATTCAACTTGTTATTTTAAAATTCCGATAAAAACGGCAACAGGGCGCTTTAATTCTTTTTTCCAATTTTTAAAAATACTTAAGCACGATTTATCTTGTGAACCAATTGTGGATTTTTCAAGACTTTTTAAGTCTTAGTAAATATAGTGGTTTCTTTTTCACCAATATTTGTTGTTTTGTTTTTTAGACTGCATCCTTATCATGTTGTTCTCCACCAAGCTTTACATGAGAGAGATTTTGATGCAAGGCTGGATTACTGCAATTGGATGTTAGGTCTGCTAGAAGAACAACCGCATATCATGTCAAAGATTTTGTGGACAGACGAGGCTACGTTTAATAGTGCGGGTGGTGTTAATCTGCATAATATGCATTATTGGGCCAAAGAAAATCCGCATTGGATATATTAGGTGCAGGTTCAAGATAGATGGAGTCTTATTGTTTGGTGTGGTATAGTTGATGGAAAGATCGTAGGTCCATATTTCTTTGATAAAACTTTAAATGGTGAAACATATTTGGATTTTCTGGAGAATCAGTTGCCTGTTTTATTGGAAGATATTTCCTTACAAACAAGAAGAGATATGATATTACAACATGACTGGTGTCCTGTGCACTTTTCCAGACGAGTTCGAGATTATTTATATGCAAGTTATCCAAATAAATGGATTGGAAGGGGAAGTATATTTTCATGGCCAGCTAGATCTCCAGACTTAACATGTCTGGACTTTTATCTGTGGGGAAGATTGAAGGACTTAGTGTACCAAACTTGACCAACCATGCGAGATGACATGAAACAGCGCATTATAAACGCAATAAATATAAGTATATCAACAGCTGAGATTAGAGCAGCTGTTATGTCTACGCCCGAAATATTACCTTTTTGTGTGGACAACGATGGAAAATAATTTGAACATTTAATTGGACATTAAGTTTTAATGATCGAGATATTTGTATGATCTTTCACATATTTAATTTTAAGTTGTAATAAAGGGTGAGTCAATACTATAATTACTTATGTTTATGCGTTTTTATTCATATCTCGAGTTCGACAAAAGCTATCAACATGCGGTTTGCGCCATTTTGTTACAAATATATTCCAGTTCCATTATAATTTACAATAAATAGGTGTTTCCGTTAAACATTTTGAAGAAAAACAAATTTTAATTTTTTCTATTCGAAAGTACCCTCTACCTATGACAATTAAAACTAAATGCAATTGTTTTATAGTAGATGTAAATTAAATCTTCCACATTCTTTTTAATGACACTAATTTCGTTAAAATCAGTTGATCCAAACCAAAGTTATAGGTATTTATCCACAAATACTTTCCCACTCTCCCCACCCTTTATTTGAAAAAATAAAACAAAAGGACGTAAACAGCTTTGTGCAGAATTTAGGCCTCTTTCTAGTTTACTTATTTAACACTTGGCATATTTGGGCATATTTGCCAAAAAACTGGTTTTCAAAGTTTTCTTCAAAGGTTACGCCCCCTAGCGGTTAACCCGCTAACTTGAAAGTTATTTCCAGCGATTTCTCTTGGCCACTTTTACTAATGAATTTTTTCTCAAGTTATAACATGAATAGTTTCTGATATATAGCCTAGAGATCGGCTTATTGGACCACCCGGTATATTTGACTGTAATACTTATTATTCAATAAAGATATTTACAAATTAAAAATTTTATACTATTTTGGGTCAATTGATTCTTTTCAGAAATATTAACCTATAATATAGTCTTAAAACTAAGCCCTTTACTACGTTGTGTTTGTATATTTTCCATACAACCTACACAACCTAACAACTTTTTTAGTTGCGTTGGTTAAATTTTGACCAACTGCCATTGGCTGGAAATGACTGGGCAACCAAACATACGTGCTTATAGCCAATATTTAAACAAAAAAATGTTCACGTGGAGTTTATTAACAAAATAAAACTGCATCAAGTAAACAAACATTTAAATGTTTATTTTTAAAATTTTATTAATATTCTAATAGTAAGTTTATTTGAGTTAAAAATAGATAGAAATTTTTGTATTGTAATGTTTCCGAAAATGAATGAGTTGAAATATTTTGAAGCTTAGTGAACGTGTTGGACTGGCAATAGGAAAATACTGAAATTATAATTCAAATATTATTTCAAATAGAAAACACAACGTATTTAATAATAATAAAGATTATGTAGCTACGAATGTTTTTTCATATTTAAAATTGTACTTAGAACAATACTATTACTTACTACGTATTATTAGGTAAATACCATAAATATTAAAAACATGGTTAATAACAAATTTTATCACTTGTAATGATAAGACTACCAAAGAGAATTGAAATACTATTATAAAAATAATACTTTAATCAACCATGGGAGCTTATCGTCTATGCTCCGCTTAGCTCGATATCTCAAGTGTGAGTTCGTCTTATCTTAAACTAGGAATCAAACCATGAACCCTTAACTGATAGCAAATAAAACAATTTTTAACTTATCATATTTATTAAAAATAGGAAACAATCAACCCTGCCAATGCTTCACAATGAAAACAATGTGGATAATACGTATGGCATCGATGGCATCAATGGGCTGCTTGTGTGACCTCAAAATTAGACGATTAGGTCCTCCTGAGAGCTGCAGTTATTCCATATGTATGTGGCCTCCCAATTAAGTGGTTAGGTCCTTTAATAAAGTCAATAAACCTTCATAATACGGCCAGTAAAATGTAGAATACGGCCAATAAATACAGCCAATAAAATCGGCAAATAAATTCTTCAATAATGCAGTCAATAAACTAAAATATAAGTAACAGCTTGTATTAAAGACAAATTAAGGATATGGATCTAGGATATGGACCAAGTAAATCAGCCGATAAAAACTGAAAAGGAAAATTAATATCACGATATTGTCCCATAAGACCAGCTGGAGGTAAGTTACTAGGCTTGCAAGAAGCACAAACTTCACATTTATAAACATAGTTTACAACAAAAGATCTCATTTTAGGCCAGTAATATAATTCTGAAAACCTAGAAAGGGTTTTAAATACACCTAAATGAGCAGCTGTAGGATCATCATGATACATTTGTAAAATTTCCTTTCTATGTCGAGAAGGAACAAAAATTTTCCATTCTGGAGCAGAATCAGAAAACTTTGAGCTAGAAAAAACATGTTTATAAAAAACATTATCCTGAACCTTAAAAGCAAGATATAAGTTAGGATTATCTGTAACTTTTGCTCTCATATTCCTATACAAAGCATCTGTTTTTAAACTAGATAAATTCAAGAGCGAAACTTGAGATGCGACAGGAATTCTTGAAAAAGAGTCAGCTACTACATTTACAGAATCACTACAATGAGCAGAGTTGAGTTGTGATTGCTCAATGTCAGAAAGATTTTCAGTACTGATAATAGTATTTACTACACAAGTATAAAAATCTGTAGCCTTAAATAAAAAATTCGAGAAATCCAAAGAAAGTTGAAACAAATGAATAAAATCCATACCTAATATATCATTTTATGTGAAATAAAAGGAACTATACCTACAGAAATAGAAATAGATGGTCTATTATCGTTAGTATGAACATCTAGTAATGGACCAGAACTGAAATGTACCTTACAATTTAAAGGACCACTAGAAGAAACAGAAGTACTAGAAGTTTCAGATTGTACTGAAAAAAAAAAGTGCATAAATTATCATTAGATATAAAAAAAGAAGCAGTTTTGTATAAGCTGCTTAGAAACACTTACTGACTTTGGTTGTTTGAATGTTTTCAAAAAGTTTTTCCTGGGATGTTCTTTCAAACCGTTTTTTGAATATCCCCTACATTCATATGTAGTGATATTCTTAAATCCACAACCATGACAAAACTTTCCCTTGGGTTTATTACTCACTTGAAAAGTATGGCCTGTCATGTTGCAGTTCCAACATGTAGCAAAAGAAGAAAGAGACACAACAGAAAATTTGCTACGAGACGAAATAGTAAGAGCAGATTCAAATCTGTTACAATACTTTGTAAGGTCTGCAACTGATTCCACATCCTGGAAAGCAAAAGCCTTGACATAGTCAGGAAAAAGCTTTTTCAAATTCAGGAATTGACTTTGAAGACCGGAGCATCAAAGACTCCATATAATAAATATATTCACAGACCGGTTGTCTAAGAGACTGTTTTTTGGAACGTATTTGTTCCCACAAATTTCTTTCATAATTATATGATAAATAAGTTTCCTTCAAGGAAGCAACTAATTCGGACCATGAATTAAAAGATTTTTTTGTGAAATGATTATGCCACCAAGTAAAAGCAGCACCTTTAAATAAATCTTCTGCAGAGATGAATAAATCTTCATCAGTGCAGTTCCTAGAAAACTTTAAAGTTTCAATATGTTCCAGAAATGGAATTAGAGGTTCTTCACCATAAAATTTTTTAATACCCCATTTACAAACAGGAACAGACTTAACAGGTGAGGCTAAAGATTGATAATAATTAAGGTTTACTCTATCAGAAGTAGAAGCAACAGGTTGGTCTACAATATCAGGTTGATCAACAATATCAGACAAAGTAGCCTCTAATTTTAACAAATCATAGCGTATAGCTTTCTTCAATTGTTCTTCATCTACAGAAGTTGGCTGTAGACGGAAGATTCTACCAGAAAAATGAGTTAAACGAGAACTAAAAGCTTTGAATCTGCTATCAGATTTTGTACCTGAATAATCAGATATAAGACCTAAGAGATTAGAATAGGAAGCTAAAGCTTGTTGGTAATCAACATCGAAAGATAAATTGACCACAATATCTGAAAAACTACGGTTATTGGCTTCCTGAGAAAGAAGTCCAGTAAGAATCATTCGTTTTTCCTCTACTGTATTTGGGACAGAGACATTCCTTGTATTAGAGACACATCAAAAGTAGTTTAACTTCCTTGCCATTTTACCAAATTACAATTAAACAAATAGCCGATGGCAAGGATAAAACGAAATATAATTATTATTACTTAGTTAAATTCTGTTAAAATTCCTACATGCATATAATCAAAAAACGTGCTTTCGAAAGAAGTGAGGTTACGAATGATGAAAATGCTGTCAGAATTATAGAATATATATTACAATGAAAGTACTCACCCCAAGAGAATTCTGCAGACCATAAAATGAAGCTTATAATAATGTTTGCCTTCTTTTATAAATTTCAAAAACAGGCAAAACATTATATTCCCACTCCGTCAGGCGGAGTGATTGACAAGTTGATTGACAGAAAGTAGGGAGGAGACTAATATGAAGATTGCACAGATGACATAGGACGTAAGCCTATGATGGAATTAGCTTTTCTGTCAACATAGAACAGAATATTTAGTCTACCGGACAGAGAGAGAGAAGGCAAATATTTATTCTACCGAAAAGAAAGAGAAAGAAAAGAAAGACAGAGGGCGCCAACTACTTTTTGAATAAAAAATAGTAAAAACGAATCTGAAGGCAAAGAAATTAATAAATTAATAAAGTGTTTCCAGAGTGACCGTTCTCTGCACCACTGAAGGCGATTACGGTGGTGTTCTGGAGTTAAAGGGAGGACCCAATGTGGTCGGTATGAAAACAGGCCAAAACTTCTCATTCGTCGATAAACACTTCACATGCCAATAGGTCTTCTGTGTTATGCAAACCGTTCATTTGCAATGGAGCTGGTAGTGGAGAAACGGTCTCTTAAGGCCAATAATCTTAGGCGGCGATCTTCACGGTCTGTTGTTCTACGGCGGCGTCCAGTGCCCCTTGCTCTTTGCGTACGGCCTTCTTTATGCCATGCCTGACCACGCTGTCTACACTTCTTTGCACTCTAACTGCAACTTCTCGAACAGAAAGTCCAGCTTCCCGAAGTCCCATTATACGGCCCCTATCAAACTCACTAAGTTGACGAAATCGTACAGGTCTCTGTACTCTAGGCATCGTAACCAATCGTAAAGAATGTCAAGAACCACAATCCGCCAAATTTGGATCTTTACTGCGGCTGAAATATTCATTTTTAGATTGATAGTGAATTTAAAAACAAAAAGTATAAAAACCGGAATCTCCAACTGATAAGGCTAAAAACTTTATCACTTGTTTTTTTCAGTAAGATAAATAAATTACACCAAATTTTATTGAAATAAAATCATTTAAACTGGGTGTTCGGATTTCTATGTCACTTAGTATATTAAGTAAGTTACTTAAATATAGCTGGGCAAAACATAATTTGTAAAGTATGTAAAATACTAATTTTAGATAGTTACAATGGGACAAATGCAGAAATGAAGAAGCTTAATGCCGTAAAATATGTTTTAAATCTCAGTTTTGAAACTTGAAGACAGGGAGATTCCCTGGGTCCTCTATTGTTCAACCTGATTATGGACGAAATAATAAAAAAAGTAAGAACTAAAAAAGGATACCAAACGGTAGAAAAACAACTTAAAATAATCTGCTATGCAGACAACGCAATACTACTTTCTCAAAGTGAAGATCATTTACAACGTAAGCTGCACTAATTTAATATAACCGCCAGAAAATTTAACATGTTAATTTCCCCAACAAAGACAAAATGCATGGTTATAACAGAAAATTTACTAAGATGTAAATTGGAGCCAGAAGGTCAGATAATAGAACAAGTGATGGAGTTTAAATATCTAGGCATCACATTATCTAGCTACGGAAAGCTCGAAACCTAAGTGGAAGATCAAGTGAATAGAGCAAACAGAGCCGCAGGTTGCCTAAACGAAACAATATGGAGAAATAAAAATATCGGGAAAGAAACGAAAGGCAGAATTTACAAAACAGTCATCAGAACAATAATGACATACGCGGCAGAAACAAGAGATTGACAAAGAAAGACCAAAAAGGATGTTATAAACGGCAGAGATGAAAAGACTTATAAAAATTGATGGTAAGACACTATGGGACAGAGCTAGAAGAACAGATATACTACATAGATGCAAGGTGGAGAACATCAAAAACTGGGTAAGAAATAGAAGAGTAGAATGGAATGATCATATAAGCCGAATGACAACAAATAGAGTAGTAAAAACGGCAAGAGACGGTTCCCCAATAGGAAGACGATCAGTAGGAAGACCACGCAAACGATGGAATGACAGCTTACTGGAGGCACATTGAAAAACAGACGGAGTCATGTCTATATAAAAAGAAGAAGAAGAAGAAGAAGTTTTGAAACTATTTGTTTATTTTATGTTGGATAATAAAATATGCTTATCTGTACTTCTCCCATCTTTATATACATTTATATAAAGATGTTTTATAAAGTTTAATGATGTGGGTATAAACAATACAGATTATTGTATTTATTTCCTTATATATTTATTACAAAAATAATATATTAGAAAAATTATATGCCAAAATTAGAAACAAAGAATTCTTTTAGCAAAGAAATTAAATTCAAAATTTTTATTATACTAATAATTTTTTTAAAACCCTCTCTATGTAAGCCTAAACGTAATTTAATTTCATCTAATTTTTGTACAATACAAAAACTGGGATAGGTTTAAATTCTAACTAAATATCTGCTTAGAGATTTGATTTATGTGTTCCTGCTTCAGGCGAGGAAATAAAGCACTAAGTAGCACTGTACCTACCAATTATTTACAGGAATGAGTTTAATTTTTATACTCGGAAATTATCGAGGTCGCTGAATATAAATATGATAACTACGATGGTCCTCGACCTACCTAATGCCCAAGATGGACCTCGTAAACCTGGAGTATGTTAATTTCATTCTAAATCAGTGAACAGTCATTACTCGGATGTTTTAGAGGCCACTGAACGTGAATATGATAACAACGATGGTCCTTGAGCTACCTGGTGCTCAGGGCAGACCTTGTCTCAGAGAGTTTTATGTTATTTTCATTTGAAATCAGTCAAAAGTAATTACTCGGGGGTTTTCGATGTCGCTGAATATAAATATTATAACTTTTGACTGATTTTGAATAAAAATAACATAAAACTTCTAAAAACGAGGTCCACACTGGGCTCTATATAGCTTAAATATCATAGCTGTCATAATATTCGTATTTATGAATCTCCAAAACCGGCCGAGTAATGACTTTGGACTGATTTTGAATAACATGAAATTTTCGAAGACGAGGTTCACCCTGGTCACCAGATAGCTCGAAAATCATCGCCGTCATAATATTCGTGTTCAACGACCTCGAAGACTTCGAAGTATTGACTTTTGACTGATTTCGAATAAAAATAATATAAAACTTTAGCAGACGAGTTTCACCTTGTCCAGTACAGGTAGCTTCAGGAACATCGTGATTATTATCATATTTGTATTCAGTGGGCTCAAAAACTCATGATTTTTGACTGTCGACTGATTTAGAATGAAATTAACATATTCTGGGAAAATAGCTCTACCCTGGTTACCAGGTAGCTCGAGGACAATCGTCGTTACCATATTCGTATTCAGCGATTTCGAAAACCCCTCAGTAACAAAATTAAACTCATTTCGATCGATATTTTCTTATTCACTTTTCTGAATCGAATAAAAAAAGTTTCGCATCGATTCATCTTGCTGTAGAAAATTGGTAGGTTTAGTGATTCGTTTCCTACCCTACTTTTTATTGTGCTATCAAAAGTATCACAAATATTGAACCGTTTTTTGAGTTACCTGTCACTAAACCATATACCATCACTTTATAGTTTTCAGTTTGAAATTTTCATTGTTTTGCGATTAGATGTTTACTTTTACATATATCGAAATAATATTCATTATAAATTCATATGTGGGCTACCAGGTTTTACTTAATACATTTTCCAAACATGCTTGCTTAAAATAAAGGCCTAACCAAACTTTATATTCACATGTCAAACCACACATATCACGTCCTTCTTCAGTATAGTGACTATACATTTCCTTATTTTTTAAAGTTCTTGAACAAATTCCCAGTTTGTTCTTTTTATGACTATCGCAGTTATTGTCTCCGTTATTTCAATTATATTTATGTAGACTTATTCGTTTAATAAAACGTCCGAATATTTTTCCATCGCTTTTTGACACCCTTTTGATAAATTAGTATTTTATTATTTTATTTTCGAATACGTCTAAGCTGACTAAAATCTTTTGCTATCTTCTTTTGTGTTTGTTTATATACTATATATCTAATTTTCACCCTCCCTAGTCTAAAAGTGATCGATCACAGTATAATACATTTGTATTTGTTTCTGCTTTAGCTTTTGCTATTGCTACTTTCACTTTCCTTTTAGTTACCTTATAGTTTTAAAGATATATTATGTCAGATCTAATATCTTGCCACTTATTATGCAGTTTCTTCTACTTTATTTTTAATCTTCTACTCTTAACTTTGTTTACCTACGACCAGGTCTATATGTGCTCAAACTTATTTTGTCCGATTATCTCCAATACTATTAACCATATTTCTCCAAATTGTATTACGACTTTGCTTTATATACCAGATTTTCAGTTTAACCTTATTTGTCCTAAATAAACCACCTTTTTTACATTTAATGTCAAATTTTAATAAAAGTCGTAAATTCCATCCAAATAATAACAGCATTCAATCACATGTTTAAATTTTTATAATAATTCTCGTTTTAAAATAATTTTATATAAATATAATTATTATTTTTAAACATATTATTTATTTTAAATATTAATTCAATTTATTATTAAATGATTTTTATATTTTATTTTTAATATTTGGTCTGAATTTGACAGGTTTTTAAAGTAAACAACATATGATTTGTCAATACGTTAACAGATTACGTTAGGAGCAAACATAATAATTTATTGAATTTTTTAATATTGTTCTGAAGCTATTTTCTTGTGGCATTTTAAATTAATTACTATTTAAATGGGAATAAGCCACAATTAAAGGTTAAAATACGTTTATTGACGTTTCAATTTCCACTTCGGAAATCCTGTTTTGTTCTAATAGAATATTAAATTTATTTAAATGTATATCTCTTTGTTTAATATATGAATTTTCATATACTATATGTAAACTAAAAATAATTTGATCAAAATCAGAATTTGATATCATATCAAAAAGCAAATCTTCAATATTGTATATCTTGTTTAACAAAAAATAAATTACATCTATGATATTGTAACTTTTCGCGGATCATGGACAAGCTGGCTCTATGTAGAATATTGTTCAACCTTCTGCTTCAATATGCTGGACGTAACTTCAGGCCCTTTGGTATTAGGTTGTTGTCTCTACATCTTCGTAAAAATTTGTTACGAAAGGTTACAATATCATAGATGTAATTTATTTTTTGTTGGACAAGATATTGTAAGTATTGAAGATTTGCTTTTTGATATGATATCAAATTCTGATTTTGATCAAATTATTTTTAGTTTACATATAGTATATGAAAATTCATATATTAAACAAAGAGATATACATTTAAATAAATTTAATATTCTATTAGAACAAAACAGGATTTCCGAAGTGGAAATTGAAACGTCAATAAACGTATTTTAACCTTCAATTGTGGCTTATTCCCATTTAAATAGTAATTTATTGAATTTGTTTAAAATATAAAAAATAAATAAATAATAAAAATACTCTATTTATTTTAAATATATTATTTAAATTTTAAAAATACAGAAAACATAGTATAAAGCTCCCCCCTAGTCCACAGTACCGCCTAGTGTTTCAGTTTTTTTATTGTCCTTGTTTGATTTATGTTTACATTGCGAATATGTTGACACTCTAATACTTTTACCTGGTTGAACTTGTAAAAAACAAAACTTAGTAATTTGTAGCAATTATTTGTTTAATATAACTCTATCATAATCTTCCTTTCTTCTGGTAAGTGATAAGAAGGTAAATGTGATAGGAATATAGAGCGACAATGTAAGTTAAGTCTTTGTAAGTTTCTCTTTCTTTTGGATTATGTAAGCATTTTGTTTTTTTTTGAGAGGTTTAGCCTGACTTGTTTATGTTTTTTGGCAATCTTTCGCTTGATGATAAAAGTTTTATGAGCAAACATCTCTGCTTCTTGAATGAACTTCCAACAGAGGAAGACATTTTATTCTAATCTTTCTTAAACCAAGTTCTTTATAGGTCAAGTGTCGAGTTTATCTCGTTTCTCGAGAAGGGGCTTTTATTTTAGAAATATTTTCTGTCATTTTCATTAGTACATTTTAATTCATTTTTTTTCTAAATATTGGTATTCCCATCCCAGATCAATAGACCCACGTCCCAAAGCTCACCGTTTTGTACTTCAAAAGACCTCAGTGCCGGTTTATAAGATGAACATACTTGTACCTGAAGTTCCTATTCTCTTTTAGTCCCCCGCTCCCATCCAGGCAAGTACCGTTAGAATAAGAAATATATTAAGAGATATTTTGGTTAAGACGTTGCAATAGTACTTAATATTAACATTTTGACATTGTTTTAGTACGTTATACACTAGTCAGTTGTTTACATACCTACTAAAATATATAAATTCATAAAAGAAAATACGAATTCAAACGGTCAATTTCAGGTAGACAACGAATCAAAATTGAGATAACCGTGGAATAAACGACCTAATTAGCGATACTATAAATCATACATAGTCAATTTGATTGACATTTACATTAATCTGTACAAATTAGCGCCAAACATTATGGACGGGCATTCGGTCGTCCACAAATAATTGATTCGCTTAATTCGAATATGATTTTCTGTTAATATAAACATTGGAGTGATACAAATGTAATTACGTTATTTCAGTTAGAACTGAATCAAACATAAACTATGTTTAATCAACGAATTATCTGGAAAATTAACTGCCGCTATCGATTGGCAACATTTACCTTTCACATTATGTTTGACGATCAAATATGGCGTTATTGGACCGACTGGGCGGCCGGCAGGTCGACCTCCCGGTTCCCGATAGTTTGTTTAGCTTTTGAGGTTGCTGCAAATAATGACGAGAATGATGATGACCGACCATTCTTTCGACTTAATTCATTACCCTTAATTGATATTATATATACATGTCAATATATTACAAAATAAATTTTGTTATATAAAAACCAATTTTTATACATTACTACATTGCTTTATATGAGCATACGCTTAATATTACATATCAGTTGCATATGTTGGTCAAATAAAATAATTTTTCTTTGGGTAAAATATAGCAGTTTTAATAATATCTGTATACTGTATATATTATTTGTAGTAGTAATTACATAAAATATACTTCTACTGCATTTTCCATCTCTATATGTACATATTTTTAGATACTGATTACATTCATCATTATTATCTTGGTCGTTATCCCTATGCGGGATCCTTTTCTTTGATTTGCTACACAATCTTTTGGTCTTTCTACTTTACCCATTCCAGGAACTTATAGTTTACTTTGATCCTTGTTTCCATTTTTCCAGATTCCTCGATATTCGTTGTTATTTATCCTTTCTATTTTTCGATGTCTACACTCTGTAGTGTATGTTACTTTACAATAAGCACGAGCTTTACGGAATAAGCACGGTTTTCTTTACAGAATAAGCACGGTTTTCTTTACTTTCTCGTTTATTTCAAATCCTTATTGGACACTTCATTGATTTGTCACGGATGAGTAAACTGTTTGGAATTATGAATTTAATAATTTAAAATTTAGTTCATTTTATTTACGTTAGTTAATATTATTGTAGCGTGATTAAATGAAACGAGCGGTTCGAATTTATATACATATATTTATTTATAACTTTACAGTTCGGTAGTATCTTAATAACTAAACTCTACTTCTAACATTGTTACCTATATATACTACAGTTACTAAGTTCGAGAATATTCTGGCGTTGTCCCACCTCTAATTCTCCTACGTGACCGGTTATTCTCTCTCGCACTCGATACACGGAGAAGCTTCTGGAAGGGTATTAGAGATGCAATGCAACCGTTACCTGGGCCATCTCGAAAGCATGTTCGTAACACTGCTCCCCTCTTAAATCTGACCGTCCCGATCAGTAACTCTATATGTAGGCCCAGGATGGCGGAATCTACAGGACTCTCCAGCTCTGCATGAACCCTTTAGAAAGAAATAACAGTCTACTGACTTTGAAGGATACGATTTCATCGGGTTAATGCAACACACAGTAATTCGTACGCCGGTTTCTCGGAAGATCACTTCAAGCATGCTTCTGACAATCTTCCAGTCCAGATTATCTAGTGCATGGCCTATCTTGGGTAAGGCCAAATTCTTGATGTCGTAATTGCACACAATTCTCTTCAAATTAGTTAGGGCACGCCATATATCCTCGTAGCTTGCCCTGTCTGTATACGACTTCCTGGTCACCATATACAGCAAAGATCGAGAACCATCTTCTAATCTCAGTACTCTTCCAACTTTAGGCTGCTGGTTTTTTAACTCGTCCAAACGACCGAATTTCTTATAAAATACGGATGAGATTCCTTTAGTCATCTCCAGATCTTGGGCAACACAGTGGGCTAGAGAGACGTTATGCGGAACGCTAAAAAGATCCTGCTGAACTTCTGTGGTCACGCCGAATCTAGCACTCTTTCTCTTTGCGTAATTTGACATAAATTCATTAAAGCTTGGTCGCCGGTCATCTTTGATCTCATGTTGAAGGGTTCGTGCTTCTTCTGTGTCATTTGAGCCAGCATATGGTGCAAGACGATTTATGTGAACTACTTTTGGTTTACCTTTCGGCAACTTCTTAATTCGGTATATTACGTCATTTATTTTCTTTTTAATTTCATACGGACCTTCCCATTGTCTTTGCAGTTTGGGAGACAAGCCTCGACGACGTTGTGGATTATAAAGCCACACAAGATCACCTACTTCGTAGCTTTCACTCTTGCATCGAGAATCATATTGATCTTTCATTCTGTCACTGGCTATCTGGATGTGTTGTCGGGCAAGTTCATGAATGTTGTTCATTCTTAACTTCAGGCGGTCGACATAATCTTCGCTGGCAACATGTTCTTCGGAAGGTCTGCAGCCAAACTCTAGGTCGCAGGGTAAACGAACTTCACGACCTAACATCAGGCAGGTTGGAGTCTGGCCTGTAGTTTCATTCACGGCCGAGCGGTAGGCCATTAGGAATAAATGAATATGCTGGTCCCAATCTCTTTGATGTTCTGATACAACCTTGGATAGGTGTTTACCCATTGTTCGGTTCATTCTCTCGACCATTCCATCTGATTGAGGATGCAGGGGTGTCGTTCTGGTCTTATTGACACCAATCAATTTACAAACGTTTTGGAAAACGTTTCATGAATGTTGTTCATTCTTAACTTCAGGCGGTCGACATAATCTTCGCTGGCAACATGTTCTTCGGAAGGTCTGCAGCCAAACTCTAGGTCGCAGGGTAAACGAACTTCACGACCTAACATCAGGCAGGTTGGAGTCTGGCCTGTAGTTTCATTCACGGCCGAGCGGTAGGCCATTAGGAATAAATGAATATGCTGGTCCCAATCTCTTTGATGTTCTGATACAACCTTGGATAGGTGTTTACCCATTGTTCGGTTCATTCTCTCGACCATTCCATCTGATTGAGGATGCAGGGGTGTCGTTCTGGTCTTATTGACACCAATCAATTTACAAACGTTTTGGAAAAGAGTTGACTCGAAGTTTCGCCCTTGGTCGGAGTGGATCTCCAAGGGAACACCAAATCGGCTAAAGAATTCTTTAACAAGTACCTCTGCAACGGTAGCAGCTTCTTGATTTGGTATCGCATAAGCCTCAGTCCATTTCGTAAAATAATCCATGGCTACCAGGATATATTTATTTCCATCATTTGTCTCTGGAAGTGGACCTGCAATATCGATTGCTACTCTTTCCATAGGACTACCAACATTGTACTGTCTCATAGGTGCCCTCTTTTTACCAGCTGGACCATTACTGGTTGCACACAGTTCACATTTCCGGCACCATCTTCTTACATCATCTTTACAGTTCACCCAATAGAACCGTTCTCGAACCTTTTGCAGAGTCTTCGTGATACCAAAGTGTCCACCTGATGCACCGTCATGCAACTGACGCAATACTTCTGACACTTTACTTTTAGGTACAATTAACTGAAGCTTAGTTTCTGTACCATCATCGTTCTCAAAGGTTCTATACAGAAGATCATCTTTCAGCACTAGGCAATTCCATTGGCTCCAGTAACACTTGACTTCTGGACTACATGCACTAATGTCTTGCCAAGAAGGTCTCTCACTTCGACGCATCCAATCCAATACTCTTTTTATACATGGATCATCTGCTTGAGCGTCTTGTAGCTGTTGAGGCTGCCATTGCTCATTAATGACGGTGGTTCGTCTCACGGGGCAAAGTCGTTCTTCTAATTTAAGACAGTGATTACAATTTGCACTGCACGGCCGTCTCGAAAGGGCATCAGCATTTGAATGAACTCTGCCAGCCCTGTGTTCGATCTCGTAATCATATTCTTGTAATCGTTCTAACCATCTTGCCATCTGGCCCTCTGGATTACGAAATTGTAGGAGCCATTTTAGAGCAGCGTGATCCGTGCGAAGAAGAAACTTTCTGCCATACAAGTATTTATGGAAATGCTCACAAGCCTTCACTACGCCTAGCAATTCTCTCCTGGTAACGCAATAGTTTCTTTCTGGTTTTGACAAGACTTTGCTAAAGTAAGCGATGACTTTCTCCTGCCCATCTTGGATTTGGGAAAGAACAGCTCCTATTGCACTGTTGCTTGCATCGGTGTCCAACACAAATTTTCCTGCCTGTCTAGGGTAGCTTAAAATCGGTGCGCTGATCAGAGCCATTTGTAAGTGTTCGAAAGCTCTTTGACACTCTTCGCTCCACGTATATTCTTTGCCTTCTTCTGTCAACTTTGTTAATGGCTTGGAGATGTTGGCAAACCCTTTGACAAAACGTCGGTAATACGTACATAGGCCAAGAAAACTTCTAATTTCGTGTTTATCTCTTGGTACTGGCCAATCCTTAATTGCTGAAAGTTTTTCAGGATCAGCTGTTACACCATTACTTGCTACAATATGTCCCAAGTACTTCACTTCTCGTCGAAACAAGTGACATTTCTTTGGACTTAACTTTAAATTCGCTGCCCGCAATCGTTGAAAGACTTCTGTCAGATTATTGGCATGTTCATCGAAGGATCTTCCAACTACAATTACATCATACAAATAAACAAGGCATGTTTTCCATGTTAGACCTCTTAAAACTGCCTCCATTAATCTTTCAAATGTGGCCGGGGCATTACATAAACCAAAGGGCATAACTGTGAACTGCCAAAGCCCTGATCCTATCGAGAATGCGGTTTTTTCACGATCAGCTGGCTCCATGTCTACTTGCCAATATCCACTTTTCAGATCGAGTGTGGAGGACCAACGAGAACCAGAAAGTGTATCCAAAGTATCGTCTATTCTGGGCAAAGGATAACTATCTTTTTTAGTTACTGCATTGAGCTGTCGGTAGTCAATACAAAAACGTGTTGAACCATCTTTCTTCTTTACTAGCACTACTGGTGATGTCCATGGACTATTTGATGGTTCAATTACCCCTTGTTTGTTCATATCTTTGATGATGTCTTCGGCTTCATCTCTTTTCGCAAATGGAAGTCGTCTAGGTTGTTGTCTGATTGGCTGAGCGTCTCCGGTATTAATTTTATGCTTTACTATGCTTGTTTTGCCATTATCCTTCTTATCCATGGCAAAAACATCTTGAAATTCTATCAGCATAGACTTCACTTTTTTAGTTCGTTCATCATCAAGATCTTGGCACGTTTTAATCATCGTCTCAACAAGCTCCTTTGGATACTTAGATTTCGACGGTTTCTCATTAGTATTCATGGAACAAATCGAAGCCACGGGAACACACTGTCCGATCAAAGTTCTTTTACTTAACTTAATAGCAGTTCCCTTTAAATTCATAACTCTTACAGGAACGACATCTCGAATTCTCACCAAAGCTTTTGCTGTTAGGAACTCGGCATTATTCACATCTTCGACCATCCTTAAACTTCCCTCTCGGCAGTAACCATCAGGTCTGGTCATCAAAATTTTCTCACTATTACCGGGTATTGTTACGTCACAAGTAGTTATTAAGCTGATAACATCTTCTTTGTCTTCATGAAACGGCAACTCTTCACCACTGATCTCGAGAACTCCATCTTTGACATTCAATACAGCCCCAACTTTCCTTAGTAAATCCATCCCCAATATGAACTCATCGGAGATCTCTGCAATTAATACCGTATGTTTCACTGTGGTCTGGCCAATGGATACTGACATATTAGCCTCGCCATATGTATTAATTATCTCACCAGTTGCTGTTCTAAGCTTTACTGTTGCAGGCAATAATTTAAGATGGCCTCGTACTACTTCTGGCCGTGCAATAGTTCTAGTTGCACCTGTATCTACCAAAAACGATCTACATTTATTATTGATACGACCCTCTATGTACAAGCTATGAATTCCACCTGAAGACGTAATGTTCACAGTTACTATGGGGACTGTGTTTCTCGAGGTCGGCAGTTGCCCCTTGTTGTCGACCCGTTCTAGTTTTCCGACTGTTGTATCATTTTCTTGCAATTACGGCGAATATGACCTACGTCACCGCAATTCCAACATCTGGGCTCGCGTCTCTTCGGCATCGTGTTACGAACTACTTTTCGTACCATTTCTTCCAGACGTTCATCGTTTGGTTCGTCGCCTTCTTCGATGGTTCTTACTCGATGGCTCCGTGAAGTTTGACTAGCTGTTTCATGTTCCAAGGCAATAGCGAGCGCTTCATCCAGAACTTTTGGTCTTGCTAGTCGTAAAGCTTTCTGTAATTCAGTTTCTTTTAACCCATTGACGAAGGTATCTACAGCAATTTCTTCCAAAATGTTGTCTGGTACCTCCGGATAAGCCAACCGCACTATACGAGCAACATCTGCTTCAAACTCTTGCAAATTTTCGCTTGCTCGTTGAGTTCTACTTCGTAGTTGCGCCTTGTAGACTTGTTGTAGATGGGCATCTCCGTAACGTTTGTCTAGTCGAGTGAACAAGGTCTGGTAACATTTTTCTTGACCCTTAGGAATTGATCTTAGGATATCCGCAGCATCACCTCGTAAAGCAGCAGTCAAGGAAACAGCCTTTTCTTGTTCTGTCCAATGATTGGCTGTCGCAATAGCTTCAAATTGTCTAAGGTATATGGACCAAGAAGACTTTCCATCAAATGGTGGCAATTTGAATCTCATATTATGTGTCGTTTCGTCTCTAGGTAATTCTTCTTTCACTACCGGATCTAAGGCTACTGCATTAACTGGTGGTAGCACTTTTGTATTGGTTATCATGCTCTCTAATTGTTTGATCTTCTCTTCTACTTTATCAAATGTTCTTGAGACTTCTTCAAATTTCTCATTATTTTGATTACATACTTCTTTAATTATTTGAGAAGTCTCGTCGAATCTTCTAGCAACATTTTCGAATTTCTCTTCATTTTGTTTAGCTGCTTCTTTAATAATTTGAGACGTTTCATCGAATCTTTTGGAAACGTTCTCGAATTTATCATCATTTTTTTTAGAAGATTCTTCTATCATTTGAGACGTTTCATCGAATCTTTTGGAAACATTCTCGAATTTATCATCATTTTTTTTAGAAGATTCTTCTATCATTTGAGACGTTTCATTGAATCTTTCATCATTTTTTTTAGAAGATTCTTCTATCATTTGCGACGTTTCATCGAATCTTTTGGAAACATTCTCGAATTTTCCATCAATTATTTTAGTTAAAACGGCTTCGTCTGCTGACTGGAACTGGAATGTCTCTGGGTCTTCTCCATTCTTGTTGAGAACAGTCTTCAGTCGTTCTTGGAGTGTCTTCTTGGACCCACTGCAGTCTTCATCGCGTTCTTCTAGCTGCTCACGCAACTGTTTTACTGAAAGTTCTACTAGCAGCATCTTTGGTCAGGCACACACGTACTTTTTAAATGTTCTTTTATATAAAGATCACTACGCGGATGTTCCCGACGAATACTTTTCAAAAGTTCAAAAGTCTTTTTCAAAAATCACTGCTGAATTTATTTCTTTTTACTCACACCGTAACACCAATGTAGCGTGATTAAATGAAACGAGCGGTTCGAATTTATATACATATATTTATTTATAACTTTACAGTTCGGTAGTATCTTAATAACTAAACTCTACTTCTAACATTGTTACCTATATATACTACAGTTACTAAGTTCGAGAATATTCTGGCGTTGTCCCACCTCTAATTCTCCTACGTGACCGGTTATTCTCTCTCGCACTCGATACACGGAGAAGCTTCTGGAAGGGTATTAGAGATGCAATGCAACCGTTACCTGGGCCATCTCGAAAGCATGTTCGTAACATTATATACATAGTTTCCTATTGAAGTTGCAAATTTCGTTTTAATGTAGTTCTTGATACGACCGGAAATTGGTACCAGCAAAATATAGGCGTTACGTTTAGTTAGAGGTGTAACACTTTCAATAAACCGATTCTTTTCCACAAAAATATAGTTAATATAAAAAAAAAATATGAATGCCTGAATTCTCCAGCGAAATACCTGTCTAACAATGTGTCACACATGGTATATTTTTTATATAAAATTTAAGATGACCCCTTTAGAATAAAAATTGACCTGTTTTAGCATTTTCAGAAAATCCTATAAATGTTGCCAAATATCAGAGTGGACTCTATTGAGTGGTCAACCCTGTACTATATTAAATGTTGTTCTGAAGCTGTTTTCTTTTGGCATTTCCACCAAGTAATAAAAAACAAAATTTGTTTAATTTATTAATGTTTGTATTTTGAGAACGATTTCCGAAGTGGAAATTGAAACGTCTATAAACTTACTTTAACCTTCAATTGTGGCATATTCCCATTAAAATAGTAATTCTATTGAATGTGTTGCATATGTGAGTCCATTTCAATTTAAAAAAAGAGAAATATAGCAAAAGAATTACTCACAATCAATTTATTCTGTCACAGATTACAGATTTCTCATACTGCAATTTACTAGACATCCTCAGGTCTGAGGTACGGCAATTTAAATGATGCCGATACAAGAAATGTTCTTAAATTTACATGGAGTGTTCACTTGAATATCGTAGAGTAAGGACGTATTCCGCCGAGTGCGATAGCAAAAGATGACCACCGATAAGAACAATTAAAATCTAATTATTATTAAAATTCTAGTTATTAAAATAAACAGTAAAGTGGCAGTGGCGTACCAAATTCTGTTTTCTACAATAAACAATTCACACACACGGAACACAAACAATCAGTGTCTATTGTATTGTAGTATCAGCAGAAATTGCAAACTATTAACAAACATTCAAGAACATGTACCCAACTCCCCAACAATATTCTCCACTAGAATATACATCCGAACATGCACCAAACCACATATAACCCCAATCAAATTACTACAATCCAAGCAACCCATCTAGTTTAAGGCAGACCTCAAACAGAAAGCTAAAACTTGCAATTACACATTCAGAAAACTCTGATATAGAGTCTAGCGAAGACGACGATCAAGAACCCCAAAACCGGCCATAAAGTTCGCAACATTCGACACAGACAAACAAAGGAACCCTTATCTTTGTTTTTCATAGAACTTGAACCCAACAGTAACAACAAAGATATATTCAACCTAGAATTCTTATGTCACACCAAAATAGCAGTCGAGGCACCAAATAAGAGAAACTCAATCATTCAATGTATGCGATGTCAAGCATACGGCCATAGTAAAACATATTGTACTAAACCGCATTACTGCGTCAAATGTGGAGGACAACATAATACAAAAGATTGTAAAAAACCTAGAAGCACTCCAGCTAAGTGTGCACTATGCAAACAAGATCACCCTTCTGTGTAGTCTACAGGGAACTAGTAGAAAACAGACATATGCAGAAAAGAGGAAACCAACAGCCTCAAAGACCAACATTCAACAGCCCACATGTATGTACTCAAACAAATTAGCTAAACACCACTCTACAAAACCATCAAAGAACATATGCAAACGTGACAGTACATCAAACCAACCACGATTCAGAACCTAAAACTAATATAGAACAACAACTATTAACATTCCTAAACGGGTTTAAAAACATGTTAGAAATTCTTAAACATACTTAGAGTTGCCACATGGAACGCTAGTGGCCTGCTAAACCATAAGCAAGAATTAATTACTTTTTTAAACTTGAATAAAATTGACGTCATCAAACTCATCATGGAAATCTATGGCAGGCAAATCGTGATACTGGGAGTGGCCCTACGGATAACAGTCTGGTAGCAGAAAAGGATCAGTTTATGGATACCTTACAAGAAGAGATCGGAAAAGTGAGACCAATACAAGAAATAATAATAGCAGGGGACCTAAATGGAAGAACAGGGAAACGACAAAATAATAGCACGATAGGCCGTTTTGGAGAAGATGTGAAGTGATGAACTGAACAACCTGAAAATTACTAACGGCTTTTTCAGACATAAGGACATACATAAATACGCGTATGTACAAACAACGAGAAACATCAGATCCAATATCGATTACATAATTGTCTGCAAAAGTAGTACTATCCAAATTAGACATACACGAGTAAAGAGAGGAGCTGAGTGTGGCACTGACCACCGATTAATAATTTCACAAATGAGGTGAAGACGAAACACGAAGAAGACCAAGTAGAAAATGAAGAGAAAAAAGAAGAAATGAAGTTCAACATAAATTTACTTTAAGAGGAATCCATAAGGGACCTACACCAGAGAAGACTGGACCAGAAGTTACAGGATTTCGGTTTCAGAAACGTCAAAGAAACGTACGAGCACGTCAAACACAGCATAAAAAAGGCGGCATTAGAAGCTTTGGGGAAACTTAAGAAAAGAAATACCCAACACAAAGTAAAAATAAACAAAGAAACTAAAAAATGTATTGAGGAGAAGAAAATTCTATAAATGAAAAGTATAAGCACCCAATCTCCAGAAGACACAAAAAAGTACAAAGAGAAAAACAGAGAAGTAAAACGAAGAAGGGCAAAAAAAAAGAATGAAGAATGGGAAGAAACATGTGCACAAATTGAACAATACATAGGAGGAACAAGGAATTCGGAATCCTGGAAAATACTGAAATCTTTAAGGAAGAATAACAAAGAAAAGGTCCAAATACAATACATATCAGAAAAAGAGTGGGAAGACTACTATAAAGAACTACTCACAGAAAACCGCCCAGATTTGATAGAGATAGACCCAGAACAGGAACAACAACAAAATCAGAATGAAGAACAGATTGAGATAACATTAATCGAAGTAAAGAATGCCATAAAGACTTTAAAGAACAAAAAATCAGGGGGACCAGGAGGAATCGCTAATGAACTAATTAAGTACGGAACGGACAAACTACACAGAATTATACACAAAATGTTCAGTAACGTTATAAACCTGAACGAAATACCAGAAGAATGGTCCAAAGCATATATAACCTCGATACATAAAAAGGGAGATAAGAAGAAATTCGGGAACTACAGAGGCATCAGTGTGATAGCATGTATGGGCAGGTTATATGGAAAAATACTGAAAGAAAAACTAGAAAAATCTATCTCAAATAAAATCGGAGAAGATCAGGCGGGGTTCACGTCAGGAAGATCTTGCATAGACCACATTTATACACTCCAAAAATTAATTGAAAAAAAAATGGTAAAAAATAGACCAGTACACATGGCATTCATAGATTTAAAAAAGGCATATGACACGGTCGCCAGAAAATAACTATGGAACACGATGAAGGAAATCGGAATAACTCAGAGGTTAATAGAAGCCGTAAAAAACAACAACAACAACAAGGTAAGAGTTAAAATTGGCAATAAATACTCCAACGAATTTAAGACCATAAAAGGCTTATTGCAGGGATGCTCTACAACTCCGACAATGTTCAAGATATTCCTCGAACAAATATTAAAACCATGGAAAAGGAAATGTGAAGGGATGGGAATACCAATCCGGGACAACTTCTTGTACACATTAAGCTTTGCAGATGACCAAGTGGTAACGGCTCAAGATGAAGAAGATCTGTGCTATATGCTCCGAAAATTAGAAAAGGAATACACAAAAAATGGACTAGAAATAAATCTAGAAAAGATCGAATATTTAACAACAGAGCAAGAACCAGTGAGAAACTTGGAAATGGACGATAATAGGGAAATTAACGGCACTGACAAATTCAAATATTTAGGATTCATACTCTAAAAAAATGAAACCACCAAGCAAGAGATAACGACCAGATTAGCACAGACAAGAACATGTATTAAACAAATGAACGGGGTACTGTGGGATAGACAGATTACCAGAAATACAAAGAAGAGAATTTATAACACCTTGGTATGCAGTATAATGACCTATGGAGCAGAGAATTGGGTAATAAATAAACGAAACAGGTCCAAAATCACAGCAACTGAAATGAAGTTCATGAGAAGAAGCTGCAAAGTGACAAAAATGGATCGCATCAGAAATGAGGAGATAAAACGAAGAATGGTAGTAGAACAAGACATACTCAGCTACATCGAAGAAAAACGTTTAATTTGGTATGGACATGTGAGAAGAACAGATCATACAAGGTGTATAGCAAAGATTTCGAATTGGAGTCCAATAGGAAGGAGTAAAAGAGGTAGACCCCGAAGATCATGGAGGGATGAAGTGGACTAGGCCATGGAAAGACGAGACCTTAGAGATGGAGAATGGCAGAACAGAAAGGACTGGAGACGTTGGCTGAAAGAAGGAAGGCGGCGACAGCTGTAAAAATCCTTATATAGATAGATAGATAAAATTGACGTTCTGCTTATTTCAGAAACTTACTTTACCGATGTAGCTACGTTCAATATTCCGCTCTATATATGCACAGCTGCATATCACATCATGTATTACCGAAATATGTAACAGAAAAATACAAGCAGCAATCGTTCAAGTAAATGCAACGCCATGGCACTTTAACATATCTGCAATGTATAGACCACCTCGTCACGAAATCTCCACAGATGAATACAAAGCCTTCTTTCCATTACTTGGCAGCAAATTCGTAGCCGGTGGAGACTATAATGCGAAACACATACACTGGGGCTCAAGACTCACAACAACAAAAGGTCGTAATCTTCTAAAAGCAATGACCGACAACATCTATTATTGCCACACCAACGGAATCCCTATGTACTGGCCGAGTCACCCCAGAAAACTTTCAGATCTGCTGGACTACTAAATAAGCAAAGGACTGTCCAGAAACAACTGTCTAATAGAATCCAGCTATGATCTCTCATCGGATCATACACCGGTTATTATGAGCCTGAGTACCACAGTTATAAACAGCTCACCAACTCCTCGACTCACGTCAAAAAACACCAACTGGGCAGATTTCAATCCTACCTAGAAGAAAACACCAATCTTAATCTGCGGATCAAATCTACACATGACATAAATACGGCAGCTCAATACTTCACCACACTTGTGCAAAAAGCGGCATGGAAATCTACACTACGAACTGAACGCAAACCAACACATACTCGAAATGTTCTCCTGCATATTCGCCAACTCATTGCTGAAAAACGTCGTGTGAGGAGAACTTGTCAACGATCTAGAAACAACATAGACCTACATATATTCAATAGACTACGTAGGCAACTTGGAGTAGCCATTAAAGCTGCAAACAACGAAACCTTCGAACATTACATTACAAAACTTAGAGCAAATGACCAGACGTTATGGAAGGCGACTAAGAAGCTTAAGAAACCATACACAACTGTTCCTCCCATCCGTAAACTAAATGGCGAATGGGCCAGTTCCAACACATAAAAAGCGGACGTCTTTGCTGAACATCTTGCTATTTCATGCTATTTCAAGCAGAGCCAGCAGACCCTGATGAAGAAGTCAAAGAATTAATTAGCGAAGCATATCAAATGTCCCTTCCAATTAAAAGTTTTACTCCTATAGAAGTCAGGCAAGAAATAAACAAACTCAACTCACGAAAGGCCCCAGGTTATGATTTAATCTCGGCACAAGTACTAAAACAACTTCCTCGCAAGACCATTACTTTGCTAACAGTTATATTTAACCGCATGCTAAGCTTATCATACTTTCCAAAAATATGGAAATTTGCTGAAGTCATTATGATCCTCAAGCCAGGAAAAGAGCCCAATGAAGTAATATCTTATCGACCCATCAGCCTACTCCCAACCGTAAGCAAAGTTTTTGAAAGATTGCTGCTACAAAGGATATACGCAGATCATGAATTCCTAACATAAATGATGTAGATTGATATATATATATATATATATATATATATATATATATATATATATATATATATATATATATATATATATATATATATATATATATATATATATATATATATATATATATATATATATATATATATATATATATATATATATATATATATATATATATATATATATAAGAAAAAAGAAGTAGGTACTTGTGACTCGTTTGGAAAAAATATATAAGCTATTGGTTAACTATTTATTATCTCGAGCTTTCAATTGTGTTTACAATTATTATCAAGAGCTGCTAAAAAAGACAAAATATCTTACAAACTTAAACTAGAAAGAAAAAAATTTTTTGTTAACTCACCAAATAAAATTAGTTTGGTTAATAAAATGTTTCTCTGAAATTTTAATATAACTTTGAAAACATTTTCTTAACACAAAAACAATTGAATTTATAAATAAGTTAAAATAGCGACCAATTACAAATAAGCTTCAATGTCATAAATGCCAACTTAAAATTTTTATTTTTGACAATTATATTGCCAAAAATAAAATTTTGTTTAAAAATTATTTTTTGTTTAGTAACAAAAAAGAAGATGTATTCACCATTGATAGATGTCTGAAAAAATGTAACAAATATATGGAAAATTAAATAAAATATGATATTTTACAAGTTTCATATATAAATTATAAAGAAATAATATAAATATAAATTTTGCTTAGATTTTGAATTTCTGATCTTTTGTTTAAATTATTATCACTTTTGCTAATACAAACCATTTCCAAAAAAGTTCTTTTGGATTTAATTAAATTAAATAATAATTTAAACAAAAGATCAGAAATTCAAAATCTAAGCAAAATTTCTAATTATATTATTTCTTTATAATTTATATATGAAACTTGTAAAATATCACATTTTGATTTAATTTTCCATATATCTGTTACATTTTTTCAGACATCTATCAATGGTGAATAAATCTTCTTCTTTTTTGTTACTAAACAAAAAAGAATTTTTAAACAAAATTTTATTTTTGGCAATATAATTGTCAAAAATAAAAATTTTAAGTTCGCATTTATGACATTAAGGCTTATTTGTAATTGGTCGCTATTTTAACTTATTTATAAATTCAATTGTTTTTGTGTTAAGAAAATGTTTTCAAAATTATATTAAAATTTCAGAGAAACATTTATTGGATAAGGACATTTTTGTATTAATTCTTTTTGAAATGTATTAGCAACAATTTTATTAACCAAACTAATTTTATTTGGTGAGTTAACAAAAAATTTTTTTCTTCCTAGTTCAACTTTGTAAGATATTTTGTCTTTTTTAGCAGCTCTTGATAATAATAAACACAATTGAAAGCTCAGGATAATAAATAGTTAACCATTAGCCCCTTTTATTGACTCCAACCCATCCAAAACATCTATATATATATATATATATATATATATATATATATATATATATATATATATATATATATATATATATATATATCAAATCAAATATATAATAATCAAATGAAGATCCGATTAAGGTCTTTTGGTGGATAATAAAATTGTGATCTCAGATGATAAAATAAGATATTTAAAAAAACATTTATAAGACAAGACCGAAGCTACTTAACACGCACAAGATAGTATACATATTTAATTTAAAATATTTGTACTAGGTACATTACATTACATTACTTATCTACGGGAGTAACTAGCTTAAAAATGAATTATTTTCAAAAATAAACATAAATAGCTTTTAATAATATAAAATCACAAGTATTTTTGACAAACAATTATACCAATATTTTCTATTTCTCACTTTGGTTGTAAACACGTTAAAAGTAACGAGAAGCAAGTGTGCATCTGTCACTGAACTTACTCACGTCATGAGAAGCAGCGTTGCATCTTATACCGTTAGTGTATATAATGTCTATAGATTACATGAATGAACCTCGCAAAAACATGTGATACAATAGAACTTATTGCACTGAATGCACCTGAAACGAGAAAAGGGAGTTTTGTTCTGTGCAAATTTTCTACCATTATCTGCTGAATTTTTTGCGTAACATGTGATACATCTTCTTCTGGCTGAACTTTGCATTTCTTCCATATGGTAACCTTCATGAACATTTGTCATCTCTTGCTCTGGATTAGTTGGTCTAGAGAAATCTACCAGTTGACAAACCAACTCTTCCTTGAAATATGTGGTGGACATGTTAGTGTTGGTTACTTTTTGGTAAATTATATAGGCGTTGACAATAGCTAACCCTAGAAGGAGCTCAATTGCTATTTTACGATACCATTTCAATGATTTTGGTAATGCTTTAGAATACGACTTTAGTTGGTCGGATATATCTAAAAAACCTTTACTCTTAGTGTAGTTGACAACAGTAACTGGCTTTTCAACCATTCCTTCCCTTTAATGGACGTCTACCATTTCAGCAGTATGCTTTGTACTCAACATAAGCACTTCACGTTTGTCCTTCCACTTAGTTATTACTACACCTGTGTTACTCTCCATCCCAAAAATCCCCCCTTTTTTTCAGGTTTAATAGATTCACAATTGACCAGATTCTCTCTGTAGACCAATTTTAGAAAAAAATATTATGTCAATTTGCACCAGTTATACATCAAAATTCACTATAACACAATAAAGAGAGGAATACTATTGAAGACGATAAAGAAATTTAGTGATAATAAATTAATTTTTCTTAGGATGACATTAGCAGGTAGTTACAGTATTGTAAGTGTATGTGAAAGAATGTCGGGACAATTCTAAATAAAGATTGGTGTAAAACAGGAACGTACTTTTTGTACGTGTGTTCTTTAATCTTGCTTAGAAAAAATGATAAGTTTAATGTACTCCAGGTGGCCTATTATGGTAAGAGAGTTGTTTCATAAAGACTAAGAACATAGCGGCTCTAGGAACGACTACAACTGCTTTGAAAAAAAAAATAATAAAGGCAGATTTCGCCTTTGCTAAATCAAAAGTGTTCAAGAATGTTTGAGGAAGCTGAGGGAGTCAGAAGATAGCGAAAGGTAGCTGAAGATCCATCTGCGTGATGGCACACAATTGCATGTCCACCATATATTGTAACTCGTTGGATTTTTTTTATGTTTTATTATTAAGAAAAAAAAATAAATCGAATATTCTTCTACTATAACAATGAACATAAAATTATCAAAACACAATTAGTCGAAACCGTGGCGCACTATGCCGTTATTCTAATGAGTCAAATCTTAACGATAATAAATCATAAGTTCAAAAGATTCGCACCATAATAAGACATACTGTCCTATTTATAAAAAATACCACCATTCTAATAGAATAGCCACATCGCTAACGAGCCCATCTGCCGGCCATTAAACCAATTATTTTTTATAAAGAAATGAAAGAGTATAATGGAGGAATAATAGCCGTGAAATCGTTAAATAATAATGATAATCAGTCTTCTGTCAATTTATCTCAATTATAAAACATGCGCCGACACGTACGGTCGAAACTAGTTACAACAAATGATGTATCATGTTTGGCGAAAATGCAAGTCAGGCCACGGAATGAGCATGACGTTTAGACGGTACTACACCCGTTTCCTTTCCTTCCTTGCTCGATCATTGTTAACATTCTTCAGTTGGATGGAGTAGTTAAGAATGTTAAAGCAATTTTATTGTCCTTTTTATATAAACTGGTTGGGGAATTCAAATGGTCAATATGCTTGGTGTTTACTTTAAAGAGTCAACGACACAGATTTTTTTCTTTAGCACTTCAACCATTGATGTTCGCAGGTGAATCGTTAATAAACCAATATTGTATTATTATTTTTAAAACTAATTCCCTGTGACATATGTATTAGTGTAATAACACGTTTTGTGAGACTAAAGCAAGAAGTAAACAAATTATTTATTTGACATCTCGACTTTCAGATTTATACCCGTTTTTAAAACGAAATTTAGTTAAAACATGAAACAAAGTATTTAGGTTATGAAAAGATGAATGATTCTTGGATAACAGAGAAATTGGAAAGGTTGGTCAGAAGTTTAAAAAATGATGATCAGATGAAGAAAAAAGAGATAAAAAATATTACGAAGAAATACCTACTACATATAAATTATATATACAATGAAAGTTATATGTAATAAAAAAATTAAACAAATAAATATTTTTCAACATTTTTTAAAATACTAAGTTTAAAATATTGCCGACATATTTTCGTTCCACATGGTATGGAATTTTAAGATGTGTACAGCAGAATTTATAAAATATTAAGATAGAAAAAACTTAGTCGTAACACACGAAATCGACTAATGGCTATCAAGGAATTAGTGTAATGCCTTCAGTTGCAATAACCTTTTCCGCAGTAATAAAAGATAAAATAGAACAACACATGGATCACTACAATGAATAACAATCTGGATTCCGAAAAGCCAGATCATGCCTCAACAATATCATGAGAGAAGTTATCGAGAAAACAAAGAGAAAAATACACATGATTTTCATAGATTTGAAAAAAGTGTACCCAGTAAACAAGTAGGAAGAAATACAAAGGATAAGTGTCGGCCAAAAAAGCATAAGTAAAGATAGGTAATAATTTAACAAAACCAATATCTGTAGCAAAAGGTCTCAAAAAAAGATATATCCTATCCTATATACAGAATGGTCCAAAAGTCTGGAAACGGCCAATTATCTCGTAAATTGCTAGTCATAATTGTACAAAATTTGAGGTACTTTTATTTTGGGACACGGAGATTCCATATTTAATATTTGCAATGTTGCCAGATTTGCCGTTTCTCTTATATTATTAGTGGTTATTAACTTTGGTTTTTCAAATTTATCACCCTGTATATTCAGTCATTATTGGTATATCCTATTTAATACGAGTTCAACCATATGTAACACTTATGATTTTATGTAGACTGGAAGGTCTTAAATACATAAAACAGGGCAAAATATGTAGATTTTAATAAATTTAAATATTTAAATGTAGAATGCTGTGATTTTGACATTTGTTCACCATTTACATTATAAAACTGACAGTGACAGTAGCTGTGTTTCGAACTCTTCTGCAAATAAATTGCTTCTCTAAAATGGCTCTTACCGAAAAAGAACGAATTACTATTCTAATGATGAGAGAGTACGGTGACAGAAAAGATTTTATTATGAAGTAGCCAACTTGTTCTACGATACCTTCTCAAACCGTTCTCCTATTCATAAGGTGACGGTACAAGATACTGTAAAGCGATTTGACGAATCTGGAGCAGTAAAAGATAGATACCGAGCAGGTAGACCGAAAGGAGTTATGCATAACAACAAAACTTTAGAAATAATGCAAAGTTTTGTTGAAGATCCACATGCATTCTTACGCAGGGTTGTACAAGTCCATGATGTAGGTCGTTCTTCAGTCTTGCGTGTATTACGTAAGAATACTACGAATATTACGAAGACTTCGATCGTAGATTAGAGTTTACTGAGGTAATGATGGATAAAATTGAAAATGATGAAAATTTCATTAACAGAATATGTTTTTCCGATGAAGCAACCTTTTCACTGTGTGAGAGTGTAAATCGACACAATTTAAGGAAACTGGAGGGACGTAAATCCACACTGGATGCGTGAAAACCATACTCAAAGACCAAAAAAATTAAATCTATGGCCAGGTATAGTTTAGGTACTCAGTTTATTGGGCCATTTTTTATCGAAGGAAATTTAACGTCAGATAGTTACGAAATGTTGCTTAGAAATGAAATTGTACCCACACTGAGAAACTTGTTTGGGGCCAATTTTAATCAGATATGGTTTCACCAAGATGGAGCTCCAGCTCATTTTGGTGTAAATGTTCGGCGTTATTTAGATGAGATATTTCCCGGACAATGAATTGGTAGACGACGTAGAATTGAATGGCCTCCGCATTCACCTGATTTCAATCCTAAAGATTATTTTTATTGGGGATAATTAAAAAATTCAGTTTACAAAACTAAAATAGCAAGTCTTGCAGAGGTAAGGCAACGAATTATCGATAAATCTCGAATAATTTCTGGACAATCATGGAGAAATGTGCTAATTTCAATAATGACTGAATATACAGGATGATGAATTTGAAAAACCAAAGTTACTAATAGTATAAGAGAAACGGCAAATCTGGCAACATTGCAAATACCAAATATGGAATCACCGTATTCCAAAATAGGTGTACAAAAATCACGTCAATTTTAATTTTGAATTACCATTAATTGCTAAATATGTGTTGGACATCACGTCATAAATATTGGCGTTATGAATTTTTAAATACAAATCGAGGTCACCGGTCACCTTATTAAAAGTTTTTCTACCTGAGTGTAATTCAATGCATTCTGACTTACTTCAACACGACAATGTTCATTGTATAAGTAAAGTTCAAGTGATTGAACGTTTTTGCAAATATAACAAGAAATAACTAACTTCTTAGAAAATTTGAATACCAAAGAATAAAGTATTTGAGGTTCCTGACCAAAGAAAGAAATATGTTATCTGTGGCTTTCCTGAAAGACATTTGAAACACTTAAATGTACTCAATAGGACTACAAGGAAATGAGAAATTAATATGTGATCTGATACAAAGTGTGTCCTCGTTCTGTTGCAAGCTCGATATTTTTTTTAAACACTTTTAGGCACTTTTGCTTTGAAAAGTCAAGAGCTAATTCACTTTCCAACAACTCTTGAAAACAAGAATGTTAATTATAAATTAGAAATAGACATTTCAATATTTTAAGATTACATTAAAGGTCTTAAAAAGAAATTTGCAGAAAGGTTTGAAAACTTTGCAGAGGTAGAAAAGTTGTCAGCATTCTTAAAAGCGCCTGTTGCAGATCTTCCAGCAGGGGAATGGAGTGATGCTGTTGCGAATTGGTTTTGATTTTCAAAATGGACACTTGTTTGTTATATTTCATACTGTGTTGTGAGTGAAAATTAAAATTAAAATAAGCAAACAAATCATACGAATGCTTTTGGCGGAACTTCGTGATTGCTATGAACTACGCCTTCGTCGAGTGAATTACATTTAACGCATTAATTTGATTCACTTGATGAAAGCATATAACGAAGTTTCGCAATTTTTCCTAGACCTCCCCAAACCTATTTTAAAATATGTCTGGACCCACCCAAAATTAGTTGCCGTCCCCTGGTTTAGAGTTAGGTTGGCGCCTTTTTTAAAAGTTTGAGTTCAATCGCCATGCTCGATGAAATTTAAATTGGGACTGTGCGCTGGCTATGCCATGTGGGTTATGTCAACTTCATTTAATAATTCTCTGACAATGCGCCCGACGTACGGGTGTGCATTGTTATACATCAGTATGAAGTTTTTTCCAATAAATGGTGCATATGGGACAACATTTTGCAGTATCATATTTATTAATCTGCCAGCGGTCAGGGATCCCTTTGAGTCAACGTACAATTCTATATGCGCCTCTGAAGATATACCAATCCACATCATAACTGAACTCCCTTAAAAACTCACTGTAGGACTGAGTCGTAATTACTGTAGGACTTACTTGGCATATTGTTCACCATCTCTTCTTTAGACTCTTTCACGACCATCTGGGGAACGTAGACAAAATCATGACAAATCGATAAACATCACATTTCTCCAAGTCACTCGGTGGTCTTCAAAAAGTGTTTGCCACCTGCAGTCTAATGGTTCGCAATGATGGAAGATATAATTGACCGTTTCAGGTTCTCTGCTACAGAGTCTGCAGCTTAAGTCTCCATGAAACTGCCTTATTATATGCAAGCGCCCCTGAACTGGCGCATGTCCAGTAAGGAGGCTTGTTATGACTCTGAACCAGTTCCTGCTTGTTTTCCGCAGTATTTTAGCCCCATTAGCACACGTTCGTTCAGTATACATCTTGTCAGGTTACAGTAATAGTCAAACTTGGAAAATAACTAAATAAACATCATAATACCGATCTATTTCTTTAATCCTAGTAATTTCGAAGCTATGCGAGCAATTAGTATTAAAACGATAAAATATCACAAAAAATTAGAATTTTTATCTTCTTTTACTTGGCGCAACCTATTGATAAATAAAATATGGCTTGAGCATCTTAAATATAATTAAGCAATAGTGTATCCAGAAAATACACACACTTAGAAATAAAAAAACTGCAGTTTTCTGTTAATATAATTAACAGGTGAACTAAATGCTGCTAAATAAAATGAAACAGAATGGAATCCATACATATTCATTTTACATACAAGAAGAGATAATATATTCGTATTAGCTTCAATAATAGATACTCATATACTGTACTCTGACAGTAGAATATTTGTGTATTACCTTGGATGATAGTCTACGCTGGAAGTCCCGTAGCCCAAATCAAAATATTGCTCCTTGGTACATCAGCAACAGTAATCTCTGGGATTTGGGAAAAGCTGTTATTAATAGGACCATCGAAAAATTTGCCAAGGAATAAATCGAACCCTTAAGCGGAAGAAGGCCTTTGAGTTAGTTAAGTGAAAATTCGCTAGTAGGGGAAGGGTGTACAAAATGACCTACATTTTTTACAAAGAATACATTTTTTTAAACAAAATTTTGATAGAACACAAACTTAAGTATTTGAAACACTTCAGAGTGGTTTTTAACATAGGAGAAAATATAAACTTTTAGTCAAACATATGAAAATGAACAAGAAAAGTTCATTTTACCCCACCTACCGGGCAAAATGATACATTAATAGCGATTGATATTATTCACTCCACTGTAATACAGTGGAGACCGAGACAAGAAGCACATCGAAGTAGAGGTTGTCCACCAACAAGATGGTCTGATGACATAAAACGGATCGACAAAAATTGGATGCAAACAGCACAAAACAGAAATACATGGAAAAGACTGAGGGAGACCTATATCCAGCAGTGGATAGATCCGGGTTAAACGATGATGATGATTATTCACTCACTACAAAGCTCGCAAACATACATTTTTGTGTTCTTGTCTAGTCCGATACACTTAGCGTGTGCCCACTTTTGTCACGCAAAACAGCATAGTCATAGCTCACCTTTTTTAGACAACTTGTACAGTTCTAGGCACAACTAAAGAAACATTAAGGCTCCGGGCCCAGATGGAATACTTGTAGAAATGTTAAAGGAGGGGAGTAAAATTATTCTCGAAGAGTTGAAAAATTTTTTCAATGAATGTCTTTACAGAGGAGAAGTCCCAGAAGATTCGAAGAACTATAGGCCAATCTCCCTCCTGTCCCAAATGTACAAACTGTTTATGGGAGTAATAACTAACAGGTTAACGTCGAAGCTCGATAGCTATCAACCGGTAGAGCATGCAGGATTCCGAAAGGGTTACAGTACAGCGGATCATCTTCTTACAGTCAGAACGCTAATAAAGTAAGCCAATGAATATCACTTGAACTTATACATTGGCTTCGTTAATTATGAAAATGCATTCGACTCCATAGAACTTTGGACAATAGAGAGAGCTATGAACAACTGCAGGATAGACTCCCGATGCAGAATGCTTATACATAATATTTACAAGAAAGCTACAATAAAAATACAAATAGATGCGAAAATCAAAGCTATACCAATCAACAGAGGAGTTCGCCAGGGAGATGTTATCTCACCAAAGCTATTCACACTAGAACTGGAAGACGTTTTCAAAAACATTAACTGGGCAGATAAAGCAGATAAAGAAATAAATGTTAATGGAAGAAAACTGAGTAATTTGAGATACGCTGATGACATTGTAATTCGCATTGTAATTCGCAAGTTTCGAAGAACTACAGACCATAATGACGCAACTATCTCAAGCTTTGGAAAAAGTAGGTCTTAAGATAAACTTGGAAAAAACAAAAATAATGACAAATACACCGAACATTAGAGAAATAACGCTGAACGACATAAATTTAGAAATAGTAAGCGAATACATATACCTGGGACAGATAATGAAAGTTAATAAAGAAAATCAAACTGCCAAAATTACCAGAAGAATAAGGTTCGCATGGGCAGGATTTGGAAAACTGAGTTGGATCTTGAAAAACACTAAAATAGAACAATATTTGAAAACCAGAATTTACGATCAGTGTATCCTCCCTATACTCATCTATGGTTCACAGACGTGAACATTCACTAAGTCTAATATGGATAAAATAGTAAAAGCACAAAGAGCGTCGGAAAGATCAATGCTCGGGGTGAGACTTATAGACAAAAAAACAAACAAATGGATTAGAAGCAAAACCAAAGTAAAAGACGCAGGAGAACATGCTGCCAAATTAAAATGGAGCTTCGCATGACACAATCCCCGACTAAAGGATAAAATATGGAACCTCAGAATACAACAATGGAGACCATGGTTAGAAAAGAGAAGCAGAAGAAGACCAAAAATGAGATGGGCTGATGACATTAAGAAGATCGGAGGACACAATTGGAAGCTAGTGACGCAAAATAGAAAACTGGATTGATTTTGGGGAGGTCTATGTCCAAAGTTGGATTACTAAAGGCTGAAGAAGAAGAAGAAAGTACAGTTCTGTACAGTAAATGGAAGCAGCATAATCATTTTCTTCATCAGCAGAAAAAGATTCTATTTCGTTTTTTGACTCGCATTCTATTAAAACATTATTTTTTACCGCTCTTTTTATTTTTGGAGGGATCTCTGGTTTCGGTTTGCTTTTTTCTTTTGCCTTCTCTAAATTTGGAGTTGAGTTAAGAATAGAAGTGCCTTGACGTTTCCTTGCCTTTCTTTTTCCCTGGCCAAAAACAAATGGTCCGACTGGAACTGGCCTTTAATATGCCGGAGTAACCACTAGTAAAATGCCTCTTGTTGGATTTTGCAAGTTCGACTGAGCTGTCATCACATTAGGTACTTCCATGGTGGAAGAGGAAGGTCCAGGTTCTTCATTATTTGACACTATCTACTACAATATTTGTAGTTTCAGATGCTTAAAACATGTAGTCGGGGAATACATCGGGGTTTATTGAGTAGATATCAGTTTTGGAAAATCCATAAGCAGCATTCTGGACATTAGCTACTTTTTCATAGACTTCATTTAACAGACCACCAATTTGTCATAATAGGTTTTGAGTGGACCACAGAATGCTACATCGAGACGTGCCGACAGTGTGCCGGCAAACATACAAGTATAATGCCATTTTCTTTGGCGTACAGAAGAGCGTCAAGATATTTATGAATTGAATTTCCATCCACAATTAACAAAACCTTCTCGGTGGAAGATCCCTTGGCATATTTTTGAAAATGCAGCAACCATTGTAAAACACCCGTCATCCAGCCAGTCTCCTGAGGACTACATAAAGTTGCTGCTGGTGTATGTTCAGCTAATTCCTTTTTCGTTTTTTTTTTTGTTGAAATATTAGAACATGTGGAATATAGCTCCCGTTAGTGCACATACATACAACAAACAACTGTCACGTGGAAACCTCGTTAGGCGCTGGTAATTGCACCTATTTGTTTTGCGACCGGCTTTAGCAAACACTTTCTGCGGGCGTTGAACGGTAGATAATGCAGATTCATCTGAATTATATATCTTCATGGGATCAATATTTTTCTTTATCAAAGTGTCCTCTAACACTTAGCTACTTGAGTTTTATTAAAAGTCTGCGCTCTTGCTGCAGATGTGGCTTCGGGTTTACGCAGTGTTGTATCTGGATTTCTTCTGCGAAATTAGCAGAAAATAGAAATTCCAGCAGCCTATTTCTGATTATTAAAATGATGTTCAAACCCATTTTTGGCTGCTAAATTATAAGCTAATTCTAATACGTCCCGTCTCGTAAGTTCAAAGAGCCTTGACCCTAGCATTTTTAAATCTTCCACCAACTGCCTTTCTATTTCTATGGGAAAAGTAGGTTTAAACCTGCCTAGTCGTTCTTCGCCTGTTTTTAAATTTTAATTTTTTTGCAAGGCATGCCTTTTTAGGGTTGCTTGAGGTATTGTGAAAAGATTTGATGCCTTATGCCACCCTATTTCACCCTTATTAACAGCTTCTATTGCCTTTACCATAGAATCTGTATCCCATGATTGCCTATTGGTCGTTCTTGCGTAATTTAGCGGCATAATCTGTAAAAAGACAGAAATATGTTATCTATTTGTAAAGCACATTATTTTTATCTATGTACGTTCGGGTAAAATTTTAACAAAACAATAACCTATTTACTAAATTTGAAATAGGAAAACAATAATTCTCATAATTTGTCATAAATGTTTAAACTTACCAGTTTGTCGCACTAAACATACAGCAGATTTTAATATTTCGCGCCAAAAACTTTTCAATACCAAAAATAAAATAATCGCACGTGCTCCCACTCTGACCGATGAAGCGGAACTGAATGCAAACTAGCATGACTGGTACCCACGCCACAATTAGATATTCGTTTCTGAGCACTCCTGCCTGAACAACGAATTCCGTATATATAAGCACTGTCATTATACCCCACTATGTCATTTTGTACACCCTTCCCCTATCACTTCGATCCTAAGAGATACGGCAACAGCTTATAAATAATTTGGTCATTGACTAATGCTGATCAAATTGTAATATTCATAAATATATAATCTGTGTTAATGTAATATTAATCTATATCTACTAAAATACGAATTTGTAATATTAATTTCTAATTGTTATTTCTTTTTAATTACACCTAAATTCACACATTAACTGTTAGGTTTACAATTAAAATTGTAGTCCAGTTACATCGGTAAATTCCAGTAGTATATTTTTTAAAAAAGCCACGTATATATTTATCTATAGGTCCATCGCAGCGTCATCTTTTTTATTAAAACCAAAACAATATGCCTTCCTCTTCCTCTCCTAATAAGACAAGCAACCATCATCCGAATGGCTATTAACCATGATCTATATCTTAATTTGTGGCTAAGTGTTCTTGTAACAATGTTTACTCTAAGTAAAGCACTCAACGCCAGCCACTTAACTAACGTTGAAAACAAAAAACAAATAATAATGGAATCCATTAAGAGTTAGAGTACGCATTAACACATATATTATGTACACTGGAGTGAAAACAAAATGGCTTTTATATGAAAAAGATTTATCGTTTGAAGTCTGAATGAAGCGGCCAAGGTTTTGTTTCTAGACGTTCGCTACCTAATGGAAAAGTTTGACTCCTTCGTTTTATTGAAATTGAAAACCTTAAATAATTAGTGTTTGATCATATGCCATTAATTTGTACTGTATTTTAGCAAAATTTCTTATATAATGCTCTAATATAAATTTATTAAAATATTAAAAGTAAAAGATTTTAACATCGTTTTTGTAAGTTGAATATTATATTTATATGGGATTATACCACATTTGATTGTAATCAGAATTACATTTTAAATTTTGTTTTAACGTTTTGATTTCAACTGCTGAAATTATTTTCCAAAAACAAAGAATTTTAAATTAAAATAAGAATATTATACCTGTTGTATATACAAATTAGGCTGAGGTGTAATATATATATATATATATATATATATATATATATATATATATATATATATATATATATATATATATCTAAGGTAAACTCGAAGAGTGGTGGGTTTTTCGGTCAAAGTGGAGAAATAAAAGACAAAGAAGGTGGCTACTTCATCTATTTATTGAAGACGTTTCGCTTTCTGCTCAGAAAGCATCATCAGTTCATCTAAAAAGAACAATATGAACCCAAACATCCATAGAGAAGTTACAACAAAAGTGTGTTACCTTACAATGACATGTAGCAGTCAATGATGTTAAAAATATGAAAAAGCTTACGAAACTGGACATATATATATATATATATATATATATATATATATATATATATATATATATATATATATATATATATATATATATATACCTATTAAGTATAATGTTTGGGTGTAATATTGGGTAGATGTTATATATTGGATATAATATTGGGTAATTTATTGGGCACGGGCGTAGCCAGATTTTACTTTGGGGGGAGGAGGAAGTATATATATATATATATATATATATATATATATATATATATATATATATATATATATATATATATATATATATATATAGGGTGGTCCTTAAGTAATTGTACAAACAGAAACCGTAGATTCTGCATTTTAAAACATTACGATTTAAGCCAACTTGATTTAATAAAATGTTGATATTAAGAAATATTTAGGGTGTTAACGTGGAAATTTAAAATTTTATTGTTCGCTATAACTTTTACGTTTGTAATTATTTTTGGACAAAAATTTACAATTGGGTGCTTTTGAGTAGAATAAATTATAATTTTATACATACTTTAATGTAACTGATAGAGGGCGCCACACATGCCACATGTGTGGCATAAAGCGCTTAACTTTTTTGTTCTTTAAGATAGCTCTATTTGTGTTATAAAAATATTAAAGATACATTATTTTTACAAAGAAAAGGTATACTTGTTAGTAACCTCAAAATTCAACCGTTTTCAAGATAATCGCATTTTATAAGTCAACTGCATAATAATTCCTAGTTTGATATTTGTGCGGTAAACCATTGATTACCTCTAGATAAGCATAATTCATAGTTTATTCTTATTAAAACAACTTAAAGATGATAATGTAACATCACAAAATGCTTTGTTATACATCTTCTTCTTTAGGTGCCATGTCCGTATTCAGACGTTGGCCGTCATCATGTTTACAATTTCCCTTTTCTATCGCTTCTTAAGTTTCTATACTGGCGTTTTATTACTTTTTCTCTATTGTAAAATGCTGAAAACCCAAAATATGTGGTGAATGCAAAATGGTACACCACCACATTCTAGAGAGAAGGCAGTTAGAACATACATAAATACAACTTTTGTGAACGTTGGATTGGTCGTGGTAATCCTTGGCAATATGGTGAGATATTGATTTAATTATTTTATTCATAAAAAATCCGAAATGAATATTTTTTATTCATTACGTAAATTTTACAAAAATATCATCGTTGGCTTATAATCGATATTTTTATAAATGTAGTAAATACACGGGCAATTTAGTTTAGCATAATATTAGTTCGTTAGTAAATAATAATAGTCCATCTGTTCGAGATGTAATTATAGTTACTAGTAAGCTGTAACATAATCATATAAATAAGTAATGTCATCGATAGGTTATTCCGTGTGTATATGGACCAATGTATAAGTAACCAATGGACGAGATACATCACAGTTTAATACAATATTTAACCTCTGCGACAAATATGATGTAGTTCCATAATATACCATAAGATTTGGAGATGTATCCAAAAGAATATATTTATGCATTATACATTATAGCCACCAAGTAGCCCAGAATTTAATTTGCTTAATTTGGGTATATGGGCATTAAACAACGTGTCTATGAGAATCGAATCGAAATCGAATTTCGAGAATTATCTCGAAAACTGTTGAGTTTTGAAGTTATTAACAGGTATATATCAATAAAGCTCTTCACTGCAACTGTAGAAAATATATTCAGCATAATGAACTGGCAGAACAAAGGAATATCCATTGATGGAGAATACCTCAGCCATCTAAGATTTGCAGATGATATCGATTGATTTCTAATAATCCTGTAGAACTTCAAGAACTTATTAGCGACGTAAATGCAGCTAGCAATGAAGTTGGTCCAAAAATGAAACAAAAACAAAAACCATGTACAATGAGCCAGTGGATGTCCAAGATGTAATAATGAACAACACTGCACTTGGGACAGTATATAGACGAGTATGTATACCTGGGACAATTAATACATAAATCTGGCTCCTTACTTCCAGAAATCGACAGAAGAATGAAACTAGCTTGGACATCTTTTGATAGAAATGCAGTTATATTTAGATCGAAGATGCCAATCCACCTGAAGAAAAAAGCATTTGATCACTGTATACTACCAATCATGACATAAGGCTGCGAAACTTGGACGCTAAAGAAACAGATGACCAGAACACCAAGGCTATTGATGTAATCCATAGAATTAAATCTTTAAAATGAGAGCTGAGAAAACTAAATGAGGATGTTGAAATAAAACGAAAAACACAATTAATATTGGCCGCTTTCGATAAATTAGTATACAATATAAAAAAACAGATCCATTTTTATTAACTCAAAAATGAAAGTGTCCGTGTATACCTATGGATTAAAAGTGATGGGTCTTACCATAAAGTCTATTAAAAAACCGAAACCAAAAAACCAATACAAAAATAGGATTCAAAACAGCGAAATAAGATGGAAGACAAAAGTTGGGACATCATGGAGGAGGTGATAAAAATTAAATAGATATGGTCCTGCCACGTAGCCAGATACGTTAATAATAGTTGAGCATGTAGAATCCTGAAGAAAGAGAAGCAAAGGCTTCCCTAAAAAGATCTGAGTAGACGACATAAGACTAGTGGTGAGTAAACAGAAGATGAGATTTAAACCAGACAGAGACAGAGAAAAGCTCTTTAAATAGCAGGTATCTTTAAATACCAAGTAATAATTTAAAGCGATGTTTCTGATGAAAGAGCTAAGGTTGTAAAATAAAAGTGGTTTCTATATTGTAAGGATCGCAAGGATGTCATCGTAGGGATTTTCGTAAGCTTATAATGCACATGTTAATAAAAATAAGTTGTGCACTTAACTAATGACAAACCGAAAATTTTAATTTGGGATGACCTTATATAATAGATTACAGGACCAGTTTATGTAGATTCTTCCGATGAATTATGTTATTTGAGCGAAGTGTAATTTTTCATTTAAATATATAATAAGACTACAGTTCTGTCACATATTAAGAAATGCGATATAGATAAGTGAAGGATCAATTTAAAAGCGACAATATCTTAAAAGAGAGTAAATCAAAGACGATAATATTAATCATCTAACGTAAAAAATAGTTAATAAATTTGGCGTAATATATTTTAAAAAATTTCTAAAATAATTCGGTTTTACCAACTTCGATACCGAATTTTAGCATAATTAATTTTTTATTCTTAATTTTGTAAAGGAATTTATCCCCGTAGTTTATTTAGGACTTTCTGCACAACAAGCAAAGTATTAACAAAATTTCTAGCAGAATTTCATAATGCTGTTTATTCTGTGTTTCACTTTGAACGTCTTAATATTAATTAAATATCTCTTTTAGTCTGAGAAAGCAGTAATTAGGAGTGTATTGAGTTAATAATAATAATCCCCGTGGTATTCATTACATTGAATACCCATTTAATTACCTCATTAGATGTTTAATTGATGTTACAAACTTCTCTCAAACTCTCTCTCTAAATAAAGTTTCTGGGGATTTGGTCAGGGAGTGGAATTTTCCCTCTCTTTTCCCCTCGAATCTTCTTGTCTTTACTCCCTACGCCTCATCGCCGGTCCCTCTGCCAGAGGAAAGACGTTTTGATAATTAGCGATCATTTCTTGTGTCGATAATTCGTTTATCCGTTGCTCTTAATCATTTTAAAAGCGACCGTGTTATGGCTAATATGTTTTAGAAAAAAATTGCAAAGAGTAATTACATACTACATAACGAATGAACAGATTAATAAGGCAGTCAAGCGAAACATAATAAATAACTAACTTTCACAAAAATTAGAGCTTCCAGTAAGCATTGTTTAATTTAAATAATATTTTCATTATCTTTTTTTGCCATTTTTCTAATACACTTGTTTCGTTCTTTTTTCTGTTCAAATCCCACTAATATTTTTGATTTCGCTTGCTCTTTTCATGTCTTTACTTCTTTCCATATTCCTTAACACTTTTCCAGTTATTATGCATAGTACCCTCATTTCGGCTATCCCCGCTATTTGTTTTGATGTAGATGATTCGTATTATATGTGTCAATGTTTGCGGAGAGCATATTCATCCATTTACCAATAGTGTAATTCTGATCGGTGTTAATATAGAAAAGAAATCTGTCTTTTTGTATATGCATGGTAATGTTAAATATCTTTAGTGTTTAGTTAAGCTGTTAAATCCATTATCTACATATCTTTTATTTAATATCCCTTCATTCTTAATACATTTTGCATTGTTTCATCCATGATCATATTAAATATCAGTTAACTTAAAGATTTCTTCCGTCGGATAGCAATTTTGACTGAATAGACTTGATGGAAGAATAAGGGAAAGATGATCAGACCGACGGCGACATGAGTACTAAATAAAAGTGAAAAAGAAATATTAAAGAGATGAGAAAGAAAAATATTAAGATAATTAAGATTTGGCGAGACGAAGACTAAAGATGGGTAGAAAAGAAGGGGTAACAAATAATTAATGGAGATGTATCGAGAACCCAGTACGAACAATTTTTCAAATCACAAAAAATCCAATGGTTAGGTCATGTGGAAAGAATGCAAAGTGATCGAATGAGCGACCAATATTTGCATATTTCAAAACAAATTTCATTTTTATATATTCTCTCTTAGGATTTATGTAAAGTCATACCTAATTCATACCTATCATGTAGAATTTCCTTTAAGTGAACTATGTGTCTTTCCTTTAAGTCTTCTTCCCCTCCTATCTTTTAAACGATTACACTTATAATAGTAAGAGAGGAAACTAATAATTTGGAGAGAGGAAATAAACAGATGTAGGCTTCTCAACTAGTCAGAAGAGGTGACGTAATAGTGATATGATTATGGCAAGTGATATCTCGTTTAAAAGGTATTGAAAATAAATATTCAATCATACTTATTTTGTTTCGGTTTAAGGTGAGTTTGATGAATAAATTAAATAAATACCAAAATTGTGGTTTCGCATTTAGTTAATAAAGATTTAAGGACAAGTTCGTATATTAAGTGTTTAAACGGTGCTCCATCTACTTCCTGACTCCTATTGCTAAACTCTTGTCGTACTCGTTTAAATGTGTCGTGAGAAATTGCCCTACATTCTTCAACAATGCATTGTTTAAAAATGTTATACTTTCGGGTGCAGTAAATTTCAAGTACCCCCACAGAAAAAAATCTAATTGTGTGAGGTCCGGTGACCGAAGATTCTGTCGAACCTTGTCGCCCAATCCATCTATCACGATATTCCTCATCTAGGTATCATCTTACTGCACCATAATAATGTAAAGGAGCACCATCTTGTTGAAACTTTATTTCCAAGTTGCAGAATTTATCTGGATTATCTTCCAGAATTTCAAGAATTAACAACTCAATTCCGCTTTGTAACATCTTCAGATGCACTTCACCGGTTACGTTAGCATTGGGAAACTATATAGTTTCCCAAAATACCTGCTCAAACATTTATGTGTTCTGGAAACTGTATGTTTTTCACGAAATACTTGACAATTTTTGTCACTCTACCTCACATAGTGTGTGTTAACATTTCTAATAAAAGAAAAAGTACTTTCGTCACTAAAACAAATTGTTTTTATGAAATTTGGCTGTTGGTGAATTTGATTTGACATCCTTTCACAGAACTCTAGTCTTCGGTCGGGGTCATCATCTGAAAGTTGTTGCACAATTTTTAATTTGTATGGATGAAACTTGTTGTTTATGATAGGTTAGTGATTCACAGATAGACGCAACTTGGGCTGTCGAAGAAGTAGGGTCCACTACCATTTCTACAATTATGTCAATTTTTTTGTCATCACTAATTGTTGGTTGACCAGATCGTTTGACATTTTGAACACTACCTGTTTCTTTAAACTTTTAAAAAAGCTCCCTTAAATAAGCCCTTGATAAAGGGCGATCGAGACACCTCTCAATAAAAATATCACTACATGGAAACTGTTTATACATCCACATCGGCATTCTGCCTATGTAAACATTTAAACGTCTCGTTAAACAGTAATTAAACTAGATATTGAAGGTATAAATACCTTTTCAAAAACTTCAAAAAGAAAATTTAAAAAAAAATAGGGAATTGAAAAACTTTTTTGACAAATAACCAATAAAGAAAAACAGAAAGGGTATACATTAATCGATCCTTGGTATGAACAAAAAAGACATTGAGACTTATTCTAAGTTGCTAGAAAATACTCAGACCAAAAACAATCTTACGAATAAACCTGGGCACATCTACAAAATGGATGAGACGGGTTTACAACTGAATAATAGGCCGGTACATGTTATTGTTAAGAATAGATCTAAAAACATCGCAAGTATCAGTTCTGGTAAAAAGTGAGAAACCATCACCTTTATAGCCTTTTGTAACGCGGAAGGTGTTTTTCTTTCCCCAGCCTGCGTAATATAATAGAAAAATAAAAAGCAAAAGTTCGAGAGTTCGAGAATGAGATCCCTCCGGGATTCTTGGTCTACCTGTCGAAATGATCAGCCTATGGATACAGTGACATAATTTTTTAGTGGCTCAAAGATAAGTTCGTTCCCATAAAGCCGACTGGACTAGTTTTTTTACTGCTTGATGGTCATGGTTCACATAGCAGTTATAGCAACATAGAATACTGTGTTGAACATATTATACTGCTTTGCTTACGAAGTAATAAGACACAAAATTAAAATACTACTTAGCTTGCAATTTATACATTAAAAAAAATGCTAGACATAATCTCACTTGTTTCAGTCGTTTCCCTGACGTTAATTCGGCTCCAAAAAGGAGCAAGCAGCTAGCAAAAATTTAAGTGCAGAGACGATAATTGGCGGAAAAAAGAACAAAGCGTTTAAGAAAAGATAGATAGAAATAAAGACCATTACATTAAAAAACTGGTTTTGAAGAAGCCAAAAGTATCTAAAAAGAAAACAAAGAAAGCTGTCAAAAGCGACTTTATCCTCAGACAAAGATTGAGGATAATTGATTTAAATTGTTTTATGAGTTCTGCTATAAGTTTGTGAACTTTTGCCACGATTGTGGTGTTGTCATTTGCAAAACAAAGTGAAATTTTGGCCAAAACTGAGAGTTTTGACAAACACAGTGGGGACATGGTTTTTGTTAACTATTTGTATTTTATTTTAATTATAAGTTTTATTTTTTAATTATTTTTAATACTTAATACATGTTTCTACACTCAATAAAGATTCGTTGTACATAAAGAAAAAAACATTTCCCTAAGAAAGGTTGTTTATTACAGACAGAACAAGGCCAGTGACTATCTTATCATTCACACAAAACATTCTGGCTAATTGGCTTAGTTCCAGTGCCATAAAACAAAACACACACATACAAAAGATTTTCCAGTTGCCAAAAACAAAGCTTAAATTAATAGGCTTTGGTACTCACCGATATTCTTTTATGTCTTAAAATTTCTTGAAGTAAAACCAAATGCACTGCATTATCCAACGTTTTTTATACAATTACTCCAAAACACAAATCTAAAGATTAACCTATAATATATATTATAAAAAGTATATTTTGTCTAATTATGATTTAAAAATAAGTATAAGTAAAACTGATTATTTTACGACCAGGAAATTATCCTACTTTAACCTTTTAAAAAATACTCTCACAAAATTACATGTAAATATTACGGAAAACAACAGGAATTTCAAACATTTTTAATGTATTTTTGCCGCCTTATTTGTTTCACATAGCGGAAAACACGCGCACTAAATTTTAAAAACATGGTTTTAAATATTTCCTCGTAGTTCTGTATCTAGTTTATTATAACTACATCTATAGTACAGACTAAAGAAATCTTTAATGTTATGGTAGTAAACCTACCCTAACCTAACCTGAAACTGAGAGTTTTGACAAACACTGTGGGGACATGTTTTTTGTTAACCTTTTTTCTAATCAACAATTTTAACTAGTGATTCTTCATTAAATTACGAATGTATACATTTATATCTAGCCCATCGACTTCATCGTTGTCGCACCGCTTAGTCCAAAGTCGTTCTCTAGTTTGTGCAATGATTGTGTACAGTCCGGACAATGTCCACCATACGTCGCAGCTTGCCGTGGATAATTTAATGCCCTATAGTGTATTTAATTACTGGTCGAGCGGGGAGCGAACGGGGGATCGAGAGCTTTTGATCTGGGCCGGAAACGGACGTTGTCTGGACTCTCTATCTCCTATTTCTATCTCTATTTCGTCGACCTGTGAAGCACCGGTGATAGCAGTCTTAGAAACAGAGACGTGACGATTATATATGTTAGAAAAGGGATAAATTGTTGTTTTCAGGAGCTAATCAGAGGGACTTTATTATAGAGGAACGTTTAAAAAATATGAAGAACCAATTTTTTTATACTTTTCTATATTATAACAAAGGAATTTTCACTTTTAAGCTCATTTTATAATTTAACATTTTATTTACATTACACAGATATTACCACCTTCTCTGGTTTAGGCATTAAATATTCAGCAAACTGAACTCGAGAAAGTGTTCTCACAAGACACTGTCAACTAAGATATGTAAAAGACTCTAGTCAATTGTCAGAGATTTGACCTCTAAAAATCATACGAACAAGCTGAATTTTGCTGAGAATTTTAATTTTGAAAAGATGCAAAAAAGTTTAATACTACTACCTCCGGCTTCCCCGTAAAACTTTTCTCATAGTGGGGAGAAACGGAGAACATCGACCAAGAATCTGTACACCTTAGAAATAAGTGTATTAAATAAGAAATGTAGCCAAAATAATTTTAAGTATGAATGTTAATTCATACTTTTTGTGTGAAATAAACCCGTCTCCCATAAACAACGCTTGAAACAACGGGCGATTTTAGATGATTTTAAATGTGTTTCGCACGCCAAATCAACTTTTTAAAATAATTTGTATCATCTCGACGGTAAAAATTCGATATCTTTTGATCAGAGTGTCCTATCGTCAAAACTTAAAAAACGCTTTAAGGGTGAAGAGCTTTCGTATCTATTTTTTGCATTTTATCGCAAATAAAGTCAGTTTCTATAAAGCTGTTAAATAGATCTATTTTTGTCGATTCTCATCAGATCAATAAAATACCTACAATGTTATATCTCACGAAGAAAAGCGGATATCGAAAAATGCTTAAAACCATTTCTAGGTTAGTAAGGGGGAACTAAATTGACATAAAAGAGACCTCCCACCACAACCAAAAAAGATTAAATTGCAAACCCCTACTTGTAATACATCATTGAAAAGACTATAAAAAATGCTATCCAATGTTATAAATAATAATTATACAGGGTGAAGCAATAATTGTGAAACTCTGGCTTAAATGGAAAATTTAATGAGATTTTGTTGAACTACAAATTTGTTAAAAATGTCAATTCAGTAAATGTTCACAAAATGTTGTTCTAGTAATAGTGCTACATGCTTGCGTATTTCCTTCTTCTCGCAATTCCCCGAGTGACGCAGGCTGAGTTTTATAAACAACTGACTTGAGGTAACTCCATAGAAAAAAGTCAGGTAGCAGTAAGTCTGGTGACCTCGGTGGCACCTCAATAGCACCTCTCCTTCCAATTCATTTATTCGAATAATTAGTATCCAACCAGTGCCTAATTGGAGCTGAATAGTAAGGAGGTGCTCCATTTTGTTGGAAGTGCAGCAAATATTTGTCTAGAGTAGGTTGCCTAGGTGCTAGGCACAATCAAGTCCCTTTGGTTCTCCAATTCATGCACAATTAAAGGTTCGATGGTGTTTTGCAGCATATTGAGATAAATGTCGCCACTTAAATTGCCTGACGAAAAATGGGCCAACTATAGCATCCCCTAATATTCCTCCTCAAACGTTCAGTTTTTCAGGATATCGAGTGTGACCTTTCTAAATGGATGCGTGTTCGCATCACTCCAGTACGGACAGTTTAGTTTATTTACATTACTATTCAGCATTAAAGTACATTGATCAGTGAAACATATATTTTTTAACATTTTCGGTTCAACGCGAATTCTTTCACTCATGAGTTCACAAAACTCAATTCGTCGGTCTGGATCATCATCGCCTAGTTCATGAAGAATTTGTGTTTTGTACGGGTGAATTTTATCTAATTTCAACACCTTTCTAACTGACTCATGTAAAAATCCTGTCATTGCAGAAACTTGACGTGTTGATGCATTAGGCTCTATTGCAAAATTTCCAAGGACCTCAATTTGAGATGCTTCATTAAGTAATCTTGGGGCATCCTTTTTTTATTTCGCACTAATCTCGTTTCTTTAAACTTTTCAACTAAATCGGGGACGTACACTGACTTACATTTTTTGTCCAGATGCCTTTTATGAAATATTTGAGATGTTCGTAAATAACACTGGTTCTGGGAGGCAAATATGAAATGACCTTCACGCGTTCAGGTATACTGTAAACAATTGTGACAACTACAGTTGAATGGCAGTACCGATCGTCCAAATGATGAAAACTAATAACATTTAAAATTCTCAAATAAACCAAAAATTATTGAATGTGACAGAATCCAAAAACCAGATGTTTTCAAGTTGTTTTACAAAAATGGCAAATTAAGATTTTAATTAACAAAAAACAAATCCGACAGGCACTTATCATTAAAAATAATAGTCCGGGAGAGAGCATTACAAATAAAAAAGTCATAGTAAGACGGTTAATATTAACAGCCTGTATAATTATTAAACAATAATTATACAGGGTCATCAAACATAATTAACAAAAACCTCATTATATTTTCCATTTAAGACAAAGTTTGACAATTATTGCTTCACCCTGTATAATTATAATTTATACCATCGGATAGCATTTTTTATAGTCTTTTCAATGATGTATCATAAGTAGATAGATGGGGATTGGTTCTCTTTCATGCCATTTTAATTCCTCCTTACTATCCTACAAACGGTTTCTAGCATTTTTCGATATCAGCTATTTGTTTGCGACATATAGCCCATTGTAAGTTTTAAAATTGACAGTTTGTATATCAATTTCTTTGACCAGTCGCTGTAGAATTTCTTTAACTCTTTCTCTGAAGCCTATTTAACAAAAATTAGAACATAAAATTTTGATTTTAAATTTTGGCAAACAATATGAGGTTTTCGAAATATGCCTAAAAAACTCTGGATTTAATAATAATAATAATAATATCCTATGGTATTTTTTGCCGAAAAGATCCTTTCGGATTATTCCGATGCCTATATTTAACCCCGTTTTAAATAACTACAAACGATAGTTAAAAAACGTACGTATATGTGTGCAATCGAAAAAAAAAAAGAGTTTAAACGTTGAAATCGTTTGTAACGTAAAAGTTTAATTTTTTTGTTTTTTTAGGCATATTTATATGACTTAAATTTATTGCAACATAAAAAATCGAAATTTGATAACATAAGTTTTAATAGTAATGGAAATTGTATAGCGATCAGTCAATAAAAGTGATAAATCTTATCCACATTACAAACGGTTTCTAGCATTTTTCGATATCAGCTATTTGTTTGTGAGATATAGTCCATGGTAAGTTTTAAAATTGACACTCTGTATATCAATTTCATTGACCAGTCGCTGTAGAATTTCTTTTGTTGAAGCCTATTTAACAAAACTTAGAACATAAAATTTTGATTTTAAGTTTTGGCAACCAATATGAGGTGTTCGAAAGATGCCTAAAAAACTCTGGATTTATTAATAATAATAATATCCTATGGTATTTTTTGCTGAAAAGATCCTTTCGGATTATTCCGATGCCTATCTTTAACCCCGTTTCAAATAATTACAAACGATAGTTAAAAAACGTACATATGCGTGTGCAATCGAAAAAAAAAAGAGTTTAAACGTTGAAATCGTTTGTAACGTGAAAGTTTAATTTTTTTGTTTTTTAGGCATATTTATATGACTTACATTTATTGCAAAATAAAAAATCGAAATTTCATAACATAGGTTTTAATAGTAATGGAAATTGTATAGCGATCAATCAATAAAAGCGATAAATCTTATCCATCCTATAAGCGTTCTTAAAAATGGCAAAAATCACGCAATGTTTATTTATTTAACATTTTTATTACAGAAACTTCATTTGCGACAAAATACAAAAATTATGTACGAAAGTCACACTCTTTACCTTTAAAACACATATACATTTTTATCGATAGGACACTCTGATAAAAAGATATCAAATTTTTACTGTCAAAGTGATATAAATTTTATTTAAAAAAGTGATTTCACGCCGCGCTCCGAATTGACCTGACGTGCAAAGCCGCCAGTCGCTACAAGCATTGTTTCTGAGAGAACGGTTCATTTTATAGAAAAAGTGCCAATAACATTTTTGTTCAAAATTATCTGAATATTTTTTTCTACAGCGTACAGATTCTTGGAAAATTTACCATTTTTCTCCCTCCCCCCTTCAAAAGAGGAAAGCTCGTGGGTAGAAGTGGTAAATTTTTTTGCATATTTTTGGAGTCCCAAAATTGACATTCTAGGCAAAATTCAGCTTGTTCGTATGATGTTTATAAGTTCAGTAGCATTTTCGTCTCTGACGACTGGAGTAGATATTCTGTCTAAAAGAACAAAGTGACCAGAGCAATATAATAGTCTGCAAACATGCCTAATGTCAGGGTGAACTTTTTTACCAACTACAGCGTAATTTTTTGTTAACTTCTTAAATATCTTACAAGATTGCTAATAACCTGATCACCTAACCAACGTTTGACCTAGATCTCTAAAAGATCATTCAAATTAACTTGAAAACTAAAATTATTTAAATAACGAAAAACAAATAAGAATATAATACTGTGTGATATCAATCAAAGGTGTTGACAGTGAGTGTGCCACATGGCACTGTGCCAGGACCTCTGTTATTTTTATTATAAATTAACAATTAACCTATAGAATAACATGAACTACTTTATGATTACACACTTTTTCCGATAAAACAAGCATGCTTTTAAACTTTGGTACAATTGGGGTACTCAGAGGGTTGCGCGTCGCACGTGTCACAAAAAATAGCTTTAAAACCTCTTTACCTTCAAAACCTCTAAATTTACATTAAATAAGGACATTTTCTCCACGCAAATCGACTTAGGATAATCAGCTCTAGAGTCCAATAATAAGATTCATCTATTTCTGAAACGAACGGATAGTAAAAAGAAAAAGTCAAATCAAAGAAGCTGAGAAATCAAATTAGGATCTGGTATTGTAGCAGGTTTGTGGTATTAATATAGAAAAATCACTTTGATCTTCTGTTTACTTGTGCGGTAGGCCACTAGTGCCCACCTAGTGATTTGTCCCTTTGTCATTTTTGTTAAATTAGTTTGCTCGTGTCGTAAATCTGTAAACAAATCTTTAAAAGCTATCTTTATTTTGAGCCCTCATCGTCTGCGAAACAGAGAATTTTAATTTATTGCTTCCTTCTTCATTTATTGACGCTCTTTATAACTTCATCCATGACTAGATTGATTGACATGGAGCATAGTGAATTCCCCTGTATTATTTAATTTTCTCTATTTATAGGTCCGTAAGTTATTCATCTATTCTGACTTTTGTTTTTTTTGTTTCGACAGATGTTTTCAATTTTTTTATAATATCCAGTGAGATTACTTTATTATACAAAAGATATATTAAATCTTGCATCAAATTGATTAGACATAGAAATGCAGGTTTATTGTTTTCTAATGCATCATTTGTAATCTGCTTTATGACGAATATTACATCCGTACCTGAACTTACCGTACTGAAACCTTGTTGATCGTCTGCTAAGTCTGTGAGTTAATTTATTCGTTTTTGTATAATTTTAGTTGTAAGTTTTAGGGTGGTATTTAGCAAATTAATACCTTTGTTATTTTCTGGTTTGTCATTAGCTCAATTGTCCTCCATTCTTCTGGTATTTTATTGTGTTTTAAATTGATCCATTCATTAGCTTCACCGTATTTCAAAAATTTATTTTATATCTTATCTTTACCTTCAGCTTTTTTGCTGCTTTTGTACTTACTGCTTGCTTATGTGACCTTCTTCGTTTATGGTAATTTCTGATATTTCTAGTCTCTACGCCATTTGTTGTTTCTCTGTATATAACTTCTTTGAATAGTCAATCCATGCATATTTTTGATGTGTGACCTTTTTTAAATTGCCATATTTCTTTTTATAGACCATAAACATCGAGTTCTAGTTCTTTTCAGAAGCGTTCTCAGTGCTCGTTTTTAGTAATTTTTACAAGTGCATGTTTTCATTTTTTATTCCCTTGTAATCATCGGACGCTTGTTGTCTCCTCTTTGGTATGTACACCATGTAAGCTTTTTCCATTTCCTTGCATTTTCTTTTCATCTCTGTACAGAACCACGGTGTAAGATGTTTGCTTTAATTTTTGCCCAACTTTCCCCAATTCCATTGTTTTGAATAATATAATGTGTGTCAGCATCTTTCTGCTAATCTGTTTCATTATAAATACCTTGTTGAGTCAGTCGTCCTGCAGAATATTGACTTTTACCTTTGTAGTGTAATAAAGCTAGAATAGTCTGCGCAGATTTCGAAAAAATAGCACAAATTTTAAGTTTTCCAAACATTAATGTGAAAATGTGTTACGTGGGGTTATTTGGGATGTTAGCTATACTAAATAAAATCCTCAAATGTAAAACTCTTATATTGAAAAAAAACATGAGATCTAAAAAAAGTGTATTTGCACAATCTCTCCTAACCGGGTAGGTGAGATTATGCACAAGGGTAGGAGAGCTTGCGCTTATTCAAAAAACAGTTATTTATTTCATTTGACATCACATGGACATTTCATTTGAATTTTTAGTTCGCATTTCTTGACATCCACAATTTATAGATTTTTGTGGATAGAGTGTGCATAATTCATGCAGCCTATTTTTGGCAGATGATGCATTTTATCCAATCTGATTTGGATGTGGTTTTAGAATAAATTTGAAAACACTCTAGGCATGATTCATCGTCGCTTTAGAACACGTTATCAGAAAGAAGTTTCATTTCAACTCCGTTGTCTTCTTCCGAGGTTGGTGGAGATTCAATCTTTTCCTTTTTCCTTTCAGTTTATTATATTTGCGAGTTATCTCTTGATTTTTATTCTCAGTGACTTTATTCTTTTGCGCGATTGTCAGTTTTTTATTTCTTTTAGATTCAATATAATTTGGATCAGTGATATTCATTACACTTATTTTTCTTTTGACTCGTGATGCTGTTAAACTGCATGGAGTTAGTGATATTTCAGTCAAAAGTTTGTTTAGTGTTATGTCATCAGTTTTTGGAGTTGTAAGCTTGGAAGTTGAAGGTTGGTAAAAAATTGATTCCGGAGAAGAATGGGCCACTTGAGAAGTAGTTTTAGAAGTTAACGCTGCTGAAGAATCGGGCGGAGTAGACTCAGCCACTTGAGAAGTAATTTTAGAGGTCGAAGGAGTTGAAGAAGCGAGCGTAGTAGACAATTCAGTTACTGAAATGGATGAGTCTGTGTGTGTGTGTTTTGGTCACAAGCCAATAGATAAGCATGCTCTGGAATAGCATTTATGTCTAAAGGATGGATACCTGTAGCCCGGAATGCTGTAGTTGCAAGATTAACAGTAGCAGGACGAGACAAAGCTGACTGTAAAAGTTCACCAAAGTCCTGTTTTGTAATTCTTCCAGTCCCACTTCGTCTAGTTACTAACTGCTGATAGGCGACTTTAAAATTAGTTTTGAAAGGCTTGAATACTACTCGGTCCAAAAGCTGAAGGTAATGTGTTGTATGGCTGGGGAGACACAGAAGAATTATATCATTATCTGAAGCAATCTGAAGCATGTCGGCGTTGCTCATGCGCGAGGCATGTACATCAAGTATAAGTAGATTTTTACCTGGGGGTTTACGAGGTATAAAATGGGTTGTGAGCCAATCCAAAAATAAATCGTTGCTGATGTACGCACTCTCTTTCCACATTCTAATTACGGTACTAGACGGAGCACCTATTGCATATTGAGGTTTGCCATACACTCCTTTAAAAATGCAGTAAGGAGGTAAAAATTGCCCCTCGGTATTGCAACATGCTAATATACTAATAGTTTCTTCTTTATCGGCACTGGTGATAACATGAACATCTTTACTGCCTTTAGATGTAAAAACTTTTTTTAGTTCATTATTAAGTTGAACTCCAATTTCATCACAACTCCAAATACATATTGATTTGTTTAAAAGATCATTACTGGTTAAAGTGTCAGCCAAAAGAGTAAAATAATTTTTTACTTCCTTATGATTCATTCCTTCGGTTCTAGCTCTACTTATTCCTTGAGCTTTTCGAACACTTAGCTCTAAATGTCTCCTCATAAAGGAATACAACCAAACCTTTCCAGCTATATTTTTATCTGTATTAAAAGTATGTCTTTTACCCAATTTCTCAGCTAGTTGGTATGCAAGTTTTCTGAGTTCTCGTTGAGTGGGAGCAAATCCAACACCTTGAAACTTCTTTACACGATTAACTAATTTTAGTTAAGTATCTCTACCCAATTGTGAATCCGGACCTAATGCATGCTTATAAAAATCATTTTTCTTCATTCTGTATCTTATTGTAGATTTGGGAACAAAAAACGTCCTGCTTGCTGCACGAACAGAAACATTTTCATCGTTAATTGCAGTTACAGCTCGAAGTAGGTCATCTTCCCTCCACGAATATTTGTTTGATTTTCGAGTATAGAAGTTTGGCATTTTGATTCTAAAACAAAAAATAAAACTATTAATGAGCAGATTAAGCTGTTAACATATTAATGATTTTTTACTTCAGCGCGCAAACTCTCCTTATATCCAATTCCGTGCATATGTGTGCAATTATCATCATCATCATCATCACTAGCTCGACAACACTTTTTGGGTCTTGGCCTGTTCCAGGATTCTTCTCTATTCTGATGTGTTTCGTGCTTTTTTTCTCCAGTTTTTTATTTTTAAGGTTGTTATATCATTTTCTATTTGTTAAGTATAATTATCTCGGCTTCGGTCTTCCTCTTGTTCTTTTTTTACTGGCATCTGTTTGAATATTTTGTTTGGTATTTCGCCTTCTTCCATTCTTTCTACATGTCCTATCCAACGGGCCGTCCTATTTTAATGAATGTTATAATACCCTGGTATATGTTGTTTAGTTCCGAGTTGTATCTTCTTTGCCCTATTCCGTTTTCTTTTGTGCCCTTATATATGTGTCGCAAGATTTTTCTTTCGAAGGTGGCTAACAACATTTCCTCTCTTTTAGTGAGTGTCCAGGTTTCTGAGCCGTATGTGAGTACCGGTCTTATTAGGGTTTTATATATTTGGCATTTTATATTATATATTGCCAAATATATATGTGTGCAAACTCTCCTAAAAAAAAAATGCGCGAAGTATCCTAAATAGGTAGGAGAGATTGCGCACCGCCATTTTAAATCATGAATGTTATAAAAATACTTTTCAATAGCTAAGATAAGTTTATTCATACAAACAATCATCATCATCATCACTGGCTCGACAACCCTTTTTGGGTCTTGGCCTGTTCTAGGATTCTTCTCCATTCCGATCTGTTTCGTGCTTTTTTTCTCCAGTTTTTTATTTTTAAGGTTGTTATATCATTTTCTATTTGTTCTAAGTATCTCAGTTTCGGTCTTCCTCTTGTTCTTTTTCCTACTGGCATCTGTTTGAATATTTTGTTTGGTATTTCGCCTTCTTCCATTCTTTCTACATGTCCTACCCAACGCAGCCGTCCTATTTTGATGAATGTTATAATATCCGGATCCTGGTATATTTTGTATAGTTCAGAGTTGTATCGTCTTCGCCATATTCCGTTTTCTTTTGTGCCCTTATATATGTGTCGCAAGATTTTTCTTTCGAAGGTGGCTAACAACGTTTCCTCTCTTTTAGTAAGTGTCCAGGTTTCTGAGCCATATGTGAGTACCGGTCTTATTAGGGTTTTATATATTTGGCATTTTGTCTTTCTTGCGACGTTATCTGATCTTAGGTGTCTAATTAAGCCATGGTAACATTTATTTGCAATAAATATTCGCCTCTTCACTTCCTCCGTAACGTTATTATCAGACGTGACTAGGGATCCCAAGTATATAAAGTTTTTTACCTCCTCTATGTTGTATTCTCCTATTGTTATATTTTGTGGCTACCTTATTTCTGCGTTTTTTCTTACCTGCATATATTTTGTTTTGGTCTGATTGATTTTAAGACCACTATTTTGTGCAGCTCGTTCTATTTGGTTGTATGCCTCTATCATTTCTCTTCTTGATCTTGCGATTATGTCAACATCATCTGCAAATGCTAGTATTTGCACGCTTTTATTAATAATTGTTCCTCGTGTATTGACTGTTGTGTCCCTCAGTATTTTCTCGAGCACGATGTTGAACAAGATGCATGATAGAGCGTCTCCCTGGCGTAGTCCCTTTTTCACATCTATTGTTTCCGTTAATTCATTTTGTATCCGGATTCTACTTTCTACTTTTAGAGATTCTTTTATCAGTTCTATTAGTTGTGTTGGTATATTAAATTCTTTCATTGCTTTTATTAAGAATTCTCGGTTTATGTTGTCATATGCGCTTTCAAAGTCTATGAAGAGATGATGGGTGTCGATGTTATATTCACTTGTTTTTTCGAGGATCTGTCGCAGAACAAATATCTGGTCTATTGTTGACTTCTGTCTACAGAAGCCACTTTGGTATTTGCCAACTATTTTTTCAGCGTGTGGTCTAAGTCTTTCATAAATGACATTGGACATTATTTTGTATGCTGCATTCAGCAGCGTGATTCCACGGTAGTTTCCACATTCTAACTGATTTCCTTTTTTATGTAGTGGTACAATAATACCGCTATTCCACTCCGTTGGTAGCTGTTTATTCGACCATATCTTTGTTATCAATTTATGTATTGTTTTTTGTAGTACGTCTCCTCCTTCCTTTAGTAACTCCGATGCTATTTGATCCGATCCCGGTGCTTTCACAAATTCATACAAACAATACATAATAAAAATGTAACCTTAGTCCCAAATTTGATAAAAGTCTTTGCTACAAAAATATATACAGTTACAATAAAAATTCAACGACTTATCTATTAAAAAATTCCACTGAAGAATTCCACAACGACGGATGAATTCGACTAAAGGTTGTTTGCCTAACGTACTACTAACAGAATATATATATATATATATATATATATATATATATATATATATATATATATATATATATAATTATTTATATATATATATATATATATGTATATATATATATATATATATATATATATATATATATATATATATATATATACATATATATATATATATATATATATATGTATATATATATATATATATATATATATATATATATATATATATATATATATATGTGTGTGTGTGTAGTGTGTGTGTGTGTGTGTTTTCTTTCGGATTTTGCAAAATTTGAGAAGGGGGTAGCTCTCTATTCGAAAGAATATGGGTTATCATGGATCTTTGTCCCCTGGTATTTTTAATTGTATACTTGTATTATTAATAAGTAATTTCTTTTTGCTACATAAGTCCGTCAAAGGATCTCCCTTTTCATATCTGACATCCCGATTATATCGTTGTTTTATTCCTGGTACTATGACATCACCCACACGGGCGTAGTAATGTAATCAAATAAATTATATTCGAGTAACAGGTAGATAAAGTAATATTTACAAATAAAAAAAAAGCAAAATTATTTGATTAATTTAATTTTAGAACTATATTCGAGTTACGGATATAACATATCTTATATAATTTTCAGTTTTTTTTTTTCTGATAAACTGCATTTTGTTTAATCTGATCAAATTATTGTATTGGTAAATGTACTCTAAAATGTAATAATTAAAACATATTATTTGTCAGAAATTTTCCTTAACCTCCATCTCTGTCTATAAATTGCATTTCATCTGGAATGGATATTTATTTGGCGCTTGGCTGGATATGCTCTGGCTATAGAGAAGAAGAAGGACTAGGTGCTTCGAACTAATTAAATTTGAGCAACATTTTATCTCCCTCACACTCGCGCTAATCCACTCACCTTATCTCTATACCCACTTCTTTGTTATCTATCGTTCTCTCTCTCTAGAAAGTTTTCTGGTTTATTAGGATTTTCTCATAGTTTTGATTAGTTCGTATGAGTACGAGGGATGAAGGGTGTGTAATTTTATATGTGTAGTTAATTAAATTTTCTAACGGAGATGAAAGGTGAAACAAGACGAGTTATTCCACTTAAACACTCCAGAATTCACTAATTACTTTTTGTTAACCGTCTCAAAACGCACGGCATAATTAATAAAATAATTAACAGTATATATGTTAAAAAGTGGGATGAAACTGAAATGGATTTTTTCTCTAGATTATTATTTAATTTAAAATTATAACGGGTGATGAATCGTTGAGAGTAACCTACGAAAACCAGTCGGAAATTGTATAAATAAATACAAATGTATATATATATATATATATATATATATATATATATATATATATATATATATATATATATATACAATATAAAATTAGTATTTGTTGGGTTTAGGTTCAATAAAATATATATTACATGTGGAACTAAATTTTATTTTCCATAGCAATCAACGTTTCGGCAGGAAACCCTTGCCTTTGTCAAGATTCTAAAATGTACATGTATAGGAACAAACAGTTATTGTAAAATAACTAGTTATTTGTTTGATTGGAATTTGAAAATGCATCATAATCATATGAAAATTATCTAATTAACGGTAAAAGGGAAGTACTGAGTTCGAATGTGGACAGGGGACCTGTAATTCGTAGATATCTAGGATTCGACAGATTGTCTTTAAATCTTAATACATAAGCAAAAACACGTGATAGCTTATTTCAAAAAGAATATTTGTTATAAAAGATAAATTCATTGTCGATGTGATGAAACACAACAGTTTTATTCCGTAGTTCAGGTAGTTCTGAAGTTATACTAACTTCTTGATGTTTTGTATATTAAGGCCATTCTTCTTGGGGCCTAAGTATAACAAGAGGGGCCATTAAACCATAAGTTCGAATTAATGAGTAATGAATGATTTATACCTCGTGACAAGAGATCTGCTGAATTGTCATAAGTTTTAACATACTTCCAAAGTTCGAGATTAGTCAGCTTCTGTATTTGTGCTACTCGATTTGCAATGAAAATTTTAAGTAAATGGGAAGAGGTATTTATCCATGAAATAACAATTTTAGAATCAGTCTAATACGTGATATTTTTAAAGCAACAAGTTCAGAAAGTAGTGATGCTCCACAGAGTTCGAGTCTTGCGATAGTTAATAGTTTCATAGAAGAAACTCAAGTTTTGGCACAATAAAGATTTAAAGTGTAATTTCCAAATGTATCCGTGCAGCATATGGAAATACATTCACCGTAAGCTGCCTACGAGGCGTCTGAAAACTCATGAAGTTAAACAGAAACTGGGTTAGAAGAAAGCACATGTCTAGGTATTTTTAAAGTATTTAATTTTGTGAGCTCTAAGTAGTATTTCGTCCAAAGTGGGTAAATACTTTCAGGAACAGACTCATCCCAACTTATCTTGTGTCCCCAGACCTCTTTACGAATAATTTTGAAAGTAACTATTACGGGTGAAAGTAGCCCTAAAGGATAAAATATTTGTGCTGTACAAGACAAAATTTGTCTTTTGCTCACCTTTGAATTTGTTGAGGAGATAGAATATTGTAAGAAATCAGAATATGGATTCCAGAGTAATCCTAGTATTTTGTTGTGTTCGCCAGAACCAATAGATTCAGGATCAAAATGAATTTGTAAAGACGAATCATGAGTAGTCCATTTTCTAAGAGGAAACCCGTAAGAAGATAATAAGTCTGAAATAGTTTTCTTGATTTTTCTAAGTTCTTTAGATGTGTTTCAGCCAGTTAGTAAGTCATCTACATAAAAGTCGTGTAAAATGATGAAAACAACCTTGGGGTGTTTATAGATATGTCGGTAGGCAATTTCATGAAGAAACCTAATGGCAAGAAATGCTGCTGATGCAGTGCCATATGTAACAGTGTTTAGTGTGTAGACAGAGATCTCATCATTTGTATTAAATCTCCAAAGGATATTTTGAAGATAACGTTGTTCTGGCGTTATGAAAACTTGACGATATATTTTAGTGATATCTGCCCCTAGTACCAATTTGTGTTGTCAAAATCTGAGTAAACTGTAAAATAAGTTATCTTGTAAGTAAGGGGCGACATACATGATATCATTTAATGACTAGCCTGTGGTAGTTCTTGCACTACTGTCAAATACAACTCTTAATTTTGTACTGGTTGATGATTCCTTCAAAACACAATGATGAGTTAAGAAGAATCCTAAATTATCGTCAGTGTCATTTGTCCTTCCTCAAGTATGAAGTTATGATACTCTGATTTTAATTGAATGTTTTTTCAGGTTTTCTCTCTAAGTTCAGAAAACGTATTTTAGCAGAAGTTTGAGAAGATAGATGGAGATTCCTTTAGTGGAAGAGTACTGATAAAACGACCATCACAATGGCGAGAAATGTGTTGCTTAAAGTGATTTTCACAATGGGTGTCTTCTTCGGAACCAAACTTGTTTTAAGGACATTCCTCTAGTACCCAAAACTTTGTGAACTGTACATCTAATTGACTTGTTGAAGAAAATTAACAATTTTGTTGGAAGTGATGTTGAATCTTTGTTGGAATGGGGCCGGAGATTATCCAACCAAGAGTGGTTTTTTTAATTATAGGTAACCCAGGACCAAGTTTAATTTGTCCCACGCTTAAAATATTCCAGAATGTGTAAGCACCAATAAGAAGGTCTACAACCAGGATTTTCAAAATTCTGGTCAGCTAGAAGTAAATTTGTTAAAATATTGAGCTGAGAACGATTGACGTGTGCATAGGGTAAATTCCCTGTTATGTTGGGCAAAACTAGGCAGTTTTGATTTTTTCCTTTGAAAGTTGTAAAACATTGCAAAGTTTCTCAGTTACAAAATTAGATTGACTTCCGTTGTCCAATAGTACTTAACAAGGACCGTGCAGATTTATAGTTTTTGTAGCATTGCTGTACATATTTTTTTAATTTTGGTATACCTATGAACAATTCGAAACTTGTCCAATGCCTTTAGAAGTGCGGGTCGTTCGATAGTATCAAGCGCTTTATGAAGGTCTATAAACGTTAGAAATAGAGGTCTATTGTATTCAATTGATTTTTCAGTCAAGACTTTTATGCACTGTAGGTGGTTATTTGCACCGTAGTTGAAGCGGAAACCAGCCTGTTCTCTTAGCGGTTACAGGTCAAATGTTGTTTACAATCAATTGGGTATTATTCTGGTATATATCAGGTTTACAAATGGTTAATTAGGTAAGTTGGCCTGCAATTCATTGTTCACGTCAATTCATGTTATCACGTTTTTTTATGCTGAAGAATTGTAATGGAGTTATTCCATTACAATTTAAATTTAAATTACCATTATAAGTTATAGGGATTTTTTGACTATACAAGCAGAGATTGAAAGGGTCTTATATTTTCTTTAGTAGTGTGTTATTATATTCCTTTTCCATTGTAAATATTCTTGTCTTTTCTTTATAGTTTATATTATTTAGAAACATGTCCAATGATTTTGATCCATGAGGCCATATTGAGAACACATCATCTTCATATCTCTACCACTGTGGGATTTGAATTTAGGTTTGTTCTAGTTGTGAATGTAGGATCATTCTCTAATGTTGTTTTAATTATTTTTAAAGTCTATATATGCTAATGACATATTTGTAAATAAACTATTTATGTCAAAACTTTCTAAAATAATATTTAAGTTAAATTCAATATTTGATAATTTATTTATAAAATGTTGCGTATTCTTTATAAATGTGTCATTATTATTTGCAAATCCTTGTAAAATATTTAATAAAAATTTTACCAGTTCACTACAAGGAGAACTTACATTACTACAAATAGGTCTAAGTAGTCTATTCGCTTTATGAATTTTAGGTACTCCATAAAAATGAGGTGGCGTACTGTAATAAAGCATTATCAATTTTCTTTCATAATCTGTTATGGCAAAATGAATAATAAGTAAGTAATAATGAATATTCAATAAAAATATTTAAGCGTAGTCCTAAACGAAACAAATGTTAAAAAATAATAATCAAAGAAGCGGCGCTAATTTTGTTAAATGAATCCAATTGCAACGCAAATTACTCGGCAAAATGCAGTAGGATCTGGTTACATATATATAAAGAGGAAATCAAATGAAAGACCACTATTATTAAGTCAATAACATATAGAGGATACTATATTTAGATTTTAAAATAAAATACACAAAAAAATCAGTTTAGTGTTAATATTGATAGTAAAAATAAACGTAAGACCAAATACTTACCATGTCGGGATAGTATCATGATGTACTTTCCTGGGTTTTTCCTCATGATTTACTATGGGATAACTAACAGGATTTTACTGTTGTGTCATCATTGCATGTGGTTGTCTTTTTAAAGACCAATCACATGCTATGATTTTCCTGATTCGCATTCTTAAGTTGAAATTAATTTCATGTAATAGAAGTATCTTACAATAAAGTCGTCCCAGGAATGCGACTCAAACATATTGGAAATATCATTTAAAAATTTTTTAATTTACGAATTTTAAAATAAAATTGTGGTTTGTTTCTAAACCATATTAAGGTTGTGGGCGGAGTGGCAACAGCTAATTACACTTTGATTAGTAAAATAAAGTCTTTTAAAACAAAAGCCAGTTATCTATAGTGTTTGAATTTGAATTTAAAATGTTTTTAAGAGTGTAGGGTAAATGGTATTTTCCTCTGTGACTGTTTAACTTCTCGCATTGTTCTACTATCATATGTTTTACTGTAAGGGATGAACCGCACCCATCACAGATTGGGAGTTCTTTTATTGTTATTTAATCCTTGAGTTATGTTACTGTAATAATCGTAATCGTTGTAGTAATCGTGCAGTAATGTCATTATTGGATTAAGGCTGTGGGAAGTAAAAATAATGTAGGCTTAATTCCAGATACTCACAGGCGTCACTCACACTATGAGTTAAGCGGCTGTGATACTGCGATGGGGAAGGCAACGGGAAACCACCCCATTATGGTCCCTAGTAAAGTTATCATGGAATCAATGAGTGTAACGAATATTACTGATCATGGGCTGCAGAACTCAAGATCCGGCAGGGAAAGGAATACACAATCACACCACAGGGCTTCAAAGGTCGCTAGCCAGCGAAATCCCTGTGAGCAAAACATCACTAGACATACGATGAAAATGAAGAATCCATATAAAGTGGCCACATGGAATGTAATAACTTTATATGAAGCTGGTTAGTTAAAAAATCTACTCTCTGACATGGACAGACTAAACATTACTATCATGGGGGCGAGTGAAACAAGATAGTTAAACAAAGGGAATTTCATTGCAAATGGTTACGCCATAATTATCAAATAGCATATTAATAAGTATGTCACTAACTTGATCCCAATATCAGACAGAGTAATTTTAATACAGCTGAATGCTAAACCGGTAAATATAAATATCATCCAAGTTTATGCTACCACTGCTGACGCAGATGAACAGACTATTGAAGAATTCTATCATCAAATAGAAGAAGTGCTAAAAATAACAAAGAAACACGAAGCAATAATAATTATGGGTGACTTTAACGCTAAAGTTGGACGGAAGATGACGCAGGGCATCACCGGAAAGTTTGGCTTGGAAGAGAGAAATCAAAGAGGTGAACGTCTAATAGAATTCTGCCAAGAAAATGACTTCGCCATTACAAATACCTGGTTTCAACTTCCAGAAAGGCGTCTTTACAAGTGGAAATCCCCTCAAGATGGACATCAAGGCAGAATAGTACGGAACCAAATAGACTACATCCTAATAAACCACCGATTTCGAAACAATATTAAAGATGTAAAAACTTACCACCTCGCTGACATAAACTCAAATCACAATTTACTCTGCTCTAAAATACAAATTAAATTAAAGAAATTAATAAAGTCAACTAAGCCTTGTAAGATATATCTCGACCCCCTGAAAAACCCTCAAACGCGCGAATACATATCACAGCAGATAAATAGTAAAATACACAGAATATCAAATATACCAAACTAAAACAGAATCATTAACGAATGCTGGTATGATATTCAAAACTCGATTTTACAGAACGTACAAGAGTCTTTGAAAACACCTACCATGTTGGCAAAAAATGAGTGGATGACACAAAAAATTCTAGACCTGATGGAAGTTCGACGGCAACACAAAAATAGAAATATTATCGAATACCGTGAAATCAATAAACGCATAAAAAGAAAAATTAAGCTAGCCAAAGAATCCTGGCTTGAGAATTTATGTAAAGAAATAGAATACCCCAAAAAAAAGCATGACAGTTTTAACCTCCACAAGAAACTTAAATATACTGCCGGAATTAGAAAACAGAAAACTGCTCACATACTTAAAAGCACGGACGGAAAAATTTGTGATCACGAACAACAGTGCAAAGAATGGGAGAGATACATCACTGACCTTTTTGACGATGCTTCTAGAGAAAATGCTCCAAATACTGCCTGTGACAACCAGTTAGACAGAGGTCCCAGTATACTGAATTTGGAAGTCAAAAAGGCAATACAGCAAGCCAAAAACAATAAAGCACCTGGACCAGATCAAATCCCTGCTGAGCTACTTAAACTTTTGGATGAGGAAAGCATTGCCTGCTTAACCACTTTCTTCAACAAAATTTACAACGAAGAAAAAATACCAGATGATTGGTTAGAGTCACTGTTCATAACATTACCAAAGAAAAGCAGGCCCACCAAATGCAGCGATTTTAGACTAATCAGTTTGATGAGTCACACATTGAAGATACTCTTACGAATTATACAAAACCGAGTATTCCAACTATGCGAAAGTAGGATGGCTAATAAGTAATTTGGATTTAGAAACGGTCTAGGAACTAGAGAGGCACTATTCTGTATGCGCGTTCTATTACAAAAAAGTTGTGAATTCCAAAAGAATGTTTATGTTTGTTTCATCGACTTCGAGAAGGCGTTCGACAGATGACAACACGATACACTTTTCGATTGCCTACGGGCAACAGGACTTGATCACTATGATATAAGACTGCTGAAATACTTATATTACAATCAAGTTGCCTCTATCCAAATTGAAGAAAGTCCGACTGAAAAAATATCCATCAAACGTGGAGTACGGCAGGGTTGTGTTTTGTCACCCACTCTTTTTAATCTATACTCTGAAGAAATCTTTAGGGAGGCTTTGGATGACAGACAAGAGGGAGTAAGACTAGGTGGAGAAGTAATCAACAATATTAGATACGCTGACGATACAGCCATTCTTGCAGAAAATTTACAAGATCTCCAAACATTACTAAATCTAGTCAGTGAAGCAAGCTATCGGAGAGACCTTAAAATCAACATTTCAAAGACAAAGTGGATGGCAGTTGGAAAGATCAGTATAGATCAAGGTCTGATTTCTCTTAAAGATATATATATATATATATATATATATATATATCTACATATGTATATATATAATATATATATATATATATATATATATATATATATATATATAAATATATAAATATATACAAAAATCCGGATATATAAGACCATAATACGACCAGCAGTCGTGTATGGAAGCGAAACATGGACGCTAACAAAAAGAGAAATAAATAAATTGCTGGTGTGGGAACGTAAAATTATTCGAATGATATAGGTGGCGGATACAATAATGAGCTAGAGTCTCTATTCGGAAAAGAAAATCTAGTTAGATGTATTAAGGCCAATAGACTCAGATGGATAGGGCATGTGATACGCAGTAACGACAATCGCCTTATAAACAATGTGTTCTGAGAAAGGCCAGAGGGAAGAAGGTCTGTAGGGCGGCCTAGAAAAAGGTGAAAAGATGCAGTCAAAAAAGATCTAGAGAACATGGGAGTGCGACAATAGGAATTACTGGCACAGGACCGACAAACATGTAAGGCAATATATATGTTTGTCGGTCCTGTGCCAGTAATTCCCATTGTCGCACTCCCATGTTCTCTAGATATATATATATATATATATATATATATATATATATATATATATATATATATATATATATATATATATATATATATATATATATATATATGTATATATATATATATATATAAATATATATATATATATATATATATATATATATATATAAATATATATATATATACATATATAAATATATATATATACATATATAAATATATATATATATATATATATATATATATATATATATATATATATATAAGAGAAAGAAAAAAGAAGTACTTGTGACTCGTTTGGAAAAAATATATAAATGTTTTGGATGGGTTGGAGTCAATAAAAAAGACAAAATATCTTACAAAGTTAAACTAAAAAAAAATTTTTTAATTAACTTACCAAATAAAATTAGTTTTGTTAATAAAATTGCTGCTAACATATTTCAAAAAGAATTACCATAAAAATGTCCTTATCTAATAAATGTTTCTCTGAAATTTTAATATAATTTTGAAAAAATTTTTCTTAACACAAAAACAATTGAATTTATGAATAGGTCAAAATAGCGACCAATTACAATTAAGCCTCAATGTCATAAATGCCAACTTAAAATTTTTATTTTTGACAATTATATTGCCAAAACTAAAATTTTGTTTAAAAATTATTTTTTGTTTAGTAACAAAAAAGAAGATAATTTATTCACCATTGATAGATGTCTGAAAAAATGTAACAAATATATGGAAAATTAAATCAAAATGTGATATTTTACAGGTTTCATATATAAACTACAAAGAAATAATATAATTTTTATAAATTATATTATAATTTTAAATTTATTACTTTCACTACATAAAATTTTAATGTTATCAAAATCCATAGTATGGTCTTTATCGATTACATGCTCTGCCAAAGCACAAGATGGTTTTTTAATTCTGCAATCACTTTTGTAAAAAATAATGCGATTTGAAAGATTTCATCCTGTCTCACCAACATACTCAGCTTCATACTTCACATTTTTTTCAAGAAAAAACAAATGTAGTATACAGCATTAGTTGTACTCAGTGTGTAATTATCGTATAATTATCCACCAGAATTTTAATTAAAAAAGAAGTTATATTATCAGAAATCAATCTAATTCCAATACCAAACCACAACAAACCCAAACCATACCTAGCAATAATAATAATAATGATGTCACTAACTTAAACAAATTCTATATATCCTTACCAAACATTAATGAATTTTCTGAACAAATGACAAAAATGTTGGCAAAGTATAATATTAATGTTAAATCATCAAAAAAATCTGAAAAATATTTTTTAAAATTTAAACCTAAGGTTAATAAAGAGCATCAATCACATGTTATTTATAAAATACATACAGTACATATACATACAGTAAAGACTGTAATTCAACGTATATTGGGCAAACACACCAATACGTACATAGAAGAGTTTTTGCACACAAACATAGAGTACAGACCAATGCATTACACACAACAGCCCCAGACAAACATTCTCTAGAAAATAGTTATTCTTTTGATTTTAAAAATGTACAGATTTTGGAAAAAGAACAAAATTACAACAAAAGATGCATATTGGATATGATTCACATAAAAAAGATCCAAATTCATCAATAATAAGACTGACATCAAAGATATATATATATATATATATATATATATATATATATATATATATGTATATATATATATATATATATATATATATATATATATATATATATATATATATTGAAATAATATTAATTATAGGAGAAAGAAAAATAGTGTTTAAAAAAATAATTTATAAGTTATATAATATAGAATATATTTATATGAGGGCATTCTTAAGAAATTAACATATAATAAGTGTAAAAAGTTTTTTTTTTTTTATTAAAAACTATTATATATTTAAGTGAGCCATGTGCATAGGCAGTTTATATTCTGATCTGAAAAGCCTAAATGTCAATAAAATTCTTGATAGAAAAGTAAAGAATTCTCTAGAACACAGAATTTAACCTTTGTTTACGGTAGAACTTTCGCGAATGGTTATGTCTGTGAAATGGACATAATCGAACATATACTTTTTCGAGAACATTCATATATGTAGGAAATAGAATAATTCGAATATGATTTCTTGCCAGATGGTTCTGGAACATTGAAAAGGTATAAATACTCGGTGATTTGGATTCAAAATAGCCAGTCAGTCAGTAAGCAGCCAGACAGTTACTATGAAGTCAGTATAGGGCCAGTCAGTCAGTAAGCAGTCAGTATATAGTTAGTCAGAGGAGACACACAATTAGTGAGCGGACAGTTACTATGAAGTCAGTATAAGGTCAGACAGTTAGTTAGTAAGAAGACAGACACAGCTAGTTACAGATAGTGAAGTCAGTTGTTCAGTAAGTTCAAGATTAATCAGTCAGAATTAGGAAGAAAGTATAAATAGAAATCAAATTATAATAGTTATATGGTGATTGGATATTGGTGTATTAAAAAAAAAGAATAAATATAAATGCTATTAAGAAGAAAAAATAAATGCTATTAAGAAGAAAAATATTTTAAATTGGTGGAAGCTGATAATTGGAAAAAGTAATTTCACAAAAACAAGGATAACCGAAGCTGAGAACGAAGACATTGAGTGGTGATTAAAATCTTTATTTTGGAGAACAGTTTCATTTAGGCATTCAGTGACAGAAAGGTACAAAATTTTGTTAATATAACTTAGTTAGTGTCATAACAATTTCAATTTTAAAGATAGTTTGTTTAAAATTTACATTGTCTATATAATTTAATTAGTTTCATAAGAATTTCAATTTAAAGGTAAGTTATTTTAAATTTACATTGGCTATGTTAAATATATATGTGTGTTTCATAATAGATATAATAAAAATAATTTCAAAAAGTGCTTACAAACTAATTCTTTGTGAACCGCGATAAAAACCCTATTATATATATATATATATATATATATATATATATATATATATATATATGTATATATATCTTCACCAATCACTATCACCTTATCTTACTTTATCTTCTTTGTCTTGATTTCGTGAGAAGAAACACTTTGTAGAAATTTCATGACAAAATATTCAATATATTTTCGTCGTTGAATAAATAATGCGGTTCCTAATGGCCCTAATTAATATCTGAAAATAGTTAAATGGTGGCTTATGAACGAAAGTCGCGACCGGGCTGGCAGAACTCCCCACCACGGCATTAAAAGCTTTTAAACATCATTTTGGAAAAAGCATTAAGTGTGTTTGCACAACTACTCAAACTCTGTAGGATTCTGGCTCACTCACAAAAGTTGTTTGTAGATCAAAACAGGCGCTAAAAGCCATTTTATCTTCCCTTCGATTCAGCCAGTTCCACATTTACTCGGCTGGACGTTTGTTTTACATATACAATGTATGTATATTTAATGCGTCAGGTTATTTCATATAAAAAATAAATTCTAGTACGACTATGGGCTATCAGAAAAATGTTAAATTACAAAATATGTGTGTTTTATAATAAACTTTAAAGAATACTTTCTCCCGATAAAACTACTAAAATACTACTAAGAAAGTATACTTGCAGTATTTCTTTTTCTCGAATGGCACCACAGTCAAATTGAGACTTGGCCTTCTATATCTTTAGTCTTCAATATTGGCGATCATGCGCAGCTCACATTCAAACCTTAAAGTACATCCGGTCATCCGAACCAGCTAGCACTTCAGTCTCCCATCTTCTCCGTGGGATTCGTTTTGGTCGTCTGCTATAGTGATATAAAGAACTCTTCTTAGCAATCCATCGTTATTATCCCTACTACATGATCAGCTCATCGAAATGTCTACCAAATTCTAAAATGGATATTTCTTAACACAGTTTGTTTGGATATTTGGTAATTTTGTAAAATGTTTAAGTTAGCCAGAAATAGGCTTTTTGCCCTTCATTATTCTTTTTAGAATTTTTATTCCTTTTTTTCTCTCTATATTGCATTTCAATCCTATAGTGATTTGCCTGTAGGAGTAATCCCATACTCTAATTTGCCTGTAGGAGCTTTTGTAACTTATAATACTCCATACCTCGCTCTTGACGTTACGCTATCACTAAGGAGTGGTGTTTTTACTTAAACAGTTAACTAAATTCTGCGAAATGCCCTAAGCGTTTCGCAAAATAAAAGTCTCGTTCGACCCCAGATTTAATCAGTCCACCTAGTGGTTTTTCCACAGTCACAGAGACAAAGATCTCTGTATATTATTATTTTTTGTGTGAGTTACATGTTCCAAGAACTAAGAATTTGCCACTTTTGCCAATCTAATAAACTATCTGAACCACATCCTGCGAGAGATCATAGGGTATGATGTCTTCCATCGATGGAAACAAAAGAAGACCGAAATAGCAACTGCTTGGCAACGACTAAGAAGAGATAGCATGTATTAAGCTCTAAAATGGTCGTCTAACTTCCACCCTCAGCCGATTCTAAACGCAAACTTAAAAAAAATCGTTAAAAAAAACAAACATGGCACATGCCAACCAAAAAATACTAAGAAAACAATAAACACCGAGCCAGATGAGCCTATTTTCCTATTGTGTTGAGACTTCGGGGTCAGTTCAGCCGAAAGCCTCTGGTAGACTTAGAAGCTCGATCCTCAGTCATACAAAATACATAAAGACGACAAGAAAAAGAAGAATACGGGACTAGAGCGCCTCACGCTGTCCTGGACTTCACGCGGAGAAGACTTTAAGTAAGAGTCTCGTTTCCCAAGACTCTCACGTGACAAGCATCATTATGATAGTGGCCTCTCATAGTCCATCAGCGTGCTATGAAGGGGGTCATGAAGGAGTGCCTGCAGACCATTAGGACTCGTAGAACGTTTAATTATATCATTTTATTTATTTTAGTTGAGAATCCTAAACTGAAGATGAAATATTTGGATATACCACTAATTTAGATTTATTTATTATTTTGCAAGTACCGTCAATTAAAAAAGAAAATGCAAGGAAAGGATTTAGTGGTGATAACAATATTAATAAATGAAATGAATTCGCGCTGTCAAGCAAGCAAGCAGATCTAATATACATGCAAAGTGAGTAAGATCAAGCCATATTAAAGGAGAGCTGAAGAAGTTCCCTATCGTTGATCATATATTTTGTGTTTATTCAGCGCACCTATGATTTTACAAAGCAACAACGGTAGATAATTTGACAGCCGCATCGTAAAATTCTTGCTGCAATATGGCTGAAATTAGAAGAATTCACAAATGGAAGGAACACTAAAAACAAAAAAAAACAAGAGAAAATGTCACAACTAACTTTAGTACAAAAGTGTACACAAAAAAAGTTACAGCCCTTTGAAGTTACAAAATTAAAATTGTTTTTTTGCATTATCTCCTAAACTACTTGACATTTTGTATTAAAAATGGACACGTTACTTTCTTGTTCTAAAAGCATTTTTCATTAAAAAAAAACAACAAAATCTAAGCGCACAGAAAAATTTTAAGGGGGTGTGCACTGCAGCCTTAAATCTCCACAAAAAACTTTGAGTACGTTCAAATCAAATGAATTTTGTGGCATCATTAGTTTAACACATTATTTTTAAAACTTTTTTGCCTCCTTTCACTTTTTCGAAAAACTAGTTTTTTCCTAGTTGGCCATAAAATTACAATTAGTTTCTACGGATACAATAATTACAAACAGTAATCCATCCATCCAAAAATCTATCGGTAATTGTCAATAATTTGGAGCTATCATTTATTGTGTGAATAAGATTAATATTATAATTTTGATATTACAATGGCCTACACATTTCAGGAAATGGCAGATACGCATTTAACTTTGGGTAAGTTGGATCAGATTAAATTATAATTTCAATAAACTATCGGGAATAACGTAGGTGAATGTCAAGGAAATAGTGCAGCAGCCGCAAGGCGTTATACAGTAAAATATTCCAATCGAAATACACCCGATAGACGATTATTTCTGGCCATTGATCGTCGTTTACAGGAAACGGGTACATTCCAACAGCAAGTTGTGGCAATAGTGGTCGTCCAATAATAGATGCAACTGATGAAAATATTTTAGAATTCATTGAAGAAGTCCCTAGAACAAATACAAGGGTAATAGCTGCTCAACTAACTGTTCCTCACGTAAGGGTTTGGAGGCATTTGAAGGATCAGCTGCTTAAACCCTATCACTTAACAACGGTTCAAGAGTTATTGGTTGAAGATTATCCTAAAAGGATTGGATTTTGCTATTAGTTGTTGAAATGGAATAACAAACCATCATAACAAGCACATTTGGGCCGACGAAAATCCTTACGCCAAAAAAAGGACTCCATCACCAAAGGACTTTCAAAGTTATTGTTTGGGCAGGAATTGTGGACAATCTAATAGGCCCAGTATTTCTTCTCAATAACTTAAATGGTGATAATTATTTGCAGTTGTTGGCAAACGATTTACAAGAGTATTTGAAAGAAGTGAATATTGTGTGGTTTCCACAAGATGGCACTCCACCGCATTACAGTAATGAAGTCCGGGAATAACTTTGAAGGCAGTATCCTAGTCGGTAGATTGGAAGCGGTCATCACGCACCTATTTCTTAGCCACCCAGAAGTCCAGGTCTTAACCCCATGGACTTTTGATTTTGGGGGTTTATGAAAGAGAAAGTATATTCTGTAACAATAGAGGACGAACGACAATTGAGGGTTAGAATAATTGGAGCTGCAAATCAATTTCGTCAGAAACATATGATTTTTCAGCGCATTCGGTTTTCCTTATTCTAACGATACCGAATGTGTATTGAAGAAAATAGGGGTCATTTTGAACATTTATTGTAATATCATATTTATAAAGGTTATAGACATTTTTTGTACTTGTTAATTCATTTAAGCCATTTATTTATTTGCACGTAATTTTTTAAACGTTAATGAAAAGGGCCATCACTCAATAAATACTGTAGTTTGAAAAAAGTGATAAGATGCAAAAAATGTTTAAAAATAATGTGTTAAACCAATGATCCCACAAAATTCATTTGATTCGAAAGTACTCAAAAGTGCGGGGGAATTTAGAGCTGCACACCCCCCTTAAACGTATATATATATATATATATATATATATATATATATATATATATATATATATATATATATATATATATATATATATTAACGGTTTAAAAACACAACCAGGAAACTGATTCAATATCTAAGTTTTTGATAATAGGATAAAAATAGGAACGCTGACATCTTGTGTAAACATGTGCAATCTTTACGTAAAGCATTTTTTTATAAGCAGTCTCATTTATTAATTAGCAATTCAAAACCTGGAAAATTCATAAAATATTATCCACAGGGACATGATGATTTCAACGCAAGTACCTCATAATCATAAAATTCTAATTCCTTATTTCAGGTACCCAAAAATTTATTAATTTAAGTTGGTGATTTAGAAAATAACTACTGACTTTAAAAGTGCACTATATGATTCCCTGTATTATGACATAAGTCAATTTATTGACATAATTACAACATTAATTAAAACATAACTAAGTCTACGTTATCCATATGCAAAGTAAAGTTGCTTGAAAATCCAGTATCACACACTACTTCTTCTCCAATCCCATAACCACCTATCTATAAATGAAGATGTCAAGATTGCCTCGAATAGCATTCCTCCACAAAGGTAAACATCCTTAATTAAATTGTTACAATTCCAATTAAGGATCCAGAGCAATTGATCTATCGACGGATAAGGCGCTCGAACTTTTTTTGCGAAACTTATTTTCACCTTGTCGAGTCGAGGTCTACTTTTTCTTGACGAGAAATTTCAGAAATTTACTTTAAAACGTTTTTATTTTTTATCGTTTGTATGTTGTTAATGGAAACGTTAGGTTCTCACACATATTAGTAATTATTACATGTTACCGTAAAAGGCGCTTCTTTTATTTATACGAGGATTATGCGATAACTACATGGTCTAGCAAAGAAAATGCAAGTTTTTCCCGAAAAAAAATTTAATTGTTCAGTATAGTCTTCTAAAAAAAGTGAATGAGACTCGAAACTTATGAGAAGATGCACTTGTAAAAATAAGAAGAAGAAAGTTGTTTCTGTGAAATAGAGGTATTTTTCAAATATTTATTGCGGACGATAGGTATTTCAAAGATACAGAGTATGGATTAGTGTAGTTGTCTCCATATTTCTATCGCCCATTGAAAAAAGAGGCGGTACAAGTGTTTAAGAAATTCTAGTAGCCGCTGTCAAGGGAAGTATCCTGATATTGGTTGTTTCACCGACACAAATTTATTGATGTAAGTATTAAATCATAAAATGACAATATATAATATGTATAAAGTCAAAGAGCAGAGAAATGTGATTTTGAAAAAAAAAAGAAAACAAAAACATTATATTTCTTTGTTTTTTAAAAGGTTAAAAGTTAAATGTCAAGAAACTATCAATCTGTAACCCTGTCGGAAAAAAAACTAGGTGATACATCGGCATTTTCTATTAGCGTTTAACGAAGAAGTCATATAAATAAAACTGCGAAAAAGTTTTTTACATTTAAGAAATTGTTTTAAATCAATGTTAACAATTTACAATAAAAAACTGAATGGTTTTAACTGAAAAAGCCGCCACATTAGCGTACCTTCTCTAATATTGCTTCTACAGACGAGCTCTCATCATCGTCAATATCTAACAGATCAATAATAAATTTGTTCACTGTTTGATGGTTTACTGCTTTTTTCCAGTCAGCACTTGTGATCTGTGACAGTCCATATCGAATTAAATCAATTACTTTCGGGTCAAATTTTGGAAAAATATTTTTCCTTCAAATTAGTTTTATTACGTGGCCCACATAAGTTCTATTGTATTGAATTTGTTTGAAAATGCAAAAATAAGGTGGTAACTCAAAAACAGTATAACTGTTCAAATCGTGTCCAGTATATGTTTTTTGTCATAAGTTTTAGTCACGAAGCACTTCAAGTTATTGTTTCTTATTATAGTTCTCCACAAAATACAAATCATTATTTAAGAGAAAGTCTTGTAGTTCCTGTTTTGAAGACGAACTGTTTGTAATTTTTTTAGAAGTCTTGAGGGATATCTGGCATTTTTCATAATTATCACACGGCTAAGTGTAATATTAAGAAGTAATGTATTTTTAAACCACTCTTTGAATATATTAGAACTTATATTCTGATTAATCTACACTACATTTTTCTATTTTTTTTTTCTGCAAAAAAATGGTTGGGTGCCAAATGGCGCCCACAGCGCCTATTTAAAGATTCACAGTGCACAATAATTATTCGAAAACCTTTATTTGGAGGTACTTCTTTCAGCTGGCACCTAAGTGAACATTCAGTTTAACCCTTGCTAGTGGTATTCTGACTGTCATACCATATCTCGTCTAAATAATAAATTGTTCGCTTTTGGTCTCGATATTCTTAAATTTTTTCTAAATAATACAAATGCCAACTCTCCTCTTACTACTCGTTTATCAACGATTTTGTATTTAAATCCAAGTTTTTTTCAGCAGTCTGCTGTAAAGTTGTTTTATTGCAGGTTCTTCCCATTGCAAAAAGCTTGGTATATATAATAGCGATTGTTGGTATTACATTTTTGTCGTATTCCTCGTAAATTAAATTTCTTAAACATTTAGTAGTCATTCAAGATGTTTAAGTTTTCCAGCATCCAATCTTGTTTTTCTCTTTTTAAGACCACTCTTCACAATGTCGCGCATGGTAGAATAATGAATTCATGGTAGAAAGGCCGTTTTTCTTATGATACTGGCTTTAAAACTATTTTCAGGATAGTTTAGTAGACTTTTGTAAAGGTTGGTACAAATTTTCGACTATTACACTTTCTCTACTACTACTTGGGTCCTCTTGTTTCCACGAACGAAAAATTTTAGGTGATTTTTCTCATGGCGTAAACATGTTCTTTATAGACAGATAGACAGTTTCGAAAAACAAACATCAAAAAAATACTAAAATAATTATAACGACCACCTCAAAACGATGAAATTTCAACAAAAGTCAAAATTAAAGCAATGTACATCTATAAACAACCTTTTTGCAAAGATGACAACTAAATGAAAAAAAAAAACGGAAAAGTCCAGTCCCGTTAAAGATAAGCACCTGCCGATATGTTATGAATCGCATTACTGGGTCCACGTTATATTTTGCGATTGTCCACGAATGTTATGACCTACGAACTATCTTCATTGTGCGTTGTTGTTGTTGTTTTTTGTGAAGTATTTTCTCTTTGGTGTTCTGTTTTCTCTCTGGTGTGATTGTTGATTTTTTCTCTAGTATTTTGATTTATTTTACTATTTAATGTTTGGGTTTTTTGTGCTTTCATCTGTGGAAAGCGTCGTACCTCATGATCTCTCGCAATATGTGACTGGGATGGTTCTCTATCTTCGCGAACTTTGTCCTTGTTTTTTCCTTCATTATATCAGTCACTCTGATTTGTTGTAGTTCTCTGAAGAGGAATCTTTCTGCAACGTATCTTGGTACGTTGCAGAAAGATACGTATCTTCTCTTAGGCTGTTGTTATGTGCCGCTTGTATTTTCTTTTTTTGGTGTATTACATATGTGTCCCCATGCGAGAGATGCATATGTTAATATAGGAATAATTATACTATTTATTAATCTTATTTTAGTTTTTTTTCTAAGTTTGCTTTTTCTTCCTGCTAGGCCTCTTATTGATGCTCTTGACATGTTGGCTTTTGTGTTGTAGCGTCTACATGTTCACTAAACCTTAAGCCTTTGTCCATAATTACTCCGAGGTATTTTGATTCGTTTTTCCACTCGATGGGATCGTCTTGCACAGTCACCTCTTCTTCTGGTTGTTGGTGCCTCTTTTTGAAAAGTACAGCGTATGTCTTTTCGGAGTTTATAGCAGCTTTCCATTTTAAGCTTCATTCTTTTATGTCATCTAGCGCTGTTTGTAAGTTGTTTAACGCTATGTCTACATTTCTGTGTTTGGCCGCTATCGCTGTGTCGTCGGCATAGAGGCTTAGTAATTTACCTGGTGTTCTAGGTATGTCTGCTGTGTATATCGTGTACAGTAGAGGTGACAGTACCGCTCCATGTGGTACTCCAGGCTCCGGGTTCCCGAGTTCGGATAGGACTTGTCCTATTTGAACTCTGAAACTACGATTGCTCAAGTATGAAGAGGTTAGTCTTGTCATTGCTCCGCTGCAACCGTATCTTCTCATTTTGTTGATCAGTCCTTTGTGCCAGACACTGTCGAAAGTTTTGCTTACATCTAGGAAGGCAGCTCCTGTGTAGTGTTTATCATTAAATCCAGCTGCTATGTACTCTGTTAATCTGAGTACTTGTAGCTCACTGGAGTGTTCTGATCTAAAACCGAATTGGGCTTCGGGTATTATGTCTAGTCTGTCTGTTTTAGCTTGGAGTCTGCTGAGTATTACTCTCTCTACAATCTTGCTAATTGCAGGTAGCAAGCTTATTGGCCTGTAGTTTTGCGGGAATGTGCTGTTTTTTCCGGGCTTTGATAACATTATGCCATGGGCCTCTTTTCATCTATTTGGGAATTTCTTGAATCTTAGCATCGCATTGATTATATTTGTTAAATATACTATGGCTCTCGGTGGTAAGTATTTTAGAGTACTGTTCGTTATTTGATCAGGACCAGGTGCCCTTTTCGGCGAGCTGTTTTTAATTAGCTCGTTTAACTCCTCCGGTGATGTAGGAGGGATGATTTAGTTTGAATTTTCGGGCCTTTTTCTTTGTCTTTCGACTTCTTCAATGAAGTCGATGTCCTCGTCTGGGTGGTAATTTAGTGTACACTCTCTCGAGAGAGTACTGCTCATTACCTCTGCTTCCTTTGTAGTGTAGACTATTCCGTTTTCTCCATGTAATGGAGGGATTGGCTTTCTGTCATTTCTCAGTATTCTCTGAAGCCTCCAAATATTTTGCATATTTGGTCCTTGTTCCTCCATGTCTCTGATGTGGTTTTCACAGCTTTCACTACGGTATTGTTGTAGTGCTGTTTTGACATCGCTGTTTAACCTATTTGCTCTATTTTTGTCTGCCTGGTACCTTGTCCTTCTTGCTCTATGCTTTGCTCTGTTCTTTTCCCTTATTAAATCCTTTCTTGCGGTATATCCTTAAATCTTCCCGTGTGCATTTCTACTTCCTCTTCTGTAGTGCTGTTTCTGAGTGGTTGTTGGATGATGTTTTCCAACTCTAGGACTCTGTCTTCTATTTCTCGTGGGTTCTCTATCACTAGAACTATGTTTATTCCAGTGCTCACGAGTCTTTTGAAGTTTTGAAGTTCGTCCACTTTGTTTTCTTTTTAACTCATTTGATTGTACTTTCCTCTTCCAACGTTCCTAGTTCTAATATGATAGGGTTGTGGTCCGTTGTACCTTTGTTTAATGTTTGTAATTCTGTTTGTAGTCCTTGCTACTACAATGTGTGTAAGAAGTCCGTTTCCTGGATAATATGTTGGGTCTGTAGGGCCCATTGCCATAACGTCGTAGTTGTTTTCTATGTATGTGTTTAGTAGTCTTCCATTTCTGTTCGTAGCTCTGTCGTTCCAATTTGGGGATCTTGCATTTAGGTCTCCTATTATAATTGAGGGTTCGTCGTTTAGAAACGTATTTAAGTCGTCTTCGATCAGTAGATCTTGTGGTTTTACGTGGACGGAGGTAAATCTGACTTCTCCTTTCCTCATTTGTATTCTTATTGTTGTTGCTTGCATAGTATTTAGTTGTGGTATTAGAATTCTGATATGACCTATGCCCTTTTTCACTAATATTGCTGTACCACCTTACCTTGCTGTGTTATCGTTCCTGTGTATGTCATAGCCCGGAAACTTAATGTTGATGTTGTTCATGAGCTTTGTTTCCTGTATTGCCACGATATTCATTTCATATCTATTGACCAGTTCGTCCAGTATATTCTGGTTGGCCCGTATGCCTCCTGGGTTCCAGGAGCCTATCCTCAAGTATACCCTGTTTGCTTGTACTAGTTCAGTGCTAGCTTTATGTCTGCGATCTCCTCGTGGACAATCCTAGTAACTAGCTCTTTCACGGAGCTTACTAGGCCATCTTGCTACTGTTTGGAATTGAGAATCGTATTCTCAGTGCTTTGCGTTTTTGCTGCCTGCTCGTATGAAGGCCCACTAGATGTAGTGTGCGGCCTTCTTTGTGTTGTTTGTTGTCTTTTTTGGGGTTGTTGTTGGCGACCCCAAGTTGGACATCTGGGGCATCCTCTAAAATTTGCCGGGTGCTGTCCCTGATAGTTTGCACATTTTGCCTTTTGCTCTTTTGGCATTTGGCAGCTTCTGCTTTGATGGCTTTCGCCGCACCTTAAACATCGAGGTATTTTGAAACAAGCTCTTTGTGCGTGGTGGTATCCTTGGCAGTTAAAGCACTGTGTGGGCCCTGTTGCCTTTTTAAGATCCTCGATAGAGGATCTATCTAGAGGATGAAGATTTCATATGCATCAGGTTAGTGATGCGTTTCGCCTTCTCGACTTTCTCCCTCTCTACTGTGATAACAAACATAGGAAGGTGTCTTTTGTCACTCTTCCTTAATATTGTATTTTTTATTGATATACATTCAATATAGTATTCATTGTTTCGAACATCTCAATCGTGTTCATCGTAGGAGGTAATCCTCTTATTACCATCCGTGGTTTTATATCTTCCTCTAATGGCAAGGCTATCCATTGTATTTGCGTGGTTTTGTGAAAGTTCTCGATGATTTTTACCATCTTTCTATAATCCTCAGGGCTTCTTGCCTGAATCAATGTTTCTCTATCACTTCTTGACAGCTTATTCGCTGTAATCATATTTTGTTTCTGGGCAATATTTAAAATTGCGCCAGTATAATTCACGCTCTGTAATTTTATTACAGGCGGTGTCCACGTTGTTTTTGTTTTTGGAGTTTCGTCTGTTTTCATTTGACATGAAGTTCTTCAATCTTTTTCCTGAGGGCCGTAATTTCGGCGTCCTTTTCTTTTAGCAGGATTTTCAGTGCCTCTAGTTTGGACTTTTCGTCCTCACTACTCATCTGCCTTAGTCTCTTCGTTGTTGGCCGTTTTTCTTTCGGTGTGTCGTCATCTGTAGTATTATTCTCTGTTCCGCGGTTTCCCTGCGCACGGTCTTTTGTCCGCTTCCTCTTATTTTTGGGACGTTTGAAATCCTCGTCAGCTATGCTGTCTTCTATGGTTAATTCATTGAATATTTTATAATTCGTCTTTCTTTCGTCTTCGGTGGCAATACGTCATAGATGGTGCAGTGGAGTTTCCTCTTACTGCAACCATAGGGGCTGGGGGATGCCTTTCGGACAGACGGAGATTGTGAACGATCCATTATTTGGAGACGGATATCCAGAAGCACGGCTTCTGGGTGAAACCAAGTGACCTCACACGCGGCTGTTCACACTCTACGCAGAACTAGAGCACTGTCCTCTTGCATTTCTCACCTCCCTCACCTTGGGGCCGTATCTGCCAGATATAAATTTCTAAAAAATTATATCCAACAGTGTCATCCCAAACGGTGGCACAGGCAGTATCCGGACGGGCTAAAAGTCCGTATGCTTTTTCGTCCGTATAATTTTCTGCCTTATTTTAGAATTGTTTGACTTTTATTATAACAGTTTGTATTTTTTTCTTCTGGGGTGTGTAGATTTTGTCTACCCTATCAAATATTTCTTTATTTATTTTATATGATATTATTGTATTATCTACTTACAGAAATTCAAATGTTTTGGGTCTTCTCTATTGGCCATAATTACTTTCTTTAATCGTTCTTGATAAACTTTTTAAAGACACAGGAATCTTAATCTAATTACTTAATTGCTTTCGTAACTGCTTTATGATAAGATATTAGAGCATCATTGTCGAACGAACGTGAATTTTAAAAATTATTTTTTATTAATCTTTACTAGAAATCGTAAACCTAACGAAATTCGAATGTTCGCAAATTTGGTTATATTGTCCAATGTATGTACTACTAAAATGCCACAAATTATTTTTAGTTTGTAAATTATTTATAAATTATGTATTTATATATATATATATATATATATATATATATATATATATATATATATATATATATATATATATATATTGTAGTTAGTAAGTTTTTAATTGAAAAGAAATTTAGATTCATCCTAAGTTATTTATAGCATCATTAGAGATAAGCGCAACCAAACCAACGGCCCTTAATATTTACCGATAAACTCCTCGAGCCGAATATACGGCGAAATAATTGTAGGGCACAAAAAGCCCTTAGAATCTTCATTTACTTTAATGACGTCTTCATCGTTATGTTCTGGCGTGTACACGGCGATAATGGCGGATGTTCGCCAAATTCCATTATCGATAACAACTGTTGGCGTTGTAATTTTCGTAAAGTTACAATTAAATCACGTTGATTCGGATGTAATGGAACCTAAATCATTAATTTTAATTGGCTTAGTCTCCTAGCAAAGTTGGCGAACAATTACTGCAATTCAGTAAGTAATTACTCAAGTATAATAAGTCGCCTGGTTTGCCGAGCTGCTGTTGCTGCTGCTGATGCTGTTCCTGGCTCGATGATAAACGCTAACGATTCTCCAAATTTGGATATATAAAATTCTTCTCATAAAATCTATTTCATGTCACAGTTGGGCTATTATCACACAAGGCTGCTCAGTATACGACGAAATATATATAAATATATATATATATATATATATATATATATATATATATATATATATATATATATATATATATATATATATATACGAGTGCAAAACAATCGACTCAAAAGTAATATTTGAGATTACACCTTCTGTTAAAATGTAAGAATTATGAAAATAAATAGATGTAATGTGTAAGCAATGTGTAAGCAAAGTTCATTATTGAAGTTACAAAAACTGCTATTGCATTATTTGGAAGACGCATTATAAAAACAATATGCAATACGAACAGTGTTTCCTAAATATTCATTAATCATTATAACTAACGCAAGAACGATGTTATGAACAGAGAAATCATCAATTACAAATTGAATTTCTTTATTTTTCAGTATTTGATATTACCACCCTACTACTAATTACACTTTCCAATCGATTTTGCATAAATCAGATGACCTTTTTAATAAATTCTTGAGGCATTGCTTTCCATCATCAGCTCTCAATTCCGTTATGCTCCTTGATGCATGATTTTTATCCTCGACCCTTCGTTTAAGCTCATTACAAACATGCTCTATTGGATTTATGTCCGGACTCACCGCATACCAATTTATTGTAGGTATACCGGTCTTAGTCAGAAGGTGGAGGTGACTCGTGTGGTATGGCATTGTACATTATCGTGCAGTAAAATAAAGGCATCACTAATAAATCCCACATATGGAACCACATGTTTATCCAAAATGTCTCTTATGTAATGATCTTCTCTTATGATTCGCCGTTAAATCTCCTCCATGTCCTATACCAGGCACAAAAACCAACTGGGTTTACTATCCATGGAAATGCCTGCCCAAAACATACAAGCACCGCCTCTATATGACACAATTTCTCGTATACAACATTGAGCAAATCGCTCTCCTGGCCTTCCATAGACTTGACGCCTCATGTCATTGTCATATAGGCAGATCCTTCTTTTGTAGGAAAATAATACCTGACTCCATTAAAAGTCGTCCCAATCCAGATGTTCGCGAGCAAATTTGCAAATCACCTTTGCTTCTGGGCTGCAGTTAGCTTGGTACCCGTAGCTGCTCTTTTTGGTGTCAGGTTGGCTACCTTCAGTCTTTTTCTGACTATCTAAACGCTGATAACCACACCTCGGACCTCTCTAAGCTCTTCTTTAACATTAGCATCAGTTAAATGTCGATCTTTCGGGGATTTCGATATAAGAAATCGATCATCTCTCTCCGTTGTTATTCGTTTACGGCCTTCTCCTTGTCAGTGGACATAATCACCAGTATTTTGTACTGACGATACACGCGAAACACAGCAGACTGGCTTAAATTTCGTCGATTTTCCACGGCACTCTGTCTTACGCCTTCTATCAATAATGTTACTGCTAGGTGAAGGATTTGGTATCCATTTCCAATGCAGTTGCGAACTTGCGAACAATGAAGTGACTGATGTTTTATTGGGTTGCTACGGAAATTGATGCATATGATGTTAACCGAACGCGTTAAGTCGGAGCGTGTCGATTTCAAATTCTGACCCCGTCTATACGTGTTGTACTGTTTGTAATAGGTCATAATAATAAGGTTAATGATTGTACACTAAATATTTTTAAATTTACACCATTTTTCTGTATGTGTCTTCTGTGGTTTTCCGCGTTTGACTCCTCAATGAATAATTTTGGTTTTGATACAAACCATTATTTTGACAAAGTTTCGGCAAGGTCACACTTGCCGTTGTCAAGTCAGGTAGTAGCGCTTCTTGCTTTCTCGCTGATGCTTGAAGTTAACTGACTCTCCTGGTCGCTACGGTTACTTTTTGTAGCCGCAAGCCTTCTTGTAATTGGTCCTGTCCGTGTGTAGGTAGGCAGGTTCTTACTAGTCGGTCTTGTGAGCTGATGTATTTTGACTTTTTCCTTAATGCCGTTTTCCATGTTGTTGGAAGCCTTTGAGTATCATCTCTTTGGTTTAGACTGTTAGGATTTTTGTTCTATTTCTATTGAATCTCTTATTTCGCGTTTTCCTCTAATTTTAATGTTAGCTAGCATCGTCGTTTGGTTCAGGTTTATTGTATGTCCTGTGTTTGAGATATGTTGGGCAAGGGTAGATGTTTTTTCTCTCCTTTCGATGGTATTTTGATGTTCTTCTCGTCTAACCTTGATTCTTTGGTTGGTCTTTCCGACGCACAATTTGTCACAGTCCCCACATGGAATCTCGTATACTCGTAGATTTTCTAACGATATTTTTGTTTCGGCTGGTGGTAAAATGGTTGAGATTTTTCTGTCGGTATTAAATATCGTTTCTATTCTGTGTTACCTTAGCACTCTCCCTATTTTCTCTGTTGTACCCTTTACATACGGTAGAATGGCTTCTGCAATCGATTTTTCCTCTTCTGTTGGATCCTTAATTCTTTTTTGAGCATTATGAGCATTTTCAGTGGTATATGTTGAAAAGCCGTTTTTTTAGTGCTGTTTTCACATTATACATCTCTTTATTTTTGTTTTCTTCATCTGTCAGTCTTTTGGATCGTGTCATCAGGGTTTTAATGACTGAATGTAATTGTGCAGGAAGCTGATGTGAATCGGCATGTAGGTATCTGTCGGTATGTGTGGGTTTTCGGTACATTGTATGTCCTATGTACCCGTCTTTTTTCTTTATTATTAACACATCTAAAAATCGTAGTTGTTTGTTTTCTTCCACTTCTATACTAAACTGGATTTTATGGTGTATATTATTGATGTGTTCTAAAAATACCTTTAGTTTTTTTTCCATGTGTCCAGATTATAAAAGTATTATCCACGTATCTAAGCCAAAGTTTGGGTTTGTGTTCGGCTGTTTCTATTGCTGCTTATAGATGAAACATGTGTTATTTAAGCAGTGCTTTGTTAGATTTAGAGTATAATGTGGTATTAGATACTTTCTGATTATATTTTCTAATGATTTATCTATAGGAGCATTCGTAAAAAATGAAATCATATCGAAGCTGATTAACAAATGTCCTGGCTCAAGAGTCACATCTTTTATACGTTTGATGAAGTGGCTTGTAATCTTGACGTAAGAATCCGCTTCTTCTGCATATGGTTGTAGCTGTTTAGCCAGAAATTTTGCCAGTGGCTGTAAAGGAGATCCGATAGAACTAACTATTGTTCGCAATGGTAATCCTGCCTTATATACTTTGGGTAGGCCGTAAAGTTTTGGATATCTTCGGTGACAACAGGTTTAGAGGTACTTTTTTGAGAGAGATTTAATGGGAGATCGTGCATGAATCGTGCATGAATGCGTTTTTATGCAGTATTGGTTGATATTTCTAGAGATTATTCAGCTGAATAACGAATATGAGCGTTCTGCAAGCAATGTGTTTCGTGCACTTAGAGCAACTTATGTTCCACATAATTGGCCTACCAAACGCACAATTCGCTATATTATCAGTAAGGTAAAAATCTTAGTCCAACTTAGTCCAATCTTATCCAGTTTTCATTATTGGATAACAAGCGACCAAATAGACCACATTCAGCATGAACTGAAAAAAATATAGCGGCCGTAGCGGAGAGTGTACGCGAAACTAATAAAGAATCGATTTGTCACCGTTCTCAACAGTTTGGATTATCGTGTGCAACAACTTTGCGTATTTTACGTAAGGATCTTGGTTTAAAAGCATACAAAATTCAATAATTGCAGAATCTAAAGCCGTCCAATCTGCCGAAAATTTTTGATGATGCCCATTTTTGGCTTAATGGGTACGTGAATAAATAAAATACCCGAATATAGGGTGATGAGCAACCAGAAGAGGTTTAAGACTTGCCATTACATCCAGAAAAAACAACTGTTTGGTGTGGTTTATCGGCCGATGAAATCGTCGGTCCATATTTTTATGAAACACAGGCCGACCAGAATTTTACCATAAATGAAGATCATTACGCGTAATATTAAAGGACTATTTGATGCCTGAAATTAAAGCTTGTGATTTTGAGACATTTGATTTCAACAAGGTGGCGCCACTTGCCATACAGTCCGTGAAAACATGGCTTTACTGCGAGAACGATTCGGTTAACAATTTATATCACGATTCTGACCAGTATTTTGGCTACATACATCCTGTGACATCACACCTCTAGACTTTTTTCTTTAGGTCTACGTAGAGTCGGAAGTCTACAAGAATAAACCGGCTACGATTGAGGCATTGGAGGCCAATATTACTCGAGTCATTGGTCAAATAACAATCGAAATGCTCGAAAGCGTCATTGAGAATTGGAACTTCAGAGTGGATCATCCTAATAATTGCAGTCACGCTCAACATTTAAAAGAAATAATCTCTAAGAATTAATTATAAAGAATGGTTCTTTTAAACTTCTCCTCGGTATATAGATGAAGAGCATTTCATTTCATTTCGAGCTACTACAAGTATTCCTGATAAGAGATGAAACCTCGAAACTAACTGTTTCTGATGTCAGATTGGTAATAGCTCTTTCCACTTCGCTGGGAAATAAAAAAGAGAGATGAAACTAAGGACGAGGACTACTATTCAGGATAACAAATTGGAGCAAAAAGGATACTGAAAGAGGCAAATTGAATGAACGAGTGCTATAGGGGAGGCGAAAAAATTAGAAAATGAAAAGATAAAAATAGGAATTTGGAATAGAAACTCCAGTGAGCAAGGTGCATTAAAAATATTATAGAATGTCGAATTATACTATAAAAATTGACTAAACCTTCACTACATAATAATAATTATGAACACACAATGTTTATTGACTGCCTTAGAATTTATGTTTAAAAAACATTATATTTCCTTTTTGTATTCAACGATCTGAAAGTTTTAATACTAAAATTTAAAACTGTATAAAAAATCAAATGAAGTCTCTGTAGAATTGACAAAAGGCGAGTTACATACAATAACGCACTAGGAAAATAATTACCTTTATACTCTCGATAGAAGAGAACTTATGAAGTATTAACAACGAATAATTACTTTAAAAAATCAAAATTTACATTATTCATATTAGTTTCCTATCAGTTATTCCAAATTATTAAATATTCCATTTGGTACAAATTTAACATATTTCTGAATTTAAATAAGGATTTTAAAAACAGTCGTATGGAAAATATATTTATGACATTCTCAACCATCTACACATATTTAAATCAAATTGAAGATTTCAATTCACACTTCAATTAACCCCAATATTAGACTGTTCAGCAAAAAAAGATGGATACACATAGGCGTCTCATTCGATGAAAATTGCACTGTATATTTATTATTAAATAGTATATTAGAAGAACAATGCTAAATTAAAATTATACATTATACAAGTATATGGGAAATGAGTCAATACTCACAATCATAAGTAGTTTTTAATTAACAAAGTTGGTGAATTTTGGGCTACCGGTTTCAAGGCTTACAATATTTGCCCCATCATCAGGCCCCAGTACGTTATTTTTATATGTATTAAAAACTAAAAGCCAAAACAACATAAAACAAGCAATAAACAACTAAAACACAATAAATGAGACTAAATAATACCAAATTGAGTAAGCAACTATAACATTAATTGAAAGTGTGATTATCAAACCAAGTATTGTATTAGGACATTAGTGCCATTGGGTATCACCAATCTGATGAAAGCTGTACTAAATACCTGGCCAAATTATTAGGACAAACATTAAAAAATTGCATTTTTTTAAATAATAATTTTTATCAACAGGAATGTTATTATTTTTTCGCATAGCAACATTTAATATAGTATGGTAACATTATTGTACTAATTTAACGTTGGCAACACCGCCCTATCCGTGATTTATATACAGCATTGCGTCCTGTCAACTAGTGTGCATTTTATAACCTCAAATACTGTCTGTGAACATTTGAATTCTAAACGGGTTTGACCTGAAATTTTATTGCACAGGTGAGTAATTTATCCTTTTTTATTATTATTTTTTAAATTATAAACATATGCAGTAAAGTTACTGGTATAGTTAAAGGTATTATACATTTTTAGATGGGGAAAAACGCTGATCTGTCACCAAAACGAGTAGACCAAGTATTTGGACTCCTAAAAGCTGGACAAATGTCTCAAAATAAAATAGCAGCAATAGTAGGAGTATCAAGAAGTTCTGTAAGTAATATAAAACAGAAAATGCATCTGGAGTCAGTTTGGATCCAAAGCGTAAGGATCACAGCGGAAGACATCGTGTGACTACTCGTAGGACTGATCGCATAATAAGAGATATTTGCCTAGTAAACAAAGAGACCACTGCGAATGCTTACCCAATAGATAAGAGATGTAGGAATTTTTGTTTCAGAACGAACAGTTTGTCGGAGACTTGTCGAAAACAAACTGGTAGCTAGGAGACCAGCTCGAAAGCCAAGGCTTACTCCGGATATGATAAAGAAACGTTTCGAATTGGCACAAAAATACAAAAACTGGACAGTGGAAGACTGGAAAAAGGTATATTTGTGTTGTTTTTAAACATAGTAAAGTATTTTAACTTATTTAAAACAAAAAAACTTCACTGGCCAAGCATATGAACGCTATTGAGAATGGGTGGAAACTACTGAATAGGAAGATTGCGAAAAAAAAACTTTACTAATAACAGAGAGTTACTGAAAACGCTCATATATGAGTGGAATCATAATCCTCACCTTCAGGAAACTATTCAAGTCTGTATGGAGAGCATGCCTCGACGTGTTCAAGCTCTTCTAGTAGCCAAAGGCGGACATACAAAATAATAAATTTATCCCTATTTTGTAAAAATTATACTTTTTTTTAAACTAAAAGTTTTTTGTTAACATTTTTAGTACAGTTTAATTACCTAAGAGTTAATATTCACAAAAAAGAACAAAACAGTAATTTTTTCTTTCTTTCTTTCTCCCCTTCCTTTTACCCTAACAGGGTGTCGGATCAGTAATTTTTTCAAATATGTTAATTTCAAATATATTCAGAAAAATTTTATTAGCTAAATTGAATTTAATTTTTGTTTATTTGTTAAATGTTTGTTGGTATGTCTTATTATATGTAACACAGCCAGCGCATGGAATTTATTTTGTCATTTTGTCTGCACGTCTATAACATATTATACATGTTAACTGGTTAGCCTATACTAAGGGGCCCTGCAATCACCACTCCCTTGAGAGAAGACAATTTCTGAGCAATAATACCTTTTGGCGGGAATACTGATAACATAACCTCACTAATATGACACTACAAAGGCTGTTACAATTTTAATATATTTTGTTTGTGTTTTCATGTTTGTGCCGTCCACAAATTAATTTATACATCTTGACACAACAGCTGAAGATAAAATGTATAATATAAATAATAAAAAATAATAATAACATCTTGATATTCAGTTTCAATTGAAGATTATCTTCAATTTAACGATTAAGTTCAGAACTGCGAGTAAATGTATTCCTTAAGGGTATTCCGCGTACGTTGTAAATCATCTTCACTTTGAGAGAGTAGTATTGCATCGTTTGCATAGAAGATTATTTGAAGTTATTTTCTTCCATTTGGTATCCTGTTTAGTTCATGATTTTTTTATTATTTCATACATAATCAGATTCAACAAAAGAGGACTCAGGCAATCTGCATGTCTTATCCCATTGCGAGCTTCAATTGGCTCAGTTGCAACGAACAAGCTAACAAGAGTAGATGAAAAAGTTGTTCGTCTACAAAAGCTTTACGAAGGACACGTTGCTCAACTTCATTGGGGGCGGTAAGGATGTATTTAATATAACAGTCTTTAAATGAACTACAATAACACTTAATAATTCGCGGGTTAATTTAATTAAAACTTTAAATTTCTAAACGAAACAAAACGTCAAATAAATAAATATTTGACTACAACCTACAATCGAATAAAAAAAGCCTTTTTTTGTTTGGACTGGAATTAAATTATAGACAAAATTATGGACAAGTATACACAAAAAATTAAAAATAGTACTCTCATTTATGGTATTGAATCTACAATTTATATTCTTAACAAAATTACGCAAAAAATAATCAATAACTAGTGAATACTTACACAACAGTTCATTGTAGAATCACATATGCCAAAATTAAATAAACAGGTAAATTTCGGGCGCCGCACCGGAATCCCTTTTCTGGTTAGTCAGACAAAACCCCAAAATAGATAAGTACGGTATATTGCCCTTGTTAGCAGAACAGAGAAAATACTTTATATTGAATAAATTAACAATAAATTGACAAATCTTACCACATAAAATGCAGGCTTCACCACAAAACTAAACATTAAATTGACGTCTGAAGACATTTCGATAAAAAACTAAGAGCTGAAAGAAATGGGGTTTCGCTTCCCTTATATAACTTAGGGCAAAGCTAATTAAAAAAAGTGGTGGTTCTGTTTTCATGAGAAAATCTTAATACTTTAAATTTAATTCTGTACCATCTGTGAATTAAGTCGATAAATCAAAAATATAAACTTTCCAGTATGGCCATTTTAAACATTTTAATAGTTTTGAAGAATAAAAAATTTAAGTTTAATTTCGTTTTCATAGAAATTGGTGGGTAATCATGCACATGCAACGATTGACATACATAATTATGAGCTGTGAGTATATCACTTACGCTTAAAAAAATCTAACTTATCCACTTATTTACGCCAAATTTCTGTGTTCTTATTGAGTTACCGACTTATTGTACGTACATAAATTCCAGGACAAAAAATTAAACAGTTTTTGAAGTTATACTTCTATACGCGCACTCCTCGTTGGAAATTTGTATGGGAGTGAATCTGTGAAATCATTACATATGTAAGATAATGATTAAGAGAGAGACAGAAGATATATTTTCTCTCTCTTCCTCTCTCCAATATAAGAATGTTCATAATTATATTAGTCTTTTGTATTTCAAAATAATAATCTCAATAAATCACTGTATGACCCAGAACTGTCAATTTTGAAATGCTTTTGTTTCATGTCCTCGGTAGTATAGTAGTCAGTATCCCCGCCTGTCACGCGAGAGACCGGGGTTTGATTCCCAGTCGGGAAGGACTTTTTTATTAATATTATTACATGGTAAATCAAACATACCTATGCGTAAGTAGAAAAGTTATGTATATTATTGTCATTTTTAAGTACTTATGAATATTGCATTTTAATTTGTTTTGTATTATTATATTGAATTGCAGTTGCAGTGTATTGTATTTTTAAATTAATTACAAAATAAACAATGAATTTTACTGCAGAGTAAGTGTAAAAAAATTTTTGCATTCAACTCCTTTCATACATATATGAAAATAAAAATATACATTTTCATCAAAATATTGATTTAATCCTTCATTTACTATACTCCTATTACAGGTCAAATGTTGTTTATTAATGTTAGTAAGTTGTTATTAATTATGTTTCTCCTTCTGCTATGTCTTATCTATGTCTTATCTGTAGCATTACATATGTACTGATTGTACAGATTGACTCCCAAATAAATTTGTAACGGCGAATGCGTGTATAGAAGTGTAACTTCTACCGGCAGTCCCACTGGACTGCCACACCCGTTTTTTATACTTCATTTCTTTATAACACGCAACATCAACTTTAATTGGAAAAGGAAACTAAAAAACTACTAATTATCTGCATCAAACTCTTCCAAATCGAGGTCCAAGTCTTGCATATCTGTAGTGGGCAAATTTTGGTAAAAATTATGAAAAACTTCATGGATAAGCGGCAAAAGATCAAGTAGGTCTTTCTTTTTCGCCTTATTAATTGGCAAAAGTTTGTTTGTGATATGGGGCAATGTGCTTGGTTCAATGTGTTTTCCTGTTTTTCGGAAATTTACAGATTTCAAAGGATTGAAGACATCTAAACTATGTTTATATTTCACTATTCCAATATTACTATTATATTGGAACCACTGCACGGGCTGCCACAGAAACTTTTCTCCATCGGTGTTAACTTTTTTAACGATTAATGCTTCTTTTCCTAGACTGCTGAAATCCAAGAATTCTTCTTGTTTCATTACCACTACTTTGAATGGTTTCTTCCTTTTGCAGGATCTTACCAGCTGATACTAGTCATTAGGGTGATTGATCTTAATGTGTGTTCTCTTCGTTTCTTTCTGTATAAGAGCATGATCCATATCACACTTCATGTGAGTATGCTCACTGACCAAAAACTTGTGATTTATAACTTTGATATTTGGTAGTTTTGTGAAAGCGAAAGTAAACATAAAAGCGACTTTCTGATTCTTATTTGGCCTCCGCAAGTATCTGAGTAGAAAGTTACCTCTTCCATATCAGGATGTTCCGATAAAAGGCAGTAAATACAAGAAGCTATCTGATTCTCACCTCTTCCAGCAGTTTATTCGTCCCACATGAAACATGTAACTTCATTTGTTGCTAAATTGTAAAAGGTAAGGTTAAACGTCCACATTTGTGGCTTATAAAAGACGGTGTTCGCTGTTAAAAAGGGGGTTGGAAGGCACTGGTAAATATCAAAATTGTATGCTCTTTTTTTAGTGTCTGAAGACGCAACCTCCTTATCCACCTGTTTTGTCTTGTAAGCATCGTCTGCGAGCTGATGGTGTTTATCCCTCTCTTGTTCCAAATTTTCTTTCTCCTCTTCTTCCTCTTCTTCTTCTTCTTCAGTGCCTTATCCGATCTGGATGTTGGCGATCATCAAGGCTATCATGGTTTTGTTGACTGCTCTGCGAAACAGCTCCGCTGAGGTCATCCCAAACCATTGTCGGAGATTTTTCAACCACGAGATACGACGCCGTCCCGGTCCTCTTCTGCCAAATACTTTACCCTGCATAACAAGTTGAAGAATTCGATATTTTTCTTCGTTCCGCATCACGTGGCCGAGGTACTCAAGCTTACGTTGTTTAATTAAATTAAGCACTTCTTTTTCTTTTGTCATGCGCTGTAGGACCTCAACGTTGGTGACATGGTCCACATAAGATATTCTTCCTCAAGAACTTTAAATTTTGTTTCGAAAATATCACATTTAGAACAAGTATCCTGTTTAGGTTTTTTAAATGAAAATATCTAGTCTTGAATATCTAGTTACTCCCTATTCAAATGTAATACCCCCTACTATTTTGTTATATTGATAAACATGTAATTGAAGATACCAAGAACAATAAAGCAAAATGAAACGTGCCCAAGTGGGTATTTCTACATACCTAGTTATTCACTGACTGAATATTATGTACACGGATGGTCAAGTCAAGACAAGTCGATATACCGGTTATGATACCAAATAAATCGTCAAATTCAAATATTCACGGGCTCCTATCTAGGAAACTCTTGCAAATTTAAATTACTCATTTATTCACCTGACGAAATTGAAAGAAAACTATTTCAATATTGAGATATCTTGTTGTTACGAAAATTTGACTTATTCACATTCACGGATGGTACAAAATTATAGTCAGAGCTAATTTAATTTTGAGAGAGATTATGGGTGGGATTGATCTTAAGTGAAGTGTTCAAGACGGGAACTGCACGTGTTTATTAAAAATATGAATACTTATATGTATTCAGATAAAAAAAAATAATTATTAGACAGTTAACATAAAAGTACAATTTGACAAACGTTTTTAAATTAAGAGAATTGAACTGTTACACAGTTAGTTCTTCTACTTTTACTTTTATTCTGTTGTTTTGGTACATATTTTGAATCGTTTTGATTGTTCCTAGAGGTATTTCTCTTGCGTACGTGCCTTAATTTGACTCTGTCAAATGCCTTCTCCATTCATGTTTGTTCTGTTATTTTTTTTTATTTGTTTTAATAGTTGTTTGGTTAGATCTGGTACCCCGTAATTTAGGAGTTCATTCGATACTCTGTCCGCTTCTAGTGATTTTCTATTTTTAATTTCTTTAATGCTTCCTTTACCTCTTCCTCCACAATATTTATTTCCTCGTTTGTCTTCACTTCTGGTATTGGTGGTTCATTATCGTCACCCTTATCAAACAGGGATCGAAAGTAGTCTGCCATGTTTTCTTCTAAATCGTTTTTATTAGTTCATCTATTATTAGCGCCTACTGTACCACCTTTTTTAAGATAATAGCAAGAAGGTCACTCGTAATTTATAAGTGCAAATAAAATTTATTAAATTCTAACAAAAATGAAATAAATTAAATAAAATGTAAACTTTTCCACACGTCAATATTCTCTTTGAATCTTTATCACTGATGATTATCTTGATCAGAAATATTTTATCACGGTAATTATGAAATGAATGGGTTGGACCTCCTTCTCTCTGTTGGTTGCCCTACCTGTAGTACAAATCGTTTCTGGTTCAGGCACTGAATCTCTGTCGCTTCTCTAATAAGTTTGATAGTCTAATAAACCATTCTATTGATTACTTGTAATTGTTAATATCAATATTGTCTTTTAAGCAAATGCAAACTTTTACCATTGGGTTCTCAGATCACTCTGCAATAGGGATTTAATATTCGCTCTTTTTAAAATATAAAAATAATATTAGATTTACTACTATTTTATCGAAGCAGCACTTTTAATAATTAGAATGCAAGCAGTGCTAGTGATGTATAAAAGTTTTAGTACTTTGATTTGAAATCTTTTATAATCTTACTTTTTTCCCCTTAGTAAATACTTAACATGTGTTTGCACGTCTATGTTTAGGTAGGAAGTTATTTTGATAAATAAATGTTATATATTCTAACGCTTTGATTGTTGGCATCAGTCGTAAAAGCTAATTGATTCGAACTGAATCCATACGTGCCAAAATATAATGGGTGTATTAAACGATAATGGTTTTATAAAATATTCCTAGCAAATGTAAATTGACATGAGTTTTGTGAATTTAAAGTGGTTTTCCCATTCTGCACTTAAATTTTCATTGTGTTTATAAATATTTTAATAATAGTCTAGAGCTTGTTTTTTAATGTGTTGTTTATAGAATACATTAAAAATTACTAGTGGTGGAACTAGAAGAAAATGGAACAGAAAAATAAAGCATAAACAAACCAGAATATTGAAACCTGAATAACCTTCATAATAGTATATGAAGCAGTTTGGGTTGTACCGAAAAAATTAGATGCATCAGGGAAACAAAAATGGCGAGTTGATATTGACTATCGCAAGCTCAACGAACTTACAGTACTCGACCGTTATCCACTACCACAAATTTCAGAACTATTGGACCAACTAGGAAAATGCCAATATTTAACAACCCTAGATTTATCATCTGGATTTCATCAGATTGAAATTGACCCAAAAGACATCCAGAAAACAGCCTTTTCCGTTGAAAATGGACATTAGAAATTTTTTCGCAAGCCATTTGGACTAATGAATGCTCCATCTACTTCCCTACGAGTAATGGACAACATCCTCTTAGGAATCCAAAACGAAAGATGCTTATTATATGTGGATGACATACTACTCTATTCACCCACTATTCATGACCACATGTCACGACTGACAGAAGTATTTAAAAGATTACGAAAAGCAAATTTAACAATACAGCCAGATAAATGTGAATTCTTGAGGAAAAAGTAGCATATTTAGCATAAATCATAAAAAGCATAAAAACAATAAAGAAATAAAATCATTCTTAGGCTTAGCAGGTTACTACCGCAGATTTATTCCAAATTTTGCCAAAATTTCAACACTTCTTACTAAACTACTTTAACAAGACATACCTTTAATTTTTAATTCTTAATGCAAAGAAGCCTTTAGTGACCTCAAAAATATTTTAATGTCAGGCCCAATGCTTATATATCCAAATTTTGAAGAACCACTTTTACTTACTACTGATGCTAGTGCATTCGCAATTTTAGCCGTTCTATCGCAAGGCCCTATAGGAGAAGATTTGACAATCGCATATGCCTCCAGAACACTATGAAGTGCCCAAACAAAATACTCTACTATAGAGAAAAAATTATTAGCTATTATATGGGCAGTCAAACACTTTAGACCATAACTTTTTTTGCGTAAATTCACTCTTTTTACCGATCATCGACCACTTACATGCATTTTTTCGATAAATGATCCCAGAAGCCGCTTAGCGCGTTGGCGCCTAAAACTCGAAGAATGCAATTATAAAATAGAACACCGCTCAGAAAAAATACACAGAAATGCAGATGCCCTTTCAAGAACAAAGATTAACCATGTCAAAGATTGTGCTAACGTTCAATCAAAAATATCGTTACATGCATCGAATAGAGATGAAACTCAGACAAACGAAAATACATAAGACGATAATAAAGAAAATATAGAAAGAATATCCGAAGAATTTGACAAGTTTATCGAATTGTAAAGAATCAAATCGATAATGGATTATTTTAAAATTAAAACGTCGAATACGTAATTACTAGATAAATCTCATAAAAATATCGTTACCTTTTTCTGGCAAAGTAAACATGAGGAACTTTACGAGAAACTAATGAACAATATATTTGAGGAAAATGTAGAATATAGTAACCGAAGAAATATTATTGTATCCAGTAAAACTGTAAAACACCGAAAATATTTTATTATACCATTACCTTTTGATCCTAAACGAGTAATATCACATCTGTTTCTCGTACTTTTTGTAAATAAAGACCAATTCAACGAATCAAAAACTCATTGTGTCGAAAATAATCTCGAACTAACTATTCTAGAGATATTTTCTTATATTTTTGCTTACAGAGAATTTAAATTAAGAATCCCTCAAATTCTAGATCATTACCATTGTGGCAAAAACAATTTACACCGAGGAATTAATGAAACTGTCAGAAGAATAAAGGAGAAATACAATTGGAAGAACAAAACAAAAGATGTCGAAAAATTTATAAAAGCATGTGAAATTTGCCAAAAGCTTAAGATTTGCAGAAAAAACTTAAGTGGACCATTAGTCATAACAGAAACTCCAAAGACGCCATTCGAAAGAATTAATAAAGATATTTCCGAATACCCCGCTATGCTTTAACTAATCGTAACGAATTAACCAAATTCACACAGTCCTATCCTTTAGATAACAAAAGGCAGTAACAGTAGCTAATACACTCCCACTGTTTTCCAGCATTATGGAACACCACTAGGAAGAATTAATTGCGACTGCGGTCGAGAATTCGAGAATATTATACTTAAAGATGTATTCAAACTATATGACATAAAAGTAACATTTTCTAGTGTTAACCATCCACAATCTAATGGATCTGTGGAAGATTTAAAGCTACACTCTCAGAAATGATTTGAGCAAATCAAGCAGAAAACCCAGAGATCATCCCTTCACCATAGTCCCGTATGCAACTTATAACAACACGAAAAATAAGAACCATGGTTTTACACCATTCGAACTTATATTTTGACATACTGCAAGACGACCACCAGAAACTCTATACAATCAAAATACAGTAATAACTAAATACCTAAATAATACCTTAATAATCGTATGAAACACTTTTACAAAGTAGCCAGAGCAAAGACAGAACGACGGAAAGAACAGGCGAAAATAAGATTTGACGAAAATATTTCAGTACAACGATCTGATTTTAAAATCGGTAACAAAGTTTATGTAAAAGAATCCCGAATAAGATCAAAATCAGAAAATGATTTTAATGGACCTTTCGAAATTTAAGAACTTTTTACAAATTCCACAATTATCCTAAACCCCACAACTAACCATACTTCCAAAGTAAATTTTGACAGACTAATACTTTATTTTGAATAATTTTCCTTTATAGATTATACGAATATCTAACGATAAATGGACCTTACTTGTTTACAAGGAAATGTTCTCCATCAACACTACCATATCCAACAATGACAGAATTTTAGAAAACCTACTGGAAAAAATTATTAACGCTGATACACCGAGAAAACTTGCATTTCAAGCCAAAGTACAGACACACGTGAGTGTGCTAAAACAAATTTCTTCTTGTATGTAGGCTTTAAAGCCTCTTTCTTCTTCAATATTAGCCTCCTAAATTGTTTAAATTATCGCATTTTCTTTTTCTTGGTCTGCCAATTCTTCTTCGTCCATTTGGTAAATTATCTCATGCTATTCGTAGTTTCCTATCCTCTGTTATTCTACTAATGTGTTCGTTCCACTCCTGTTTGCGTTTTGTCAGCCATCCAGTTATGTCTTTTATATTGCATGCTCTTCTTATTATGTTTTCGCTTCTCTCCCTATCCAACAGACTTTTCCCTGATATTCGTCGAAGTATTTTTATATCTGTTGTTTCTAGTAGTCGTCTCGTTTTAGATGTGTTTTTATGTCTTATACACAACTTATTCGTACTTATTCTTTTATACCTCCGTACATAGTCCCCCAGATATCTAAACCTTGCTTTCTACTTTATTATTTTCCCATCAATTTCGATTTTACATCGTACTGGGTATTTAGAGGTTGTCATACATTTGGTTTTTTCTGCTGATATTATCATATTGTATTGCATGACTCTTAAGCTCGTCTTCTGTCTCGGCGATTAATGCGGCGTCGTCTGCATAACATAATATTTTGGATTTCTTTGTTCCCCATTCTGTAACTATGACCTTTACGTACTGCTTGTATTATTTCGTCCATTATTATCTTAAAGAGAAGTGAGCTTAACGAGTCACCCTGTCTGACTTCGCTTTGTACTGGTGTACACTGTGTTAGTTTTTCATTTATCTTTGCCTGCATTCGATTAGGGAAGTAGATGTTTTCGATGGTTTGTATAATATTGATTGGTATGTTTCTTTTATACAGTAGGTGTAAGACGTCTTCGACTTGGATGCGATTGAAAGCCTTTGTCAGGTCTATAAAAAATAGATATGCTGATTTATTGTACTCGATGGCCTTTCCTGTGATTTGTCTTAGTACAAATAGGGCATCTGCGCAGGATCTTCCAGATCTGAATCCTTGTTGTTCATCTGATAAAGTTGTTAGTTTATTGATTTTGTTGCTTAGGATTTTTGTGGTAAGCTTAAGTGTGGTGGTCAGTGGATTTATAGATCTATAATTGTTGGGGTCTTCTTTATCTCCTTTCTTGAACATTGGTATAATTATGTTGTTTCTCCATGCGTTTGGTATCTTGCAGTGCAATATTAGTTTTTGTTTAAGTTTTGTCATATCTAGGGTTATACTTTCTCCTCCGTGTTGTAGAAGCTTGTTGGTTATTCCGTCTGGTCCTAGTGAGTTTCTATTTTTGAGTGAATTTATGGCTATCTCTACTTCCTAAAATCTGATTTCTATTTCGTGTCTTAATTCAGGAACGTTATTGTGTTGATTAATATTTTCTTTTCTTTAAACAATTCCATTAGGTATCTTTCCCATTCGTTTGCTGATATTTTATTGTATTCCTTTAATTCTGCCACATTTCTTTTCGTTGATTTCTTATGAGTCTCCATATTTGTTTTTGTGTAAGGTAGAAGTCGCTTTTCATTCTTTTTGTAAACTGTCCCCAGTGTTCATTTTTTGTTCTTCTTACCAACTGCTCTGTTTCATTTCGTATTCTTCTATAGGTGTCTCGAGATTCTGGAGTATTTGATGTTTTGTACTTCGTATAGGCCTCTCGTTTCTCTTTACATGTCTCTTTTATTTCTGTTCTAAACCATGGTGTACTATTATTGTTTGTTTTGTTTAGTATGACTTTTTCGTTTTACTAGATCTTTTGTTGCTGCTTCTTTAATGTTGTTTTCAATTTCCTTCCAGCTCGCTTTTATACGAGGCGTGTTTTTTAAATAAGTACCCTTTTGGAATTAAAAAAGACGTGCAAAGATATGGCAATTTTAATTTTAATTTTATTTTTACATGAAAGCCAGTACCTTAATCTACTTTTCTACATAATTTCCGTGAATATTGAGGCACTTGTCATAACGTGGCACCAATTTTTGAATACCCTCCTGACAAAATTCTGCCGCCTGACTTGTTAACCACTGCATCACAAATGTTTTGACTTCGTTATCGTCTTGAAGACGCTGACCGCCCAGGTGTTTCTTCAAGTGCTGGAACAAATGGTAGTCGCTGGGCGCCAGATCAGGGCTGTATGGAGGATGATCTAGCCATTTAAATGATTTGATGAGATCTTTGGTCTGATTAGCCACATGTGGACGGGCATTATCATGCAGCAAAACGATACCCTTACTCAACTTGCCACGTCTTTTGTTGTGGATTGCACGACGCAGATTTTTCAATGTCTCACAATAAGACGCTGCATTGATTGTCTCATTACGAGGCAGAAACTCTACTAGCAATACTCCTTTTCTGTCCCAAAAAACTGTGCACATGATTTTCCGGGCAGAAATTGTTTGCTTAAACTTCACTCTTTTGGGTGATGATGAATGTCGCCATTCCATGGATTGTTGTTTCGATTCTGGTGTGACGTAGGCCACCCACGTTTCGTCACCAGTAACAATTTGTTCTAAAAAATCTTCACCTTCACTGTGGTACCGCTCAAGGAAAGTCAATGCACTGCCTAAACGTTGGTTTTTGTGCAAATCCGTCAACATTTTTGGAACCCAACGTGAACACAATTTCCGGTAATTCAAGTTCTTGGTAACAATGCGATACGAAACACTACGAGAATACTGAGGAAAGCAGTCGGACAATGATGAAATTGTAAAGCGTCTGTTTTCTCTCATCTTTTCGTCCACTTTCTGCACCAAATTTTCATTAACGACCGAAGGACGCCCACTCCGTTCTTCATCATGCACATTTGTGCGGCAATCTTTAAATGCTCTCACCCATTTCCTTACCATTCCATCACTTATAATGTTTTGTCCGTAAACTTCAAGGATCTCACGATGAATATCGATCGGTTTTACGCCTTTAGCACTCGTATAACAGAAATCGTATAACAGCCCGCACTTTACAATCAGCGTGACTCACGATTGTTGGAGGCATCTTAAACACTGGAGTAAACAAGTATACAATGAAGAATCAGACTGTAATGGCGTCAGTGCGTAGACAAGAGATGTAGGTACCAGCGCTTATGCGCGGAACGCCGACCGTAGCGCTGCGGCGGCGGAATCGCAAAACGGTACTTACTTAAAAAACATGCCTCGTATATTCGATTTTGTCTGTTTCAGATGTATCTTATGTGCTAGCCTCCTTTGGTACATTTCTCTTTCTACTGGTAAAGTCGTTCCACAGTGATTCTACGTTTAATTTTTCCTCAGTGATTTCCCTTAGAACATGTTTTGGTGTTATTTTCATTCTTATATTTGCTAGTACTAGTTTGTGTTTACTCCCTGCGTCTGCTGAGTTAAAAGTTCGGATATCTAGAATCTGCTTTGGGTAGATTTTTCTATTAGTGACTATAAAATCAATCATAGATTTGGGTCCCCTGGAGTTTTCAAATTATTGATTCTCAGTTCGTTAAAAGCACAGAGATTAGCCATGAGTTCTCCATTTGAGTTGACATGGTTTTCATTAAATCTTTGTTTTACTCCTGGAACTATTTCATTTCCGATTCGTGCATTAACCCATAAAAATTAAGGGTTCTTCATGAGGTATTTTATCCAGGATGCTTTGCAATTAAAACGTTTGTAGAATGCCTCTGATTTCTCCTTAGGTTTGCAGTCCTCGGGGCTATAGATTAGATATGACATTTAAAATTTTTGGTCATCCATTGTGATGTTCATGTGTATTATTCTCTAGGAGATATAACGGCAGTTATTCATGTTGTCTTTAAATTTTATGGACAAGTATACCTAAGCCCTAAAACAAATTTCAAATTTCGTTAACTTAAAATATAAAGAAATAATCTCCGACACAGCAGCTTATAATAAACGCGAAACAAAAAACCAAAAAAGGTATATCGATGGAAGGCAACCGTATATACGTATCTCTGACTATTGGTAGTCTTCAGTACGGTGCAGCCAAGTTAGAAAAGGAGAATGTTAACTTGGGAAAGGATCACTACAGGAGCAATGCGACCAATTTGTGGCGTTAGATATAAAAGTACCTGATGGTATTGATGATGGATGATGGATTGCTCCTGTAGTGATCCTTTCCCAAGTTAACATGCTCCTTTTCTAACTTGGCTGCACCGTACTGAAGACGATCATTAGTCAGAAATACGTATATACGGTTGCCTTCCATCGATATACCATTTTTGGTTTTCTGTTTTGCGAGACATGCCATTACATTTTACTTATATACAGTGTGTCCGTAGAGTATGGAATAAATTCGATATTTCCTAAATAAAAAGCCTTTTAAAAAAAAATCTAAAACCCGTCGATTTTTAAATTTAATGTTTAACATTTTACATTAAAATTTAATTATACAAGGTGATACACATTACAGTGATGACGTCATCGGCTCTTTTTTTAAATGTAACACCCTATATTTTAGGACATTTTTAGATCGATAAAAATGAGCTGATTCCAAAAAAGTATAATATTGTGGGTCTAACGGATATAATTTGAAAGATATGTGCTTAGAAAATTAATTTTTATTGATTTATAATATTAATAAATTACAAATCAATTATAATAATTAACTTGAAAGTAATCCAGTAATTAATACATGACTTAATCTTAAATGTTAGAATTGTAGCCCTTGTTGTATTTGACAGTAACCCTACCGTTGTACAAATTCTTGTAGAACGTTGTTTATGCTTTCTTGAGAAATATTGTTTATTTTTTTACGAATTCTTGTTTTTAAGTCTCCAATATTTGCAGGTTTCGTTTTATAAACAACATTCTTTAAATGACCCCACATAAAATCATCCAAAGGATTGAGGTCTAGCGACCTCGCTGGTCATTCAATATGTCCACGTCTTCCAATCCACCTGTTCGGAAAAATTTCGTTTAGGTACCTTCGAACATCTAAAGCATAATGCGGAGGCGCATTATCCTGTTGAAACCATAAACTTTTATCAAAACCTCCAAGATTAATTGTACTGGGAAATAAATTAACTAAAGTAGGTACGAGACACCCACTTAAAAACTTAAGGTATGCTGGCCCGTTTAAATTACCTTCAAAATAGTAGGGTCCAGTGATTTTATTTTTTACAATGCCAGCCCATATGTTTACCTTTTGCGGGTATTGTGTATGATGTTCCCGCATACTTTACTTACTTTTACGTACTTTGTGTACCGTTGATTTGTAAACATCGAGATCACTACTAACCTTACGAACAGAAGTTTGCGCATCTTCTTCAAAAGCAAGTAGAACATATAATGTTGTAACATAATTTACAGAGGGACGACCTGATTTGCGTGCATTTTCAACCGTACCAGTTTTTCGAAATTCCTTTTCAATCTTACTTACTGTTGACTGCGTGATGGGTATTTCTGGATATTTATCCCAATTAAATAAATTACACACTTCCATCTGAGTTCGCGATTTGTCTTCATACCCAATCATCATGAGTATTTCAATTTTTTGCTTTACACTCAAATTCATTTCTACTTAAAATTAATTCTAAGCCCCATAATACAGAACATTCACGAATTAAAATAATTATTATACTACTTAATTATTGTTATTGAACGTTACTAAAAATAATTACAGTTTACTAAAAACTAGAAGTAGGCTACTTTTTTGCAATTGATAATATATAATTTATTTTCTAAGCGCATATCTTTCAATTTATATCCATTAGACCCAAGTATTATACTTTTTTTAAATCAGCTCATTTTTATCGATCTAAAAATGTCCTAAAATACAGGGTGTTATATTAAAAAAAAAAGAGCCGATGACGTCATAACTGTAATGTGTATCACCTTGTATAATGAAATTTTATTGTAGAATGTAGAACATTAAATTTAAAAATCGACATGTTTTAGATTTTTTTAAAAAGGCTTTTCATTTAGGAAATATCGAATTTATTCCATACTTTACGGACACACTGTATATATATATATATATATATATATATATATATATATATATATATATATATATATCTTTGTATATATAAATCAGTTATACTTCTGGTTAATGCATTCTACTATGCTCTTAAATCTACCTTGAGTGTTGCGTCCATATAAAGAATCCCACATAAATTGATCCATATATTTAGGTAGACGTTTAGAACTCATCACTCTGATTTGTACAGACGCCTTGTCGTGAATCTTTAAAATATATGCTATGATTAACAGTTTTGTGAATATACCCTAAATTTTTTAAGTTAGAATACCCCTTCCACTGGTCTGTCCATATTTCAGTACCTTCCCGGAGGTGTTTTTTAATGGTTTCCGCTAATACCTCTCCTTTTCTACTTTTTTAATATGTTATAATATACCCACTTTTTAAGACTATATCGTACATTGCCAAAATCCAGTGTTCTTTTATGATTCTACAACGGTTATACTTTCTTTTTGTTAGAACAATTTCATCTGTTTGAAATGTCCCTCTCCACCTGCAATAATACGAATATGAAAAGTAAGTAAATGTTTATATTTTTTATGGTTATATTACCCAATAAAAATGGTTCTTCTTCTTGTAAAAGTTTTCAAGAAACCACATCTCGCAAATACCGATATACCTGTATGACAGCCTGTTTTTCCAAATTGATTAATTCTGCGGCACTTTTAACTGCGTTTAACCTGCCCCAAACCACATTACATATAATAGAGTTCTGACTGGCACTCTCAATCCTTCAAAAAATGTATCTGTACATATGGAATACATATTTTTGCATTTACTGCACCAAAAACCATGGTTTAATTTATATCCATTTTTTTGTCTCACTACACATAAATGTCGACATTGTCTAACTTTACATTTGAATTGTTCTTTAATGAATCCAATATTTTGCAAATATTTAATTAATTCCGTATCGCTTTTATGTGTAATATTCATTACATCAATAATAGAATGCACTTCTATTTTTCAGGAATAAAAACAAAACATAAACTAAACTTGTTTTGACAATTTATAAATTTTATCCAGAGATATTTTGATTTCTTTAATTACATCATTTAAAATGTTTAAAACTGAAACAAATTTACGACAAAAATTTGCAACCTCGCACAGTCGCTGTCAAATTTCTTCTTCTTCTTCCTCTTTATAAGCAATTCTGCTTGTTCATTTGTGGATTAATACCTCTATAGAAGGTTGTCACTCCATCTTTTGCACGGTCGTCCGATACTTCTGCCGATTGGACTTTTCTAATGCTATTTCGGGACTCCTCCATTCTGCTTAAGTGGTTATTCCATTCTTTTTTTCTATTTTGTGTTCATTTATTTATATGATATATTTATATGCTCTCAAACTTTAATTAAAAAAATCATAATAAATAAAACAGGTTATATAAGCAAATTTTTATTATTTTGGTGAATATCAACCACTATTTCATTATAATCCAGTGTTCCAATAAAAATTATTAAATATTCCGCACTAATATGATATAATTAAAAGGTTAGTAGTAATGTATAAATTTGTTTTATAAAAATATGTCTCAAATTAGTGTGGCTAATAAATGGACCGGCACCGTACTTTAGAATGGGGCAGAAGTGTGGACACTAAAAGTATCAAGTATTAACAGAATTGAAGCATGGGAAATGTTTATTCATAGACTGATGCTGAAGATATCTTAGACAGGAAGAAAAACTAATGAGGAAGAACTAAGTACGGTCAACAAAGATAGAGAATTTTTAGAGACTGTTAAACATCGGAAAATGTCTTATCTGGGACACAGTGAGAAAAAATTGATATAGGATATTACAACCGATCCTAAAAGGCAAAATAAAAGACCGCGGAGATGTAGGAAGAAAACAAGCTTCTTGTTTAAAAAACATTCGTTAATGGACTGAGATATCAAATTCAAGACAATTATTCCATATCGCAGAAGATCGAGAAGAATCGCAATGGTGATCACCAACATCGGATAACTCTGATATGGCAAGTAAAACGGAAGAATGAATTTGAATTCATATCTGAAAGATATGCATGTTTAAAACTAAAACTTATTAAATATTTTGTTTACTTTATAAGCGTTTTGTATACAGGGTGGTCTTTAAGTAATTATACAAACAGAAACCGTAGATTCTGCACTTTAAAATATTACGTTTTAAGCCACCTTGCTTCAATAAAATGTTAATATTAAGAAAGATACAGGATGTTAAAGTGGAAATTTAAAATTTTATTTTTCGCTATAACTTTTACGTTTGTAAATATTTTTGGACAAAAATTTACAGTTGAGTAATGCTTTTGAGTAGGACAAATTATAATTTTATACATACTTTAATGTAACTAATAGAGGGCGCCACATATGCCACATGTGTGGTATAAATTTGCGCTTAACTTTTTTGCTCTTTAAGTTGGCTCTATTTTTGTTAAAAAATATAAAAGATACATTATTTTTACAAAGAAAAGGTGTACTTGTTAGTAACCTGAAAATTCAACCGTTTTCGAGATAATCGCATTTTATAAGTCAGTTGCATAATAATTCTTAGTTTGATATTTGTGCGGTAAAGCTCTGAATACCTGTAGATAAGCATAATTTATAGTTTATTCTTATTAAAACAACTCAAAGATGATAATGTAACATCACAAAATGTCTTATTGGAGAAAAGATTCCTTATCTTCTACTTTAGATGCCGTGTTTCTATTCAGACGTTGGCCGTCATCATGTTTACAATTTCTCTCTTCTATCGCTTCTTAAATTTTTATCATGGCGTTGTATTACTTTTTCTCTATTGTAAAATGCTGAAAACCCAAAATATGTGGTTTATGCAAGATGTTATACCACCACATTCTAGAGAGAAGGTAGTTAGAACATACTTAAATACACATTTTCTGAACGTTAGATTGGTCGTGGTAGTCATATTCCTTGGCAATGTGGTGAGATAAAATCTGAAAAAAAGACTTATTATTCATTCCGTAAATTGTTTACCCATTTTTATTACGACAAATAGAAACTAGAGCACAGGTATTGAATAACACATATGTGTCTTGTTTTATAATACTTTTGTTACAAATCAACCTTAAAGACTCAGCATTTTTACAAAAACATCATTATTGGTCTAATAACCGATAGTGTTATAAATATAGTAAACACACAGACAATTTACTTCAGCATAATATTAGTTTGTTAGTAAATCATTATAGTCCATTTGTTCGAGATGCAATTATAGTTACTCGAAAGCTGTAACGTAATCATATAAATAAGTAATGTCATCGATAGGTTATTCCGTGTGTATAGAAGTAACCAATTAACGAGATACATTACAGTTTAATACATTATTTAACCACTGCGATAAATAAGATGTAGTTCCATAATATACCATAAAATTTGGATATGTATCCAAAAGAATATATTCATCCATTATACATTATAGCCACCACGTAGCCCAGAATTTAATCCGCTTGATTTTGGTGTATGGGGCGCATTAAAACAACGTGTCTATAAAAATCCCATAAACATTCTCAACCAAATATGGGAAGAAATAAATACTGCAGCAGTTTCTTTAGGACCAATGATGCTATTTAATATGAGACGATCTTTTATGGAGTATATTGACAAATGAATTAAAGAAGATGGTGGACATATCGAACACTTACTTTGACAAAAAGTTATGTTATTTAGTTTAACTATTTCTTAATTTGGTTTTTAAACAAAATGTTTTGATTATGACTTTAATTTAACATAAAACGTAAAATGTTTGATGTAAAATCCTATTATTAAGATATTTTGTCAAATCTTATTATTAGGTATTCTGCTGATATATTTATTTTATTTAATATTTCGTTAACTATTAACTTTAGTTAAAGGTATTTTATACCAAAATTTAGAAGTATTAATGTTTTTGTCCATTTTTTCTTCGTTGCCTGGAGTAATTGCCTTAATAAGAATTATGCAGCTGATTTGTAAAATGCGATTATCTCGAAAACTGTTGAGTTTTGAAGTTATTATCAGGTATACCTTTTTTTTGTTAAAATAATGTATCTTTAATATTTTTTGCCCCAAATACAGGTATCTTAAAGAGCAAAAAAGTTAAGTGCAAATTTATACCACACATGTAGCATATGTGGCACCCTCTATCAGTTACATCAAAGTGTGCATCAAATTATAATTTCTCATATTTAAAAGTACCCAGTTAAACATGAAAGTTATAGCGAAAAATAAAATTTTAAATTGGCACTTTAACACCCTGTATCTTTTCTAATATCAACATTTTATTAAAGCAATTTGGCCTTAATCGTAATATTTTAAAGTGTAGAATCTACTGCTTCTTTTTGTACAATTACTTAAGGACCACCCTGTTGTTGTCTCTCTCACTCTCTCTCTCTTTCTCTTTCTCTCTTTCTTTCAAGTGTAGTTTAAAAAATAGCCTAAGCTAAACATCTTTCAACGTGACGTCATTGTACTAGAATATAGTTTTGTTAAACTTTAAATTAAGGACACCTATTTATAAACACCAAAAATTCACACATACCATCTAAAACATTTTACGATTGTCAAAAACCACTTAAGATATAAATATCTATTTAACAATATAATAAATAATAAAAGTTATAAATTATAGACGCAGTTATTCGAATATTACGTAAATCTAAAATTTAACACCGGAAATATGTATTTTTGTACCTAACGTATAACTAAAATTGTGCTGTTAATAATTTGCTAATAGTTTTTGGCCACCGGCAGCAAAAGCAAACTTAAATGGAGATTCCATGTTTCTATAAAATTGAATCAACCAGCACAATCCATTTCGGTTATATTTACACATTTTCATAATCTGAAAAGGCTCGTACTACAGGATGTGTGCATTAAATGTTTCTATGATATTATTACAGAGCCGGGCCAAGGGGAATTTTCCAATAATAAGCAAAAATTCGGAAGTATATTGTATCTAACACCTACTTAAGAAGTATAACACGAAAGAATACAAAATACAAGGAGTTGTAAATCTTATATAATACCAGCTGACCCGGCGAACTTCGTATCGTCTTAGAATTAAATAATGTGTCAAAAAAAACACTTACACATATTATGCATGAAAAAAGTTAAATTAATTTAATGCTTTCTGATAAAAATATTTTTATTTTTTTTTGCGGTAAATAAATATACAACGATAACGGTTTTCCGACACACGAATAATTGCCAAAGCGCGAAACATGGAAATTCTAAGTTAATTTCACAAAACTTCCAACGGTTGGCTTCGTGATTTGTTTATTGTCATTGTACAAGCCAGAAGCATAGGAAATTGTAAACGTTTAAAATGATATAGTACGTTTGTTCAAATTGTCATTATATGCGTCATCCTCTCCTGTGTATTTTTCCTAGATGATCATTGTCGCAGTGACATTATTTATTAGCCTTTTTAGAATCAGTCTGGTTTCATTGCACAGTCGAGGTCGATTAATGTTATGCAGTATAACAACTGATCCTTCTTATTTATACAATCTCATAAAAATCGGTCAAGCCGTTTCGAAGGAGTATGGCAACTAACTCTGTGATTATAATAACTCTGTCACACTAATTTCGCTATTAAAAAATAGAGGTTGGTGATAGAAATGTGAAAATTAGGGGTTGTATGTATTGTTTAATGCCACATTATAAAAAAGTAAAAATAAAATAATTTTGGCCAAAAAATAAAAAAAAAATGTTTGAGATGGACCACTCTTATCTTTTAGGTTTATGAAAAATAGATAACCAACTATTTTCAGACATAACGAATCTTTTTCTTCTTGTAGTGCCTATCCGTTTCGGATGTTGGCGACCATCATGGCAATCTGTATTTTGCAAACTGTATGTTGTTCCTCATGATGTGACCGAGGTATTCGATTTTGGCTGTTTTTATTGCGTTTAACTACTCTTTTCCTTTTTACATTCTTAGTAAAACGTCCTGGTTGGTAACGTGGTCGGTAAAGGATATCTTGAGGATTCGACGATAAAGCCACATTTTGAAAGCCCCAGTTTTCTTACAGTTAGCGTCTGTGCCCAGTTTTCTTACAGTTAGCGTCTGTGAGAGTCCACAACTGTACTGTACAACAGTATAGGAAAAATATAACATCGTAGTAACCTGATTTTTATGGTGATATTTATTAATCTTGCAAATTTCTATCCTACATTTTATTTCTAGAAAATGAGCCCAATTTTCAATGACGTTCGTACCAAGGTAGGTTTATGTTTTTACTCTTTCTATTGTTTGACCCTTCACATTGATTTTTACAATTTCCTTCTTAGACATTATCATAAATTTTGATTTCTTGATATTCAGTGAGAGTCCATATCTCTGACTCACTTCTGGGATTGTATTCATTAACTCCTGGAAAGCTTCATAACTGTCAGCAAATACCATCTGTGTATCTGATGTTATTGATACATTGTCCGTTAAGTCGAATTCCGGCTTCAACATCCTCTTCTGATTCTTGAAAGATTTCCTCAGAATATATGTTAAACAGCAAGGGTGCTAGTATACATCCCTGTCGGACCTCACGTTTAATTATGATATCATCGGATTCTCCTGCATTTGTACAGATAGACGATGTTTGATTCCAGTAAAGATTGCTAATAATTTCTAGATCACAGGTGTTTATTCCACTATTTGTTAATATCTTCATCACCTTGTTATGTTTTACTGTATCGAACCCTTTTTCGTAATCGAAGAAACATGTATAAATATCGCAATTCACATCTCTACATCGTTGAAATAGTATTTCTATAGTAATAGTAATAGTAATAATAATAATGATTTTTTCTTCGCATAGTCTCGATATCCTTTAATGTATGATTAATAGAAATAACTTTAAAATGTGGCTGATTAAGCTGATACAGAATACACACGTAAAATTTCATAAAAATCGGTTCAGTCTTTTCGGAGAAGGAAGGTTTCACCTGGCAACAATATGCGGTTTCCGAAACGAACACCCATCCAAATATTAACCGCAACTGACTCTGCTTGACTTCGGTGATCCAACGAAAGCCATGTATGACTATTGCTCAATCTATCAATTGTCACATTTATTTTTCTATTCCTTCTTCTTCTCGTGCCACTCCTAGCGGAGATTGGAAATCATCATGGCCACTGCGACTTTGTTAGCAGCGCGCCTAAAAAGTTCAATCGAACTACACCCGAACCATTCACGTAGATTACGAAGCCACGATATTTTTCTTCTTCCCACACTTCTTTTGCCCTTAATTTTGCCCTGCATGATATTTCTTAAAAGTTCTATTTCTATTCCTAGCTTCGTTTTTTCGTCATAAAATGGCGTTATCTATTATTTATATTGCGATTTAAAATGAGAGAAACACTGCTTTTCCGTACAATTTTGTAAAAATTATCTTATACAGAAACTTCTGATAATAACAAATACAGCAAAAAAAGAATTATCTAATTTGGTGCAGTGGTTCTGAAGTAATAACTGTACAAACATTTGGGCGATTCATTTTTATTAATGTAGATAAATAATAGTGTATAGTTGTTTACACTGAATTATACATTATGCATAATTTCTTTAAGATTTCTTTGGAGTAATTTTTGGAAATCTTTTATAGATTTTTAAAATTTCTTGATAAAGATTTTTAGAATAAAAAAGTCAAAATCTGTCAGTTTGTTTGTGTTTATTATTTTTACTATAACACAACAAAAACATAGAATTCATTTGATCTGCTAAGGCCTTGTAATCACCACTCCTTTGAGAGAAAACATTTTGTTTAACCAAACATCATTATTGTGGGAAAAATGACCAAGTAACCTCAAAACATGCCCTAGTAATATAAGAACACCCTAAAAAAAAATAATGATATTTTAAAATAATTGTGTTTGTGTATTCAATATATTGTGATGTCCTCATATTTTAACAATTTAAAAAAGTTTTTACTCCAATAACAAATTGACAAGGTCAACTACAACTTAAACAAATAACTTAATCAAATTCATAATTTTTATAAAAGAAAACAATAAATTCCTACTACATATATGACGTAGTCATGTAAAATATATAGAATTACATATTTCCAATTCTGAGTAAACGGGTTCCTTGAGGGTAGTGGTGAGCCACAGTATTATACATCCTAGAAGAGCCTTCTTGTGCCTGATATATAAATTGTAACTCTTTCGCATAATTTGTCTAACTTTGAACTTTCAATTTAAATATGAATTCTACACACACTACATCAAATAAACACCTGATGACTGACTATATTGTATAGGTTTAATCAGACTGGTTATAACCAATGCCACTAATGTCTAAATATATTTTATATTGTCCCAATTTTCTTACAATTTAAATTTACAGTTCTCATTAAATGAACATTTTATATATAGCATCAACGTTTTTACTTAAAGTTATAATTTGATTTTAATTTTAACTTTTGTAAATGTATGGGGTTTTAACTGTTTGTTCCATGTTGTTTTTTAACTTTAAGTTTTTATTAAAACAAAGACCTTTGTTTTATGGCATGATGATGGGGCATATATTGTAAGCCTCGAAACCGGTAGCCTAAAATTGAACTACAATAAAAACTACCTAAGATTGTCATAATTGACTATCTTCTAAACACTAGTATTATGGACTCACAATGGCAATCTATTCATTATTTAAATAGGAATCATTTTGTGAAACAAAAATATAAGAACTTTAGATACAGAACACTCTACTACAATTTCCACGACTTTAAATATCTTCTTTCTCCTTTACTTAGGACTAACATAATCTCCCAATACCCAAAAATACCAGCACCTTATTTTTTCTTAACTGAAAAACTTAGAGATAACTGTCGTACGTCCAATCTCTTTGGAATCCAATAACTTACTGACACTTAAGACCTAGATAACTTGCTGTTTTATTAATCTCCTTGGAATTCAAAAACTTACTAACCATCTTCTCTTTTCTTCACTTTCTGTCAATCACTTCTTTCTCCTCTTATCTTTTGTCTATCCATCCCATTTTTTAATTATTTTCTTATTTTCTTATTTGTCAATTTCTCTTTTATAATATATATATATATATATATATATATATATATATATATATATATATATATATATATATATATATATATATATATATATATATATATAATATAATATGTTTTATTTTGAGGTTCCAGTCATTAATAGGGCAGGAAAGTAAAACTCTTTGTTCTTTAATCAAGCTTTCGCAAAATTTATTTGCTTCTTCAGGATATGCTAAAATATGGTATCAGTAAATACAACGAAATTAGAACTAAATAGCATTGTATAAAACTAGTAAAAAAACTTACAACATGAGGTTAATCCATTAAATTTTCAAATTTGCAAAACATTAAAACTTAACTTATTTTAAAAATTATACAGTTATGTAAGTACAATATTCCAATTTAATTTAATTTTGTAAAAATTCATTTTGACATTGATTATGTTATAATTATTATTATTAACATAATCAATGTCAAAATGAATTTTTACAAAATTAAATTAAATTGGAATATTGTACTTACATAACTGTATAATTTTTAAAATAAGTTAAGTTTTAATGTTTTGCAAATTTGAAAATTTAATGGATTAACCTCATGTTGTAAGTTTTTTTACAAGTTTTATACAATGCTATTTAGTTCTAATTTCGTTGTATTTACTGATACCATATTTTAGCATATCCTGAAGAAGCAAATAAATTTTGCGAAAGCTTGATTAAAGAACAAAGAGTTTTACTTTCCTGCCCTATTAATGACTGCAACCTCAAAATAAAACTTTATTTTACATAACGTGTCAGTCAATAATACCTAACTACTTTATATATATATATATATATATATATATATATATATATATATATATATATATATATATATATCGCATTTGAAACGTGCACCAACATCTTGCGATTCTTAATCTAGATATCTCCAGCCTTCTCTGTTCTTCCACATGTCATCTTCCAGACTCCTTACTTTTAACTAGACCCCTCCAGACCTATTAACATATTATTAAAGAGTATGGAAAATATACTAAGCACTTATATAAGAAGTAAACACGTGTGAAGTATACATTTTTACTGAGAATAATTTGCGTATCAAGCATGTAAATTTACCATAGATGCCTTGCATTGTCTTGTTGCTAAAGAATTGTTTCCTTAGGATTTGCAATGGAATTGCTAACGAGAGAATCTACTGTCATGATTGTGTGTGGCTGTCTCTTTAAAGACAAATTACATGCTTTGATTTTTTTCTGATGAGTATTCTCAAGTTAAAGTTAATATTATGTAATCGCATGAAATATCTTCCAATAAAGTCGTTCCAGAAACTCAACTCAAAAATATTGACAATATCATTTTTACTTTAAAATATTTAATATAAGTCTAAATTATCAATATGAATAAGACGGATAAAATGAATATATAAGAATAATTTCTTTATATTACCAAGTAAAAAAATTAAATAATTTGTTTAATTTGTATTTTGCAAAATTTGCAAAACATTGCAAAATTTAATAAGACAAGTGATGAAACAATCTACTTATTTTATCAAAGCAGTAAATCAGATTAGATTAATATCGTATATCATATTTGTACGAAAAATAGAATAAAAATCAATATTGTTAATTATAAAAATACAAACAATTATAATTAATATAAGGAATATATTAATGTATTGTGTAAAAAATTACCTGAAATTTAATTTATAAAATATATAAGTATTATTACATCATTGATATAAAATGAAAAAATATATGTTGATTTTCCGAGATTTTCCGAGACTTATGGGGGGTGAAAATGATGTCATCATTATTAATGCTGCGACAGACTATTCCAGCCAAATTAAAAAAAAAAGTAAGTAGTTACGGTGAATTTCAAATGGACTCTCGGAAAATTTTTCCGAGGTTTTCCATATTTTCCGGCCAGTGAAAACTATGTAGTTATTCATATTTCGACGAGCTACCCAAGAATAAAAAAAGAGGCTTCCAGCTGCAATGGAAACCGAGATAATGTAAATTTTTCCTACGTGTTGCAATTTGAAGTTCCGATGTCGAAAAAAAAATGAGCTGAAAAAGTTATCCTCTTCAATTTCCTATGTTGATCTTTCAAAAGTACCTTCGTTTCGAAGATCTGTAAGTTTCGAAAAATTAGATGAATTTTATAGCTATAAGTTTCAATATAAAGTTTAGATTTTCATTCAAAATTTGTGCAAATTTTACTTCTTAATGTTTATAAACAATATGAGAGATATGATTTAAAAAGAAATAGTCGCTAACTTCGTCCCTATTGGTCATAGAAGGTTTTTTATTTTTTAATGTGAGTTTTTTACCAGCTATCCAATGGCTATACGTACAAGTCTGTAGCTTGAAACATATAGAAGTATTACAATTGTTTATAAGTAAAAAACATAATTCTTTTTTAAACGTTTATTTTATAAATAATTTCGATGAAAACGCAATATGCATTTAACTTCTGAGATAGTCTAAGTCTTAAAGAATCCTATGAAATTTGCTAAATCTGTCTAGCATCATGCATAGGGCAAGCTCAATAGTTTAAATAATTAGCCTTAGGGATAAACAAATTAAATAACTTTTAAACTATTTGACCGATCGGATGGAAATTTCGCACAAATTTAAAAGACGATAATTCCACGATGTTTAAATGTATTAATAATATTTTATTTTGTTAATAAAAAAATTAATACAATTTATAAATTAGTGCAAAAAAACTGCTTTTTTGCAAATATCCCGTGAATTATTTATGAATTTTAATTGATAAAACGGGAAAATAAAGATATTCTTAATATAAAAAAATGATATAAATATTGTTTATTTAAAATATAAGGGAAAAAACTTATAGACAAAAAATCAAATTGTGACCTTAAATTATTGTTAAAAAAAACGCAAGGTAAAAATAGGAGTATCTTTTTATCTATTCGTCATCTAGTAACCTCCACCTATGTCTTAAAAGCTTCAAATATCTGCGAAACATTTTCCGACCTTTCTTTTAACCAGACTGGGCTAAACCAAATATAAACATCAGTACTTGTACAAATAAATGTGTAATAGTCAATGCTTCTATTAACCAATGTACTTAGTATAACCCAGATTTATGTATGTAAAAATCTTTATAATGTCAAAATCAGTATATAGTAAGTATCCATAAATGTAAAAAAAAGATTGTAATACCGAGCGGCGCTAATAACCACATAGGTTGATGCGACTTAAATGTAAATAAATATATATATATATATATATATATATATATATATATATATATATATATATATATATATATATATATATATATATATATATATATATATATATGCACATTATATGCATATATATGCACATTAAGTTTAACTACTTTTCATAATACAAACTGCATAGAAACATTGCATGTTTCTATGATTAAAAATACGTGCACTAAATATTTAAAATATGTAATGTGTAATATTATTAACGTTATGCAGCCTTTCATGACGGACACCGAATCATATCAGTATTTTATTCTAAAATAAATATCAAAGACTAAATTAACGATTGAAAAGAGCACATGTGGGACCAATTAAACTCATTATTTTAGAGTTGAGAAACACTTTAACGAAGTGCCTCATTAAAGCAATAACCAATTTTAAGCCTATCAAACTAGAGTCGGGAGTTTTTCGAATTACAAAGCTACAGCGTTATAATTAGCTCAACAGGTGAGAAAAATCAAATGAAAAATTAATAAAACTAGTCTTAAATTAAACAGATAATGAATATTAGGCCTGGTTTTGAAATATATACCTAGTGATTCTTAGTTTTATGCTTGTGATATACAACGTTAACTATAGAAAGATCCTATAGTAAACAAACTAAAACATCTGATAAAATAAGTCGACACACAAAAGTTTTTAAAACAAGTAGTTGAAGACGAATCGAACATAATGACACAGCATAATATAGAGAAATAAACAAAGAAATATTATAATAAATAAGGAAAGATGAACAAAAAATTATTTCGAAAGCAATAGAACAGAATAATAGATTGTGATAGGGACAACCACTTACTAGTTAAAAACAAAAGAGAGCGGAACACAACGAAGCACTGATCTTAATATTTATGTAAGATTTATGTTAAACGAGAAATACGAGAAAGCGTTTGACTTAGTGGGCCAACAAAAAAAATTTCTGCATAGAGAGTCTGCAAGATTAATTAAAAATATATATAAAGGCATAACAGCAAGTGTAAAACTTCACACCAATAGATTAAAATTGTAATGGGGCGCGGAATAGGCAAGGTGATAACATTTTAAAAAACTCTTTACAATGCTACTAAAATACATGTTTAATAAATTTGTGTGTTAGAACATGGAAATGAATATAGATTGGTGAAAGAAAAAACCACTTTCACTTCGCTGGTGATCGCTGGTGATATCGTGCTCATTTTAGACAGTCTTAAAGATACCCAGGATTTGTTATTAGAAATATTTGTGCAGTGAACTTAGAATAGGTCGTGAATAATAACCAAACCTGTAAAATTAAAAATCAATAAAATTAGCGTGGGTACCTTTGGGCAGACTAAGAAGTACAGTATTTAAGAACTATATACCAATATGTTTGAAAAGAATGGCTTTTGAATCTATTCTCGGTATTGACTTAAGCTGCAAAAACTTATTAAAAAAAAAAAACGAGAAAGACAAAAATATATTTTATAGTCTACAATTGATTTTAGGTTTTATAATTCATAAATTAATTTAAAAAAACGGGTGTGGCAGTCCGGTGGGACTGCCGGTAGAAGTTACACTTCTATACACGCATTCGCCGTTACAAATTTATTTGGGAGTCAATCTGCACAATCATTACATATGCAATGCTATAGGTAAGACATAGCAGAAAGAGAAACAGAATTAATAACAACTTAATAACAAATAATAAACAACATTTGACCTGTAATAGGAGTATAGTAAATGAAGGATTGAATCAATATTTTGATGAAAATGTATATTTTTATTTTTATATATGTATAAAAGGAGTTGAATGCAAAAGTTTTTTTACACATACTCTGCAATAAAATTTATTGTTTATTTTGTTATAAATATAAAAATACAATACAATACACTGCAACATAATTCAATATAATAATACAATACAAATTAAAATGCAATATTCATAAGTATTTAAAAATGACAATAATATACATTAATTACTATTTAAATGGGAATATTTGACGTTGCAATTTTCACTTCGGAAATCGTTCTCAAAATACAAACATTAGTAAATTTATAAATATAAATATAAATTTATAAACATAATTTACTAATGTTTGTATTTTGAGAACGATTTCCGAAGTGGAAATTGAAACGTCAAAATAAACGTATTTTAACCTTTAATTGTGGCTTATTCCCATTTAAATAGTAATTAATTTAAAATGCCACAAGAAAATAGCTTCAGAACAATAATATACATAAAAAATACACTACAATACAGTGCAACATAATTCAATATAATAATACAATACAAATTAAAATGCAATATGTAATAATATTAATAAAAAAGTCCTCCCCGACTGGGAATCGAACCCCGGTCTCCCGCGTGACAGGCGGGGATAGTGACTACTATACTACCGAGGACATGACACAAACTTATTTCAAAATTGACAGTTCTGGGTCATACAGTGATTTATTGAGATTATTATTTTGAAATACAAAAGACTAATATAATTATGAACATTTAATAAATTATACAAAACATATCACATAAATAATAATATTAATAAATATTTTATTATATATAATATTATATGTATATATATATATATATATATATATATATATATATATATATATATATATATATAATATATAATATATATAATATTAAATATATTTACAAAAGGAACATTTTGTACACAACACAACGTGGAGCGCGCGTATAGAAGTATAACTTCAAAAATAAAGTAAACATATATAATGTGCTTCTCTTTTAAATAGCCATTAATATATCTTTATTGTTGCAGACACACTTTTAGTAGCATTCTCTATCGGTAAGTACCTTTTTTTACATCTATTATAAATTTCACTCAATTACTGGCCTATTATGTATTTTTCGTTCAAAGTAATAAAATAAAAATATCTGTTTTCTCATCATCTTAATATTAAAGCCCATATATCATTCGCTTTAATTAATTTAGAATGGTTTTAATGTTAGGTAGAGAGAGCTAAATTATTAGTTTATATGAGATGAAATTAAATGGTAAGAGCGAGATGGAAAGCATTAATTCTACTGAAAAATGTACTCTAACAAATTAGTTTGTATTATGATTATGTGTATATTTAGCTCTGATATGTTTTCCACTCATTTTTAATCACTTCATTTTAATTATTAGTGTTTCAACCCATAATACAGACAGAGGTGGGTTTAAATTTTTTCAGAGGTACATAATGGTATAGTGTATAAGATTTTTATTAATAAGTCTTTTTCACGTCATTAAAGAGTAGACTGAAACAGAGGGCTAAGTATCAAAAACCAATATTTTCAGGAGTGTTAAAAACCCGATTCCTTTAACCATTTATGAATAAAAATTTTCGTAATTCAACAAAATTAGTTCTTTTGACTAAAAACATAAAACGCTTTTGTTCCTGTTTGCCCCTACATGATCTGCATATGCTAAACAATGGTGCCTTCTGGTTATTAGTAACCCACTTCTGTTTATGCCGCTTTCTTTTATGATTTTTTCTTATTAAAAATTGGAAAGTATTTTGGATGAGTAATCCCCTACTTTTAAACCTCTCGCTACTTCAAAAGATTCACATATTCTGCCGTATTCAACTCTATATAAGAAATTTAAAACTTTATGTGTCTTATTCCATCTTAGAAGGACTTATTCGTTACGCACTCTATCAATCCATGACAGTATAAGAATCCTACAGTAGCACCACATCTCATAGGCTACCAGTTTGTTTACACACGGCGCTAGTAAGAGTCTAAGCTTCCTTAAGCCTACATTGCCATAATACAAATTGAATACCTAGTAAGAAACAGGAATTCGAGTTCGTAGTATAATGCTAAGCTCGCAACCACACAAAACTGGTTTCATTTTGATAAACGATGTCCTCGCCTGTTCGATTTTGGCACGAACCTCTTGAATATTATTCCAGTTTTCAACAAGCTGGCAGCCTAGGTATTTGTAGTATTGAGCCTATTTTACTTTGCCATTGAATTAAAATATCCTCTGATATTTTTATTTTTCCGACGACCCACTACTTTGTTTTCCTTACATTCAGGTTAAACTCACAATCGGAACTTTTGGATGCAACTTGATAGAGCAACTCTTGTAAACCTTTCAGAGCGCCTGCAACTACAACGGTATCGTCGGGATACCTTAAGTTGTTTATTTTTATACCATTTATGACTAGCTTTCTTTACCGTTAGAGAGTGCATTCTATATTATTTTGTTAATAACAGCGTAGTTAAATAACACCTCAGGTAGTATGCAGCCTAAAGAATACCTCATATAATTTTTAAGTCTTTAAATAACTAGTTATTAACCTTTATTATTAGTAGTCAGTTTCCAGAACAAGTTGGCAATTAACCTCTTTAAGAATATCCAGAAGTTTTACGTATTGGACACGATCCAAAGTCTTTCCTAATCTATAAAACAAGTGTATAATGGCACTGACACGTCCCTCGAGCGTTGAGGTCGGTCCTGAATATATTTTGCTGAAATATTGATATCCCAAAAACAGTTATTAACTTGTACCAGTTTATATTATAGCTGCTTTAAAATCTAAAAATAACAAATTTTTAATAATTCTATATTGGTGTAATATCTGATTAGTATTTCTACCATTTTTTCTAAGCACTCCTTGGTAACCTCTCAGTACTCTTTCAAAAAATATGATACAGTCTTCTCAGTAACGTAGCTAGAACTTAAGATAATGTTGTTAAATGCAATTCCTCTATAGTGCTTACAATCCATCTTGTCACCTGTTTTATGTATTAATAATACTATTGCCATTTTACTCCAGTCCTCAGAGACTAAAATACCACTGAACCTCTAAAAATCATACGAACAAGCTAAATTTTGCGTGTATTAGTTTTAAGACCCCAAAAAGATGCAAAAAAAGTTTACCACTTTTAGCCCCCCTCGGCTTTCTCCTAAAAAGTCCCCTCGTACAGGGAGAAAACGAAATAAACCGATTAATCAAAAATCTGTGAGTCGTAGAAAAAAATGTTTCAAATAACAAATGTAGCTGTAATCATTTTAAACAAAAATATTTAATAGCACTTTTTGCGTAGAATGAACTGTTCTCTTAGAAACAACGCTTGAAGCGACCGGTGATTTTGAATATCAGTTAGGCGCGTGAAATCAATTTTAAATAAAATTTGTTTCAACTTGACGGTAAAAATTCGATATCTTTTGATCAAATTGTATATATATATATATATATATATATATATATATACAAGGATTTCCACAGTTTTCACTGTATTCTTTCACTCAACCGTTTTCTACAATTTTTCCTGTTTAGCCAGTCCCCTTCCTGTAGGTTTCTTCTACTCATTGCTTCGTCCACCTCATCTCTGAAAGATCTTCGGGGTCTGCCTCTCTTTCTTCTTCCTATCATTATCCTATCCTATCATATCATATCTTCTGCCTATAGCATTAAGTTTCGGTTTTAGTTTTGGCAATAAATATGAAGAATTTGAAATATGCCTAAAAACGCTGAATTTAAACTTTTATATTACAGACGATCTAAAACGTTTAAAATTTTTTGATTGCACAAGTACGTTTTTCGAAAATAAATAACTTAAGCTACAAATTCCACTTAATACCGCCTTCGTGGAGGCATTTCACGTGACGAGTTATCTTTGTACTTTAAACGTTTAAATTCTGCGTTTTTGTTTTGTTTTGTTTCCAAAACTCAAAATTGAAATTTTATGTTATAAGTTTAAAAGATTAGGCTTTAACAATGCAAATTCTATTACGACCGGTCAATGAAAGTAATAAGTTTTATTGATGTCATGAGAATCGTAAAAATGGCAAAAATCGCTCAACGTTTACTTATTTAACACCTTTATAAAAACTGACTTCATTTGCAACAAATACAAAAATTGCACACGAAAGCTGCTCTCTTCACCTTTAAAACGCATTTTGACTTGGGTCGATAGGACACTCTATTTAAAAGATATCGAATTTTTACCGTCGAGTGTATACAATTTTATTTAAAATTGATAACGAGCATGTAACTGACATTCAAAATCGCCGGTCGTATGAAGCGTTGTTTCTGAGCGAACAGTTCATTCTACACAAAAAGTGCTAATTAATATTTTTGTTTAGAATTATCTCAGCTACATTTTTATTTGAAATATTTTTTTCTACTGCGTACAGATTTTTGGTAGATCGATTTTTCCCGTTTTTTTTTATTGTTCGAAAATTGACATTCTCAGCAAAATTTAGCTGGTTTGTATAATTTTTAGAGGTTAAATGTCTGACGACTGGACTATTTTCCAATCTTGTGGTATTTGTTAAGTTAACCATAACTTTTTTAGTAAAAGTATCGTTTCGGTTCTTTTAGGTGTCCATTTCCTCCTCTCCCCGATGCTTATTTCATGTTTACTTTAAGTTCCTATAATCTTTTATAGATTCCTTTCTCTATTTTTGTATTGGTATCTTACGAGCTCTTTACTTGAAATTTTGCCCAATATATTCTTTACTTCCTTATAGTACGCATCCTTCACCCATCTTTCTTTTTATCCATCGGGGCATGGACATTTGCTATTTTAATTACTTGTATATTACTTTTTCTTTTTGTGTTACATAATCTATATGATATTGTTTAAAAATCTTGTATCCAATGTTTTTTTATTCACCAGAAATGCTACCCCTATCTTCTGCTGTTTCCACTGCCGGTAAACGGAATATAGTTTTCCAATTTCGAAGCATTCCCATTCAGATCAGTTTCTTGTAACGCTACAAAATCTAAGTTACATCTTTTTATTTTACGATTTAATTTCTGAACTGGTTTTTCCTTAATAATCTTCTTTCTTTCTTGTTGAGTTTTTTTTTATTTGCAGCTTTCGGTATCTATTTTTGTGCCATTTTATTTGTTTGTTTGTCTCGAATGGTCTACTAGTTTCTATATTATATATATATATATATATATATATATATATATATATATATATATATATATATATATATGGGCTTGTTTTACGACCGCGATGCTAGAATTATATCGTGGCTTAAAGTAGAAAGTTTTGAAAAAACCTCAAAATTTACCCAGTGGCCAAATATGTTTATATAAATTTTAAGTATTCAATATGGGAGTAATTTTTAATGCCAATTTATTATCTTGTAGACTTTTAGCCAACACAACAGCCCAATATGGCTAATATTTTAATCAAATTCAACCTAAAATGTGTTTATTTAGTATTAACCTATTATACGATATTTTCAAAATACTTGTAGTTTTTTATATTTTTAAATTTAAAGATATAATTGTAACCAAATAATAAAAGGCGGTGAATAGATTTCACTTATATTTTGTCAGAACTTGTGGTTAACACCAGCCAACTGAAATTAAACCCCCGTATATTTACCTAATGAGCCGAACAAAAGAAACAGTCGCTCTCTTTCTATCGAGCCGCTATCTATCTCTGTTTCGCCACTAATTTTACCCCGTCTCATTGTTAGAAACCCCTCGCTAACAAGACTGACAATCCGAAATAATTGGACTCTCTTACTAATTGGAACAATAGCTAAAAAATAACTTGGGATGCATCATAATGAATCCTCTGGTAAGTGTCTGCCATTACAGAATATGCCTCTTCATCGCAACTTCTAATTAGACCTGTGTATCTAATTATATCCCAGCTAATTAAATATGTAACCACAGAGAATTTCGTTAAACAAAGTCAGAAAAGCGTACTTATAAAACTCGAGTACAAGGCAGCAATTCCGACTTTGTGTTTATCCAACTTTCTGCCAGTTCAAGCCTAATAAACGCCGTAATGAGCCTATGTCAATACAGGGCACTCTTTGAAGTATGGATGTCAATGTATCTGCAAAATTAGAGAGCTTGCTTTGACGGTTTAAGAGGTTCTATATATACATATCTTTTTAACGTTTCTACAACGACAAATTGATCAACAATTCTTCAACTCCACGAACGAGAGATATAAAGAAAGCATCGTTTTAAAAATCATAGAACTCAACGTTTATACAAAATTCAGAAAATGTTCACTTTGTTAGTCAGTATTGCGTTTCTGCAATTAAAATTGAAATTAAAATCTGGTTTTTCCATCATGATTTTTTAATTGATTAAGAGGTTTTTGACTTTTAATTGACCAAATAAAATATCATCTTTAAAAACCGTTTCTACAAATCCAGTTTGTTGAACAGTTTTTTATAGTCACAGTCACAGTTTAGATATTTCTTTGTGCTGAAATTATTTATATCATACTAGTCGAAAAAACTGCAACTTTTACTGTTTTTTGGTAAATTAAATTAGTTATTAGCAAAATAGTCCAGTCGTCAGAGAGTTGACCCCTAAAAATCATACGATCAAGCTGAATTTTGCAAAGAATATTAATTTTGGGACCCCAAAATAAGGGGGGTAAAAACGCAAAAAATCGATTTACCAAGAATGTGTACACTGTAGAAAAAATGTTTCAAATAAAAAATGTAGCTGATATAATTTTATAACAAAATGTTGATAAGAATTTTTTATGTAGAATGAACCGTTCTCTTAGAAAGAGCGTTTGAAGCGACCGCCGATTTTGAATGTCAGTTACGCAAGCGAAATCAAAGTTCAATAAAATTTGTATCAGCTGGACGGTAAAAATTCGATATCTTTTGATCCAAATGTCCTATCGACAAAATTCAAGATGTGTTTGAAAGGAAAAGAGCGCAGCTTTCGTATACAGTTTTTGTATTTTGTGAAGAAAGAACTCAGTTTTTATAAAAGTGTTAAATAAATTTACGTGGCGCGATTTTTGCAATTTTTTACGATTCTCGTGGGATCAATAAAATTGATCACTTTCATTGACAAGTTGTAATAAAAGTTTCATATTTAGAGAGCAACCTTAAAAGCCTATGACATGAAATTTTAATTTTGATTTGTGTTAGCAAATGTGAGGCATTTGAAATAGTAATAATAAACGTAGAATTTAATGTCTTACATTACAAACAATCAGACGTTCACGGAAAATGCATTTAAGAACACAGTTTTGGGTGTAGATTATTGCAGAAGTTTTGGTCTTTTGAAAAACCTACTAGTGTAATTGAAAAGAAAGGTTTAAATGTTTTAGATTGTTTGTTGTGTGAAAGTTTAAATCCAACGATTTTTAAACATATTTCAAATGCCTTACATTTGTTGGCAAAACTTAAAACTAAAATTTCATGCTGTAGGTTTTAAAGGTTAGGCTTTAGGGTGCGTTCATTACGGAGATCATGGCATGGTATCCTCGCCTAGAGTATAGCACTGACTGTGAACGCTCGCATTTAAAATAATGCATTTATTTTACGTGGCGATGATAATATAATACCATCCTGTGGTCCGATCGAGGGTCGGCACCTCGTTATGAACGCACACTTGGCCAAAAACTCAAAACTGGCCAGTCAATGAAAGGGATAAATTGTATTGATCTAGTAAGAATCATAAAAAATGGCAAAAATCGCGCAACACCTGTATAAAATCTGGCTTTATTTGCGGCAAAATACAAAAACTGCATACGAAAGCTGAAATCTTTACCTTTAAAACATATATTGATTTTTGTCGAAGTCAACTGAATCAAAAGATATCGAATTTTTACCGCCGACCTGATACAAATTTTATTGAACATTGATTTCGCGCGCGTAACTGACATGTAAAATCGACGGTCGCTTCCAGCGTTGTTTCTAAGAGAACGGTTCGTTCTACATAAAAAATGTTTATAAACATTTTTATTTAAAATTATCTCAGCTACATTTTTTATTTGAAACATTTTTTTCTACGGCATGCAGATTCTTGGTAAATCGATTTTTTGCGTTTTTATCCCCCTGCGAGGGGGGTTTTAGGAGGAAGCCCGGGGGTAAAATTGGTAAACATTTTTGCATCTTTTTTGGAGTCCCAAAATTAATGTTCTTGGCAAAATTCAGCTTGTTCATATGATTTTTAGAGATTCAGTGGCACTTTCGTCTCTGACAACTGGAGTATAAGCCGTTATACTATTACATTATTTGTTTATAATTTATTTTAAAACATTTCTTTATACTGCAAATATCTGTACCATAGTAGTCGAGAAAACTGTTATTCACTGTTTTTGCTAAATTAGATCTGGTATTCGCCGTATCACATTTTTTGTTTATAGTTTATTTTAAAAATTTTTACTACACCTTGATCCAGTTATCCTCAAATAGTTTGAAATTTTTCGTATGTAACGTAAAATATTTAAACCAAAAAGTTATCATATCTGTCGTAAATGTTGCAGATTTTTGCTTTTTCAATACCCAGAGAATTTTTCTTTTCACAGTTTAAGTAAGAGCAAGATAAAAGTGTAACTATTTAGCACATTTATTAATTTTGAAGTTAAAAGTTTTTATTTACATTTTCACCAAGCAAAGTCTGGTTTGGCGCATGAAAAATATTTTTAGCTTTTCAGTACTTGATAATGCCAGAACTATTAATGTCGTCTTTTCAAACCTTCAATCCGTAAATCTTCAAATTTTTGGGAGATTTCTAAATTTATTTCTTCATTAATGGTCCCGATATGGAAAAAACAGCTATATCGAATAATACTCTGGGAAGGTGACGCATAAATGTAACAAGATATACTAATTGTATGATGGGCAAATAAAATACGCCGTTTATTAATAAGAAGGTAAAAATTATATCGATTCCCAACAATTTGATAGCCCTCTGTACATTTTAATGGGTAACATGCGTTCCTTTATAATGAGTCAGCTGTAACAACAGATATTTTCACCGACACGTTTTAGCAAATTATAATTTGGTAAGCACAATTTATTAGAAATGTTAATCATTGACTCGTTATCAGTGGTGATTCATGAAGGTATCTTAAAAGTATTGTCTACATCGAAATTTAAATTTATTTGAGATACTTATTTTAAAAAATGAAAATAGGTACACAACGTTTTTTTTTTAATCACAATAACACCGAGTTGTTAACCCATACCTCTTGTCGTACTGCTCATTCATAGATTATTCGATACACCAGCGCATTCTAAGTAGCAGCCTATTTAGACTTTACGCTATTACGTTAGCCTTTTTGTTTTCAGGCCACGGTTTAAAGTCACTAAAGATGATTGCTCCATACAAGTTAGACGAGGACCAGCGGCGAGAATCGACGGAGCTCCTCTTTCCCACCAAGGAGGAACAAACCTTCTTGAAGGTCTCTACTGCGGTGGTGGAGGAATTCACAGAAGAAGAAATAAAGACCGCTGGTCAATAAATCAAGACAGGGAGAGCTCCCGGCCCCGATGGACTGCCACCGGAGGCACTGAAGATAGCAACAACAGAGAAACTAGGTTTGACCAGAAAAATATATAACGATCCACTGCGGAAGCTAGAGTTTCCCAGAGAACTAAAGGAAGCAAATCTGATTTTGCTCCTAAAGCCTGGGAGAACCTCCGATTCAGCATCCTCTTATAGGCCAATATGCCTTCTGGACTGCTTTGGCAAGTTCTATGAGAATCTTCTCAAGAAGAGGCTAGAAGGCGTGTTGGCAGATAAAAGAGCTCTATTCAACCAACAATATGGATTCAGAAAAGGTCAATCAGCAGTCGACGCCACGATCTGGATAAGAAACACGGTGAAAACAAGCAAAAAGAAATGGGTGGTACTTGTTTTATTGGACGTCAAAAACGCCTTCAATTCAGCGAACTTGGGTCTTATCGTAGACAAGATTGTCGAACTTGGGATCCCGGAATATGTGTCCAATATAATAAAGGACTACTTATTGCAAAGAAGCGTATGCATATCGAAGAAAAATAAGATGAAAATGACTGCTGGAGTACCCCAAGGGTCAGTCCTGGGACCCACACTATGAAATATTTTATACAACGGATTACTGGAAGTAAACAGAACACAAGGAGTAAGGGCTATTGCATACGCAGATGACCTAGCCCTACTTATACATGATATGAATTGGGGTATTATAAACAAAGCAAATTAAGCAATAAAAAAACTGCGAGATGGATAGAGAGAAATGACCTTAAACTTGCAGTAAAAAAGACAGAAGTAATCATCTTGAGGGGACCACGGGATAGAAAAAACGTAAATTTTCGGTTCAGAAGCTCCGACCTAAGATCCCAGAAGACCGTAAAATACTTGGGAATCATACTAGACGACAACATGCATTCAGACACCACATACAAGAAGCATGTCGGAAGGCGGAAGAAAGGACCTTAACTCTTAATAAGATAATGGTAATAACTCCGAATATAGGAGGCCCTGGGTCACATAAAAGATCATTATCCTACAATCAATCATGTTCATCTTACTATATGGAGCCCCAGTGTGGTATGAGATCCTCAACAAAGCGAAATATAAAGACATGCTTCTTAGGATGCAGAGGAAACCATTGATCAAGGTATGCAGCGCGTACAGGACCGTATCAACCATTGCCTTACAAGAATTGGCCGGTGCTGCACCGGTACATATCCTGACTAATAAAAGGGTTTGGATGCACCAAAGGGGCAACGGAGCTTTAGGTTCAGGAACACAAGAACGAAAAAGGAGTTTGGAGATCTGGCAGGACCAATGGTCAAGGGAAACAGACAGGGTTGCATCGACGAGGACCCTTATCTCAGATTTAGTAAGGTGGTATGAGTGTAAACATAGACGTGTCAACTACTACTTCACCCAATTTATAAAGGGGCATAGATCGTTCCAGTCTTATGTGTCTCGAGTGTGAAGTGGTGGATGACGCGCATCATGTGGTTTTCGTATGCTCTGCATACAATGTGGGGCGAACGTTGCTGCAGCTGGGCCTAGGGTCAACTCTAGGCGAGCCACATGGACTAATGAATAAAGCAATTGAATTCAAAAGAATCTTTGACTTGATCATTGGTTTTGTGACAGAAACCATAAAACACAAGGAAGAGAAAGAGAGGAGACCGCAACAAAGGTGAACTGTTTATTTTAATGTGTCGTATATGTCGGCGTCAGTGGGGTGAGCAACTATTCAGCTTCCACTACTGACGCCGAAATCTTAAATGAATTCTCAAAGAACTTGACTACATTACAGAAATCAATTTACATACGTGTTGTTTTGTTTTGATTTGTGTACGGTGCGTGTCTCCTTTTGGAGCAGCCTATTACTTAGTAATGGGCTGGTGTAGATGGAGAAATAAAGGGACCACCCCTGAGGGTGAAATATAAATGTCTAGAGTTGCTTGTACCTTTTGTCTGATCTTTCTCCTTAAGTTCAAGATGGTTGAGATAACGGCGCGGTCGCTTCTTCCTGCCCATCGCTCCTGCACAAGGATGGTTACCTTACAAACCAAGTCCGGTGTAGACGTGAGTGGGGTGGCACGACTGGGTTGCTATGGCAATCACGGAGCGCAGACGGGGAGCCACAGATGGGAGTTATGTGTAAAGATGACGGGTCAGATGGTAATGCTCGCTAAGTACGATGAGACGTAGTCGACTAAATCCAACACACTTGGGACACCTACCCAGAGGTCTTTTGAAGATTCTCCACCTCCCAAAAAAAAGGGTTTGAACCACAGATCCATAGATCAGTTGCAGGGAAGTCTGGCCCCCTTGGCTATCTGTCCCACGATTTTATTTTATGCATAAATAAGTCCTTTATGTATTTTAGAAAGATTAATAAATAGTTGGATAGCTAATCTAACAATGAAAATTCCTTTATATTCGATGATGTAAAATTATCTATATCGTACCTAGGTACCATTTTTAACGTTTTACATAAAAAATATATTACAACGATACAACTATTATATTTACCACATTATATTTTTTACTTACAGCTTGGTTTATGGATGAAATAATAAAAAAATTAAGAACTAAAAGTGGATATCAAATGGGAGATTAACAACTTAAAATTATCTGCTATGCAGACGATAATTGATGATAATTTCCCCAAAAAAGACCAAATGCATGGTTACAACAGCAAATTTACTAAAATGTAAATTGAAACTGGAAGATAATAGAACAAGTGATGGAGTTTAAATATCTAGGCATCACATTATCTAGCTACGGAAAGCTCGAAACTGAATTGGAAGATCAAGTGAATAGAGCAAACGGAGCCGCAGGCTGTCTGAATGAAAAAATATAAATATGGAGAAATAAAAATATCGGGAAATAAATGAAAAGCAGAAACACGACCTGACACAGAGAGGACAAAAAGGATGTTAGAAACAGCAGAGATAAAAACACTTTAAAAAATTGATAGTAAGACACTATGGGACAGAGCTAGAAGTACATATATACGACGTAGATGCAAGGTAGAGAACATCAAGAACTGGGTAAGAAATAGAAAAGTAGAATGGAACGATTATTATACAAGCCGATTGACAACTAATAGAGTAGTAAAGGTAAAGTAAGAGACGGTTCCCCAATAAGAAGAAGACCACGAAAACGATAGAACGACAACTTACTGAAGGCACGTTGAAAAACAGACAAAGTCATGTCTACATAAAAAGAAGAAGAAGAAGCTTGGTTTATAAATAATCGAAATCCTGGGAATCCATTGAGCCTTCTAACTCGTAGACCCTTACTATTATAGGTTCAATAACATTTTCTGTTATCATATCCAACTTTCACATTTTATCTTCTATTTTCAAGACATGGGCAACAGCGTTTTTCAATTTGTGGGATCTAAGTACCCTAACTGATCTATTTTGAGCTGCTGTAAATCAAATAAAATGGGTCAATGTGGTCGCCAACATCTCTAAAAGATAGGCACATTTAGAACAAGTAATCTATATAGTAAAAAATTCGAAAGTGACAATATTTCAGACATGTAATGAGACATCCAGAGAGGGATAACCTTCTACACCTTGTAAGAGGCCCAGACCGAAGAAGAACATCCTGGCTCGGAAATCTCTGAGAGTGGTATTAAGAAATATCTGATAATCTGTTTCGAGTTGCCGTGAACAAATTTATTATTGCCAATATGATCGCCAACATTCGATAATCGGGCAGAGTACTAAAAGAAGAAAGAACAGTAATCTATACTAATTACAATATCTACCACGATCCTCCTTGATTATTATCATGAGTTCTACTTTGACCGTTTTGTTTGATCATATTTTTGTTATTAGTCTGAATATTTATTAAACACTAGCCTTGAATATATGTTGAGTATGACATAGATACCATAGACACTTTCTCTTGAGTTAAAAACATTCTAAGCTTATTTTTAATAGCTAATTCATATTCTAGAAGGAATTCTAGCTTGTGAGCTTCCAGTGTCTATTAAGGCTTTGGCATTAATTTGGTTTTTTTGGCTATAAATTTTGTAAGCGATTGAGGTGTTTTAATTGAAGAAGCGATTCCAATTGTAGAAGTAGAAGTTCATTTCGTTTGAGTTTTCTTTGATTACATTCGCATTTTAGCCCAATGTCCAATTTGATGACAATTTTGGCAAGTCGCAGTTCTTGCTGGACATAAAGATCGGGGATGTTTTGTATGTCTACAAAAATAACAAGTCTGATCAGGTTTTGTTTGAACAGAAGCTGAAGTAGTTTGTTCTAAATTTTGATACGTATCAGATTGGTTTTAAAGATTTTTTGTTGTATCTTCTAAATATCTAGATTTGGATAATGCGTCATCCAAAGTCCAAGAACTAAACTCAAGTAATCCTTAACGTTTATAAGATTGAATGAGACCAGTAATAAAAGGAGAAAACTGCTTTAAAATTACAATTTTTAGTCAAAAGGTTTAACTGTTGTATATATTGATCTATAGATTCGTTTATTTATTGTTTTCTTGTAGCTAAAATATATGTCTCGCGTAAATCTCGTTTTTAGATTTAACATACAATTCTTCTAAAATTTTGATAGTAGAAATGCATCTTCGCTTATGTAATCATAGACTGTATGCGTAACGAAATTTATTAAAAGCATGTATGTTCAATCACAAATTAATCCCTTAATTTGTAATCTCACATTATTCTTAACTTCTTAATATTTTATAGTTTCACCGCGTATAATTGAAACATTGTGAAAACATATCGTGTAATATTTTAATAATTAGTTCATTTACCTACAACGTAATAAATTGCCGAATAATATATTTTCCAATTGAACTTCCTAATTGTTGCAATTACGGCCTAGATTAAATTGTATTGCAAGCTTATAGTTCATTATTGTAAGTTTGTTAGTATGATAGAAGCAATAACCTCTGTGCTGAGGTATACATTATTTTTGAGATTATAAATTGGGGATTTGAGCTTATTCGAGTGCTGTCTATTGTAGTAAGTTACCTAACCATCATCTTTAGTGTAATTATTAGAAGCTGTTAATAAAACCATAATTTTACTCCACAGCTTCAACGTTTTATTTTATTTACCATCGTCGATCAAGAAGAAGCGGACAAAGGGGCATTATAAAATGATTCGATCCTTATATCTACGTTCGAATCTGTCCATGTACTTGTCTTTATCTTTTAATGACTTGTCTTTAGATTCATTCCTTTTCAAAAAATTCTTGAATGTTTCATACCAATGTTTGAATTCTTTGGCGACATTTTGAGAATTTGGATCAGCTTCTAGGTGATCTGGTCTAAAGTACTTCTTCATTGTATATTTGTGCGAATAAAATTGTAGTAAAATACCTTTTTGCAGAATTAGGCTTTTATTCGCATAGAATTTGCAATTAGAATAACAAAACAATTATCACAACACTAAGAACACTGTCACAACAATAAAACTAAACACTAAATTATACCACACCAATAGAGAAAAACAGATGAGGCAGGCCAATAAAAGAGTAGAACAGCGACATAGCAGAGGTATTACAAAATAAGGGCAAAAAAATGTATATTAGTTTTTCTGTTATTTCTTGTAGAAATGAATAACTGAGGGTCCTAGTAACAAAGTCGGCAATCTCCACTTTTTACCAAAATTGAATTAGTTACATCAAATTGTGTGTGTGTGTGTGTGTGTGTGTGTGTGTGTGTGTGTGTGTGTGTGTGTGTGTGTGTGTGTTCCCTATGCATTGAGTTTGCAAAAAAATTAAAAGATCTATAGATGAAGAAGAGAAGAAAAAATTGATTGTTGAAAGAAAAATTCATAAGCTAATAGCTAATGCATTTTTTGAGTTACTTAAAGAGTCACGAGATGAGTTAATAACACTAACTTTCAATTGTCAAAAAAACCTTCTACTTCCTAAGGTCCCCAACCTTAGTGCCTACTACTCTAGGCAAGTGTATTTGTATAATTTTACCATAGTCCAGGGAACCTCTCAATCAAAGCTTGTTCAAAAAATGTATTTTCGTATTATTGGACAGAGGACGCATTCGGAAAAGGTTTCAACGAAATTTCTTCCGCCGTTTTTGACAGGCTTAATAAAATTGATTTTCCATTGTAACCAGCATCAGGCTAATGATAGATGGCTGCAGTGGCCAAAATAAGAACACTGCGCTAATTGGAATGTGTTGCAAATGGCTTTCATCAAGAGCACCAAAACATGTACAAACTATCGAGGTAATTTTTCCGGTGGTAGGCCATTCTTTCTTGTTAGCTGGTAGGGTATTTGGTAATATCTAGAAAGATATTAAAAAACTGGAAGTTATATCGCGCCCAAAAACGCATTTTGAATTGTTTTCAAAAAAGCTATAGTTACTCACTTAGGGCAAAATTGCAAAGTGTTTAATAGGAAAGAAACAATCTCAAGTGTTTTTAGACCCACTAGTACATGGCATTTTTCTTTTGAAAATACAAAGCGGTTTTTCCCAAGAAAATGCAAGACTGGAAATATTAAAAATTAGAGAAGAAATTAATTACAGAAAAAATTTGCAAAAAAAAAGTGTTTTAAATAAAGGTTGACGGTCTATATGATTCACCCCGTAATTATAGAAAGTGTTCTGCAAAAAGTAAATTCACTTAAGCTTAAAGATGTTGATAAGCTTCTCACCAAGCACTTTGGAAATACTTGGAGAACTATGGATGAACTCAAGTTTTTTGAAGATATTATCTTCAATAATAATCAACTAGAGCAGCTAGCAGTTCAGGAAGGAAGTGCTGATGCAGTTCCAGATACTGAAGAAATAGAGGAAGCAACTTATGAGTTTTTTGAAGAACTTCCTTCTATTTTAATAAAATATATAATATTTTGGTTCTTAAATTACATAATTTTGAAAACAAAATGTTGCTGTTTTATTTTTATGAGCTGTCAAAAATAAAATTATCTGTAAAACTCTCCAAGGTAACATCAAAACCTTTTATTATTTTCTTGCCGAATTTTAGTATCAAAACCGGCAATATACACCTTTTAGTATCAAAACCGGTATTCTCCATTTTTTTTTCAATTAAAAAAAAAAACTGTTAATAATTTAGGTAAAGTGTCTTCACAAGTCTTATAAATGAAACTATATTTGGTTCCATATCACCTAAAATAAAGGCATATCATTGTTTTGCGTTTTACTCAATAGTCAAAATGATGGAGATTGCCAACTTTGTTGCTAGGACCCTCAACTTTCAGAACCAATTTACCATCCACTTTCCTTTAGCCACACGCAATTCTTTTTTATTACTTTTGTTTTCATCTGTATTCTTCTGCTTTGTTCTTGCAGTTTCTTCGTTGTTTCATAAGGTCTAGTATTTCTTCCGTCATCCATTGTTGTTTCTTTTGTCTATTTGTTAGTTTTTCTTCTTCTGATGCCTCTTCTCTATCTGGTTTCGCCTGATTCTTGCGTCTGCGATTAAAGAGTTGTCAGACTTAATTTTTGCTTCAGAATACGTTGTAAGTTTATGAAGTTCCTGAATCTTTTGTTTATAAAAATACAGTCTATCTGATTTTTTACTATATATGTTGGATTATCTCTAGCTCTTCAAGTATATCGACTACGTTTATATGTTATAATGCATGCAAAAATGACAGCCTAGCCTGTCATCTGGTTCATTGCTTCATTTACACATTGTTAATTTAATATAATTTCTATGTGCCGGTCAGTATAGTATAAAAATTTTCGAATAATTAAATTTATACAAAATATAGAAACTTTAACTTAAATATAGAAACTCACACGAGAAGTTTAAAAAATTAAAACCGTCAAGCATCAATATCTTATATACAATACAATACATACCGTATGCATATCATAAAATATTCTTTTATTTTCAATAAAACTGTTAAGAATTCTCATACATTTATGCAGAGGATTCAATTTCGAGCTCAAACAAAAATTTTTTGTTGTACAAACATATTAAAATATATTATACGCTTGTTTAGACTTTCTAACATATTTTATCAAGTATTTTAAACAGAGTAAAACAAAGTTTTTGTGGAAACAAAATATTTTAGCATACTAAGCAAAAATATAATGTTGTTAAAATGTGTCTTTTCTCACTGTTCTTTAGTTATTTTAATATTTTAAATCTAAACTTTAAATATTAGAAGGAAAACTTTAAAATAGAGATGTAAATACAGATAGTGTGTTGTGTGAATTTATGTTTACGTAAGTGATAATTTGATGAAATCATTTATTAGTTACAGACAAAGAAAAATAAGATTTTTTTATTGAAACTATGTTCTTCCATGGTTTTTATAACTTACCCCAGGACATAAAGCCTAAAAAGCACTTGAACATTCGTAAAATTACTGGGCGTTATTTTTAACTATAAGAATATATAGAATATCTGAGGAAAATTAATAGAAACGGCCTACTCTTTTATGGGTATCAAAATTTTTATTGCTTTATTGTTTTTTATTAAAATTTAAACAGAAAAAGCGACTTTTTCCATTCATTTCAATATTTTGAAAAAACTAGAAAAAACTACATTCTAGATGAAAACGATCATCACAAGACTTTCTTGAAAATACTAGCTCTTAAAAGAATGAGGATTTCTAGTTTAAAAATGTGTAAACGAAAAAGTTATTGCAAATTAAACCCAAAAAAAAACATTTTTCTCAATTCTTTATAATTATTAAAATTAATAATAACAACATTCAAAACCACAACTCACACTATGAGTTTTTATGCAGTTACTATATTTGCAAAAGATGAGCCAGGTCGTTCAAGTAGTTTTTAAACAATCCTATTGGTTGAAAAAAAAGATCATTTTCAAATGACTGTACAGGTACTTTTTCAATACTTAGTTTAACAAACCTTAAATGGTTTTTTTATATTTAGGTTTGGAAGTTCACTAATGCTGACATCAAATAAAATCAAATAAAACATTTAGCAGCGGTAAGAAAGCATGTTGTAGTATTACATTACTATCTTTGAGCTGTTCTTATACGAATAAATAATTAATTATGCTTATCAAAAGGTATTTAGTGATTTGACGCATAAATATCACAACTAAGAATTATTATGCGCCTGCATTACAAGATATAACTAAATCACTAAAGAAAACCAAAAACAACAAAGCACATGAACCAGAGAACATAAAAATGGAACTACATTGCCTTTAGTAACAAGTATCTTTTCCACATTCTTAAAAGAAAAAATAGAACAACACATGGGATATTATAATGAAGAACAAGCCGGATTCCGAAAAGTCAGATCGTGTTTCGATAATATATTCATCATGAGATAGGTGATAGAAATCAACAAAGAGAAAAATATTGAAACACATACGACCTGTATAAATTTAAAGAAAGCATACGATAGCGTGCCCAGCAAACAACTATGGGAAGCAATGAGAAAAATGCACGTTAGAGAGAAATGGGTATGTGGTGAGCGAAGATGTAGGTGTTTGTCCTTACACCTTTGTCCTGATGGCTTTGTTTCACGCACCAGTAATAGTTCGCTGGTTTTTCGCTTGGGAAACAAGGTTTTTCCTTAGGGAAATAGGTTCACTTTATATATATATATTTCTTTGAAGGACCACCCAGAAAACTGGGAAAAATGAAGATTCGAAAAGAACGTTTGAACAAATATATTTAAACAAATACAATGTATTTTAAACGCCGATAACTTGCATATGATACACACTTGTCAGTGATACAATATTGACACGAACTTATTAATATACCGACTGGTTTAAAATACTAATATGCCGCTAGGGCGAGTAGAGCCTGACGCTCCTTCAGTGCTGGAATTTGAACTGATACTGATGTCCACTCTCGCCCCTCAATCACAAACATTCCGAAATCTCCCCCCTGACCCCTCGACGTATTAAAAGATATGTTTATTTTTCAAATACCTTTAACTTTCAAATCATTGATAAAAACTACCTGAATAAGGGTATTTGTCTCAACTTGCGGAATTTTGGAATGCGTCAAAGGGTAATTTGGAAAATACTAATCCTTTCATTGTTACGATTCTATGAAGGTTTTAGAAACTTGTGTAGAAAGTTATTTAAATGCAAGATAACGGCGCTTTACAGATTATTAGTTAGTACAAAGAAATTTTATATATCTAAACTAATATACAGTATGATACAAAAATAAACTAAATAATATGATACAAAAATAGACTAAAAATATTAAGTATTGTTGTTACGCAACATAGTCCCCCCGTTGATGTGACCTACATCTAAATGAGTATGGGGTAAAGGACATACTTTAACAACAGATCTTATAAATATTCCGTCTTTAGTTCTTAGTTTTGCAGTTCTAACCCTGCCGTCTTTACTTGGCAGTGTTTCGATTACTCTTGCCAGTGGCCATTTTAGAGGAGGAGCGTTATCATCGATTAGGAGTACAAGATCATCGACTTTAATGTTTTCTTGGGGCAGAAACCATTTGGGCTTATTTTGGAGGCGATTTAAATAATCCCTAGACCAACATTTCCAGAAATGCTGCTGAATTTTGCTGCATTTCTGCCACAGTGATAAACTATTTTCGGATTTTGTCGAGATATCTTTTTCTGGATAGGAAGTCATGCTGCTTCCAATGAGAAAATGAGCGGGGGTTAGAAAAGAAAAATCATTTGGACTGTCTGACAATGGACAGAGGGGTCGTGAATTTAAAACAGCTTCTATTGGAGCCAAAATAGTGGTTAATTCCTCAAATGTAAAAATATTATTGCCCATCATCCTTACTAAATGATACTTGCAGCTCTTTATAGCTGCTTCCCAAATTCCACCCTGATGTGGAGATCGAGGTGCAATGAACTTCCAGTTAATTAATGTTGAGGCTGCGAATTCTTTTATGGTAGGTAGAACATCCGTTCCCATAAAAAAGTCATAAAGCTCTTTTAACTGATTACGAGCTCCAAGAAAGTTGGACGCATTGTCCGAATAAATGGTTTTAGGAATACCTCTGCGTGAAATGAATCTTTTTAACGTTAGTAGGAATGCTTCGGTGCTAAGACTGGACACTAGCTCTATATGGACTGTCTTAGTGACGAGGCATACGAATACTGCTATATAAGCCTTACAAATGGGAGCACGTCGCAGTTTTGAAGATTTTATTTGAAATGGGCCCCCGTAGTCGATGCCGACATTTGTGAATGGTCGAGAGACCTGAAACCGTTCTTTGGGTAGATCGGCCATTATTTGATGAGCTGGTCTTGCGTTAAATCTGTAACAGTTCTTACATTTGTAGATGATCCTCTTGATTTCTCTCAGTCCATCAAGAGGCCAATAAGTGAGTCTAATATTTGACAATGTATTTTGAGGGCCTGTGTGCAATAGGCGAATGTGTTCTCTTTCAAGTAACGATCTAACTACCTGGCATTTTGTAGGAAGAAGAAGTGGAAATTTTTGATTATACGAAACATTTGCATTGCGAAGTCGTCCACCAACTCTTATTAAATCAGATGCGTCTATAAATGGATTCAATTTTAAGATAGCCTTATTTTTTATTGTTTTTTGATGCTTTAAGTCTTTAAATTCTGATTGAAAGAATGTTAGTTGAATGATTTTAACTATTCTCTGCTCGGCTTCTATTAATTCGGAAGCCGAAAGTACACCATTTCTTTTGTTTTCTTTATTTTTAAGATTGTAAATATACCTATTGCAATATGCAATTACTCTTTGTAACCGAGTGAAAGATGAGAATTTACAAAAAGTTGTATATAGAGTAGGTTTCGAATTATTTACAGCGTGTAAAGTGGCTTTTATTTCAGGGATATCTGTTATATCAATATTTGGAACAAATTCATTAAATTTAGTGGTTGCGTTCATTAGAAAATGGGGCCCATGCCACCATAATGTATTGTCTACCAGCAGGGCCGGTGTGGTACCGCGAGACAGAATATCTGCTGGGTTATCTTTAGAACTTACGTGACTCCATAAATAAGTTCGCGTTAACTCCTGTATTTGAGTTATACGGTTTGCTACGAAGATTGACCAACGAGAAGGGTGAGAATTTATCCATGCAAGTACAATTTGGGAGTCTGTCCAGAGCCTAACCGAAGCTATGGAAGAAACCTTTGGTGAAATAATAAGAAAGATATTTGAAATCAGGGTAGAAAGCAAAACAGCCCCTAATAATTCAAGTCTGGGTAGGGAAATGGTTTTTAGCGGAGCTACACGACTCTTTGAAGTAATTAAGTTGCATGAAACGATTCCATTTTCATGTAAAACCCGTAAATAAATACAAGCGCCATATGCCTTCATACTTGCATCGTAGAAACCATGGATTTCAATTCGAGAAATATTGAGCGGATTGAGCAGAGGTCTAGAGATTGGGAGTTTTGCAAGATCAGGAATGTGAGCTAGAAAATTCAACCATTCTGATGAAATTTCTCCTGTGAGTTTGTCATCCCAATTTAAGTTACATATCCAAATTTTTTGCATTAACAACTTGGCAGATACAGTAATCGGGTTTATTAGACCAAGAGGATCAAAAATAGAAGAGATAATTGATAGAACTTCTCTTTTTGTGTATTTTGGTTCACTAGAAATGTCAGGAAGAGAGATAGAGAACATGTCAGACTGAGAATTCCAACATATTCCAAGAACTTTATTTGACGAATTGTCGGGTTTTATTACATAATTAGATTTTTGAGATTCAGAGGAAATAGAGTCGAGAAACTCGGAAGAATTAGAACTCCATTTATGGAGTGGTATCCCAGCGGAATTTAGACTCGTAGAAAGTTGCTTATAAGTCTTGTACAAAGTCTCGATATCATTTGCACCATGTAAAATATCATCTACATAACAAGAATTTTCTAGAGCATCAGCAGCTAATGGGTATTTTTCTTTATTTCGAACTGCCAACTCTTTAAGACACCTAGTACTTAAAAAACTAGCTATGTTTGTGCCGTAGGTCACGGTCTGAAGTTCTAGACATTTTAATTCTTCTTGCGGGGAATTGCGCCACAGAATGTTTAGTAGAAATGTCTGTTTTGGGTTAATTCTTATTTGCCTAAACATCTTTTCGATGTCGGCGATAAGAGTATATTTGTAAAGTCTAAAGCGAATTAGAATTTCAAACAAATCAGGTTGTACAGTATAACCTTTGAGCATAATATCGTTGAGAGACACATTTGAGGTTGATTTCATTGATCCATCAAATACAATCCTGAGTCGAGTAGTTAAGCTATCATGCTTGAAAACACAATGATGTGGGAGAAAAAACTTATGTTCGGACGATTCATTAAGCTTAGAAAGGGGAACGTATTTACAATGCCCTAAAGAAACATATTCTGATATGAATTCTGTGTACAGATGCCGTAACTCGTCTGATTTGTTAAGCCGTTTTTCAAGATTGAAAAAACGTCTTTTTGCCAAATGAAATGATTCACCTAATTTTTGATATTCATTAGGAGTCTTCAGAGGTAGGTCTACTTGAAATCTGCCACTAGGAAGAATTGTTAGTGAAGATTTGAATATGTCCTCAGCTCGCTGTTCTGAGGAAGTTAATGTTTTTACATGAATAGAAGTGAGTGGTTTAGTCTCTTCTATTTCCCAAAAATTCTTTAAAAGAGAATCAAGATCAGCAGTTTGTACGTGTAACGAAATATTTGAATAATGTGAGTGTGCATTATTCGTTGAAGGAGTCGCGTTTGATCCTAACATTGTATAACGAGAGTATGGGATATTTCCACCTACAATATAACCCAAATGAGTGTTTTGAATAATTGGAAGGTTGGGGCCTAATTTTATTAAGCCGTAAGTAACTAGGTCAAAATAAACATCAGCTCCTAAAAGCATGTCTACGTCCGACGGGGTACAGAAATGTGGGTCTGCAAGTTTTATATTTTTTGGTATTTTTAATAAATTTAAATCCAGCGCGACTTGTGGATGCTGGCACGTAATGCTTTCAAGGACAGCACAGGACAGATTAAAGTTTTTACCAGGATATGTGTTTGAATAGATTTTAAGGTCAACCATCTTGTTTGAAACAGAAGAAGTTTGAGCTATACCTGATATTTGAAGAGTTCTTGTATAGGGTGAATAACAAATTCTTTTGGCTAACCTGTCTGTTATGAACGAAACTTGGCTACCGGAGTCTGTTAAACAACGAACAGAGATGGGATTGTTTTCAACATCGTAAACAGTTACCAAAGCAGTTGCGAGTAAAATTTGCAGATTGTTCGATTGTTCGAATATACAGAGTGGGACGAAATATTGCTCGGCCCTGGAAGATTTTGCGTATCTGGTGAACCTTGCGGAATTGCATTTGGAACAGAGTTGTTCTGCGAATTTGCATGAATATTCTCCGAAGTGAATTGAGACGAATGCTGATTTGGACGTTGATGACGTGAATTCCGAACAAATTGATTTTGGGCGGGTTGACTTTCATAATTCGATCTATACGAACTTTGCCGTGAAATATTTTCCGACGGGTGCGAAATGTGAAGCAAATAGTGATGTCTCTTATTGCAGGTTTTGCAATTCGAAGATGAGGAACAATAATTAGACATATGACCACTAGCAAGGCAATTGAGACAAAAACCTTTGTTTTTTACTTTTTGCATACGCTCTTGAGCGGACAAATTTAAAAATTGTTGGCAAGAGTATACTTTATGTGAGTTAGAATTGCATACGAAACATTTAAAAGATGTATCTCTATTATTTATAGAAATATGAAGAGACGGTTTTGATTTATAAACTGTTTTCTCTTCAAAGATCAAATTTTCCAATATCTTACATTTTTTTTCAATAAAATTCAAAAACTCATCTATTGTAGGAAGTTCGTTGAAATCTCTTTCGGATTCAAAGGATCGTTTCATATTAAAATCTAATTTTTGTGTAAATATATGAATTAAAATTAAATCTGCAAGATTGTCGGAGATATTTAAATTATTTAGCGCACTTAAATTCTTTTTTATGTGAGTTAAGAATTCTCGCAAGTTTTGAGCAGTATTTTTTGTTAATGAAGGAACGTTCAAAAGTTGTTTTAAATAAGTGTTAATTATTAAACATTTGTTTTCAAATCTATTCTTAAGTGTATCGAGCGCAACGGAAAAATTTGAGCCTACAACTTCCAAATTTTCAATTAGTTGTAGAGGCTCGTTCTTGAGAATTGATTTTAAATAAATTAGTTTTTCAATATCTGAAAGATTTAAATCATCTACGACAAGTTTGGTAAACATCTCGATAAAACTAGGCCAATTTGCTATATTTCCATCGAAATGTGGAATTTTTATTTCCGGTAGGCGGATATGATGGTTATTTGAATGATTTTGTTGAGCTGAGGTGCTCACAACAGAATTTGCTGAAATTGTATCAATTTTATTCTTTAGAGCTGATCCTAACGTTAAAAATCTGTCTTCTACGTCTGCCATGTCAACAGAAAATTCATCATCTATTGTCTCTAATTCATTTTGAACCTCGAGATATTTGTCAAAAACTTTTGATAGATAGTCTTTTCTAAAAATTAATTTATTTTTTGAAATATTGCTTTTTTCATTTTCTTTAAACCAATTCTCCAATCTAGTTATCGAAGCTTTACTTCGACCTCTTGCCTTAACAAGATCATCTTTTACTTTAACAATATCATCAACCGTTTTATCCATGATTAGCTGATTGAATTAGATTAAGATTTAGTAAGCGAGAAATATGTGAAAGAATTTGATCTTTAAATTGAAAAAACAGAAGAATAGTAATAAACACAGAGATATAGCGAAAAAATGAGAATTTACACTAAAAATCGAAAATATAAGTAAAAGGATATAATAATTATAAAAATAATAGCGAATTAACGAAAATGTTCAATAAATGTTCAAAAAGAGTTTATAGTATGCACTTCACAAATGATACTAAAATTAAAAAACTTACAGTTTGTTGAGTGTGATGCTAGGCGTTAAATCAGCTACCAGGATGAAGGAGTCTGGAGGCGTCCTACTGGAAGATGCTGCAGATGCTGCGTTGATGTCTAACTTGAAGATGAGACATGCGAAGATCTCTGATTCGAAGTTGAAATGTGAAGAAGTCCGGTTCGAAGGAACATGAGCGAAGATGTAGGTGTTTGTCCTTACACCTTTGTCCTGATGGCTTTGTTTCACGCACCAGTAATAGGTCGCTGGTTTTTTCCCTTGGGGAACAAGGTTTTTCCTTAGGGAAATAGGTTCACTTTATATATATATATTTCTTTGAAGGACCACCCAGAAAACTGGGAAAAATGAAGATTCGAAAAGAACGTTTGAACAAATATATTTAAACAAATACAATGTATTTTAAACGCCGATAACTTGCATATGATACACACTTGTCGGTGATACAATATTGACACGAACTTATTAATATACCGACTGGTTTAAAACACTAATATGCCGCTAGGGCGAGTAGAGCCTGACGCTCCTTCAGTGCTGGAATTTGAACTGATACTGATGTCCACTCTCGCCCCTCAATCACAAACATTCCGAAATCTCCCCCCTGACCCCTCGACGTATTAAAAGATATGTTTATTTTTCAAATACCTTTAACTTTCAAATCATTGATAAAAACTACCTGAATAAGGGTATTTGTCTCAACTTGCGGAATTTTGGAATGCGTCAAAGGGTAATTTGGAAAATACTAATCCTTTCATTGTTACGATTCTATGAAGGTTTTAGAAACTTGTGTAGAAAGTTATTTAAATGCAAGATAACGGCGCTTTACAGATTATTAGTTAGTACAAAGAAATTTTATATATCTAAACTAATATACAGTATGATACAAAAATAAACTAAATAATATGATACAAAAATAGACTAAAAATATTAAGTATTGTTGTTACGCAACATAGTCCCCCCGTTGATGTGACCTACATCTAAATGAGTATGGGGTAAAGGACATACTTTAACAACAGATCTTATAAATGTTCCGTCTTTAGTTCTTAGTTTTGCAGTTCTAACCCTGCCGTCTTTACTTGGCAGTGTTTCGATTACTCTTGCCAGTGGCCATTTTAGAGGAGGAGCGTTATCATCGATTAGGAGTACAAGATCATCGACTTTAATGTTTTCTTGGGGCAGAAACCATTTGGGCTTATTTTGGAGGCGATTTAAATAATCCCTAGACCAACATTTCCAGAAATGCTGCTGAATTTTGCTGCATTTCTGCCACAGTGATAAACTATTTTCGGATTTTGTCGAGATATCTTTTTCTGGATAAAAAGTCATGCTGCTTCCAATGAGAAAATGAGCGGGGGTTAGAAAAGAAAAATCATTTGGACTGTCTGACAATGGACAGAGGGGTCGTGAATTTAAAACAGCTTCTATTGGAGCCAAAATAGTGGTTAATTCCTCAAATGTAAAAATATTATTGCCCATCATCCTTACTAAATGATACTTGCAGCTCTTTATAGCTGCTTCCCAAATTCCACCCTGATGTGGAGATCGCGGTGCAATGAACTTCCAGTCAATTAATGTTGAGGCTGCGAATTCTTTTATGGTAGGTAGAACATCCGTTCCCATAAAAAAGTCATAAAGCTCTTTTAACTGATTACGAGCTCCAAGAAAGTTGGACGCATTGTCCGAATAAATGGTTTTAGGAATACCTCTGCGTGAAATGAATCTTTTTAACGTTAGTAGGAATGCTTCGGTGCTAAGACTGGACACTAGCTCTATATGGACTGTCTTAGTGACGAGGCATACGAATACTGCTATATAAGCCTTACAAATGGGAGCACGTCGCAGTTTTGAAGATTTTATTTGAAATGGGCCCCCGTAGTCGATGCCGACATTTGTGAATGGTCGAGAGACCTGAAACCGTTCTTTGGGTAGATCGGCCATTATTTGATGAGCTGGTCTTGCGTTAAATCTGTAACAGTTCTTACATTTGTAGATGATCCTCTTGATTTCTCTCAGTCCATCAAGAGGCCAATAAGTGAGTCTAATATTTGACAATGTATTTTGAGGGCCTGTGTGCAATAGGCGAATGTGTTCTCTTTCAAGTAACGATCTAACTACCTGGCATTTTGTAGGAAGAAGAAGTGGAAATTTTTGATTATACGAAACATTTGCATTGCGAAGTCGTCCACCAACTCTTATTAAATCAGATGCGTCTATAAATGGATTCAATTTTAAGATAGCCTTATTTTTTATTGTTTTTTGATGCTTTAAGTCTTTAAATTCTGATTGAAAGAATGTTAGTTGAATGATTTTAACTATTCTCTGCTCGGCTTCTATTAATTCGGAAGCCGAAAGTACACCATTTCTTTTGTTTTCTTTATTTTTAAGATTGTAAATATACCTATTGCAATATGCAATTACTCTTTGTAACCGAGTGAAAGATGAGAATTTACAAAAAGTTGTATATAGAGTAGGTTTCGAATTATTTACAGCGTGTAAAGTGGCTTTTATTTCAGGGATATCTGTTATATCAATATTTGGAACAAATTCATTAAATTTAGTGGTTGCGTTCATTAGAAAATGGGGCCCATGCCACCATAATGTATTGTCTACCAGCAGGGCCGGTGTGGTACCGCGAGACAGAATATCTGCTGGGTTATCTTTAGAACTTACGTGACTCCATAAATAAGTTCGCGTTAACTCCTGTATTTGAGTTATACGGTTTGCTACGAAGATTGACCAACGAGAAGGGTGAGAATTTATCCATGCAAGTACAATTTGGGAGTCTGTCCAGAGCCTAACCGAAGCTATGGAAGAAACCTTTGGTGAAATAATAAGAAAGATATTTGAAATCAGGGTAGAAAGCAAAACAGCCCCTAATAATTCAAGTCTGGGTAGGGAAATGGTTTTTAGCGGAGCTACACGACTCTTTGAAGTAATTAAGTTGCATGAAACGATTCCATTTTCATGTAAAACCCGTAAATAAATACAAGCGCCATATGCCTTCATACTTGCATCGTAGAAACCATGGATTTCAATTCGAGAAATATTGAGCGGATTGAGCAGAGGTCTAGAGATTGGGAGTTTTGCAAGATCAGGAATGTGAGCTAGAAAATTCAACCATTCTGATGAAATTTCTCCTGTGAGTTTGTCATCCCAATTTAAGTTACATATCCAAATTTTTTGCATTAACAACTTGGCAGATACAGTAATCGGGTTTATTAGACCAAGAGGATCAAAAATAGAAGAGATAATTGATAGAACTTCTCTTTTTGTGTATTTTGGTTCACTAGAAATGTCAGGAAGAGAGATAGAGAACATGTCAGACTGAGAATTCCAACATATTCCAAGAACTTTATTTGACGAATTGTCGGGTTTTATTACATAATTAGATTTTTGAGATTCAGAGGAAATAGAGTCGAGAAACTCGGAAGAATTAGAACTCCATTTATGGAGTGGTATCCCAGCGGAATTTAGACTCGTAGAAAGTTGCTTATAAGTCTTGTACAAAGTCTCGATATCATTTGCACCATGTAAAATATCATCTACATAACAAGAATTTTCTAGAGCATCAGCAGCTAATGGGTATTTTTCTTTATTTCGAACTGCCAACTCTTTAAGACACCTAGTACTTAAAAAACTAGCTATGTTTGTGCCGTAGGTCACGGTCTGAAGTTCTAGACATTTTAATTCTTCTTGCGGGGAATTGCGCCACAGAATGTTTAGTAGAAATGTCTGTTTTGGGTTAATTCTTATTTGCCTAAACATCTTTTCGATGTCGGCGATAAGAGTATATTTGTAAAGTCTAAAGCGAATTAGAATTTCAAACAAATCAGGTTGTACAGTATAACCTTTGAGCATAATATCGTTGAGAGACACATTTGAGGTTGATTTCATTGATCCATCAAATACAATCCTGAGTCGAGTAGTTAAGCTATCATGCTTGAAAACACAATGATGTGGGAGAAAAAACTTATGTTCGGACGATTCATTAAGCTTAGAAAGGGGAACGTATTTACAATGCCCTAAAGAAACATATTCTGATATGAATTCTGTGTACAGATGCCGTAACTCGTCTGATTTGTTAAGCCGTTTTTCAAGATTGAAAAAACGTCTTTTTGCCAAATGAAATGATTCACCTAATTTTTGATATTCATTAGGAGTCTTCAGAGGTAGGTCTACTTGAAATCTGCCACTAGGAAGAATTGTTAGTGAAGATTTGAATATGTCCTCAGCTCGCTGTTCTGAGGAAGTTAATGTTTTTACATGAATAGAAGTGAGTGGTTTAGTCTCTTCTATTTCCCAAAAATTCTTTAAAAGAGAATCAAGATCAGCAGTTTGTACGTGTAACGAAATATTTGAATAATGTGAGTGTGCATTATTCGTTGAAGGAGTCGCGTTTGATCCTAACATTGTATAACGAGAGTATGGGATATTTCCACCTACAATATAACCCAAATGAGTGTTTTGAATAATTGGAAGGTTGGGGCCTAATTTTATTAAGCCGTAAGTAACTAGGTCAAAATAAACATCAGCTCCTAAAAGCATGTCTACGTCCGACGGGGTACAGAAATGTGGGTCTGCAAGTTTTATATTTTTTGGTATTTTTAATAAATTTAAATCCAGCGCGACTTGTGGATGCTGGCACGTAATGCTTTCAAGGACAGCACAGGACAGATTAAAGTTTTTACCAGGATATGTGTTTGAATAGATTTTAAGGTCAACCATCTTGTTTGAAACAGAAGAAGTTTGAGCTATACCTGATATTTGAAGAGTTCTTGTATAGGGTGAATAACAAATTCTTTTGGCTAACCTGTCTGTTATGAACGAAACTTGGCTACCGGAGTCTGTTAAACAACGAACAGAGATGGGATTGTTTTCAACATCGTAAACAGTTACCAAAGCAGTTGCGAGTAAAATTTGCAGATTGTTCGATTGTTCGAATATACAGAGTGGGACGAAATATTGCTCGGCCCTGGAAGATTTTGCGTATCTGGTGAACCTTGCGGAATTGCATTTGGAACAGAGTTGTTCTGCGAATTTGCATGAATATTCTCCGAAGTGAATTGAGACGAATGCTGATTTGGACGTTGATGACGTGAATTCCGAACAAATTGATTTTGGGCGGGTTGACTTTCATAATTCGATCTATACGAACTTTGCCGTGAAATATTTTCCGACGGGTGCGAAATGTGAAGCAAATAGTGATGTCTCCTATTGCAGGTTTTGCAATTCGAAGATGAGGAACAATAATTAGACATATGACCACTAGCAAGGCAATTGAGACAAAAACCTTTTTTTTTTACTTTTTGCATACGCTCTTGAGCGGACAAATTTAAAAATTGTTGGCAAGAGTATACTTTATGTGAGTTAGAATTGCATACGAAACATTTAAAAGATGTATCTCTATTATTTATAGAAATATGAAGAGACGGTTTTGATTTATTAACTGTTTTCTCTTCAAAGATCAAATTTTCCAATATCTTACATTTTTTTTCAATAAAATTCAAAAACTCATCTATTGTAGGAAGTTCGTTGAAATCTCTTTCGGATTCAAAGGATCGTTTCATATTAAAATCTAATTTTTGTGTAAATATATGAATTAAAATTAAATCTGCAAGATTGTCGGAGATATTTAAATTATTTAGCGCACTTAAATTCTTTTTTATGTGAGTTAAGAATTCTCGCAAGTTTTGAGCAGTATTTTTTGTTAATGAAGGAACGTTCAAAAGTTGTTTTAAATAAGTGTTAATTATTAAACATTTGTTTTCAAATCTATTCTTAAGTGTATCGAGCGCAACGGAAAAATTTGAGCCTACAACTTCCAAATTTTCAATTAGTTGTAGAGGCTCGTTCTTGAGAATTGATTTTAAATAAATTAGTTTTTCAATATCTGAAAGATTTAAATCATCTACGACAAGTTTGGTAAACATCTCGATAAAACTAGGCCAATTTGCTATATTTCCATCGAAATGTGGAATTTTTATTTCCGGTAGGCGGATATGATGGTTATTTGAATGATTTTGTTGAGCTGAGGTGCTCACAACAGAATTTGCTGAAATTGTATCAATTTTATTCTTTAGAGCTGATCCTAACGTTAAAAATCTGTCTTCTACGTCTGCCATGTCAACAGAAAATTCATCATCTATTGTCTCTAATTCATTTTGAACCTCGAGATATTTGTCAAAAACTTTTGATAGATAGTCTTTTCTAAAAATTAATTTATTTTTTGAAATATTACTTTTTTCATTTTCTTTAAACCAATTCTCCAATCTAGTTATCGAAGCTTTACTTCGACCCCTTGCCTTAACAAGATCATCTTTTACTTTAACAATATCATCAACCGTTTTATCCATGATTAGCTGATTGAATTAGATTAAGATTTAGTAAGCGAGAAATATGTGAAAGAATTTGATCTTTAAATTGAAAAAACAGAAGAATAGTAATAAACACAGAGATATAGCGAAAAAATGAGAATTTACACTAAAAATCGAAAATGTAAGTAAAAGGATATAATAATTATAAAAATAATAGCGAATTAACGAAAATGTTCAATAAATGTTCAAAAAGAGTTTATAGTATGCACTTCACAAATGATACTAAAATTAAAAAACTTACAGTTTGTTGAGTGTGATGCTAGGCGTTAAATCAGCTACCAGGATGAAGGAGTCTGGAGGCGTCCTACTGGAAGATGCTGCAGATGCTGCGTTGATGTCTAACTTGAAGATGAGACATGCGAAGATCTCTGATTCGAAGTTGAAATGTGAAGAAGTCCGGTTCGAAGGAACATGAGCGAAGATGTAGGTGTTTGTCCTTACACCTTTGTCCTGATGGCTTTGTTTCACGCACCAGTAATAGGTCGCTGGTTTTTTCCCTTGGGGAACAAGGTTTTTCCTTAGGGAAATAGGTTCACTTTATATATATATATATTTCTTTGAAGGACCACCCAGAAAACTGGGAAAAATGAAGATTCGAAAAGAACGTTTGAACAAATATATTTAAACAAATACAATGTATTTTAAACGCCGATAACTTGCATATGATACACACTTGTCGGTGATACAATATTGACACGAACTTATTAATATACCGACTGGTTTAAAACACTAATATGCCGCTAGGGCGAGTAGAGCCTGACGCTCCTTCAGTGCTGGAATTTGAACTGATACTGATGTCCACTCTCGCCCCTCAATCACAAAAATTCCGAAATCTCCCCCCTGACCCCTCGACGTATTAAAAGATATGTTTATTTTTCAAATACCTTTAACTTTCAAATCATTGATAAAAACTACCTGAATAAGGGTATTTGTCTCAACTTGCGGAATTTTGGAATGCGTCAAAGGGTAATTTGGAAAATACTAATCCTTTCATTGTTACGATTCTATGAAGGTTTTAGAAACTTGTGTAGAAAGTTATTTAAATGCAAGATAACGGCGCTTTACAGATTATTAGTTAGTACAAAGAAATTTTATATATCTAAACTAATATACAGTATGATACAAAAATAAACTAAATAATATGATACAAAAATAGACTAAAAATATTAAGTATTGTTGTTACGCAACATGTGGAATGTGGAAACGTATTGAATCCGAGGTTGCATATTTACTTCAGTTTATAAGAAGAGACTATAAAGAGTTTTAAGACTTTTAAGTATTTAGGGTCAATGATAAGCCGAGATGGTACTTGTGTGAAAGATATAAAAATTAAAATAACACGATGGAAACAAGTCACTAAAGCACTTCATGCAGTGATATAGAACAACACTCTAACTAAAGAAAATAAAAAAGGATCTTTCAGAGCATATTGATGAATATTACCCTGTGTTGAGCGGAAATGTCGCCAATGACAACATCAGAACACAATAAAATAAAAAAAAATCTTGAATATAAAACAGTTGAACTGGATTTTATGAAAAGAAAAGATGTCTACAAATTATCAGAACGGATATAATAAGAACAGAGGAAACATGGAACAGAATGGAAGTAGAATGCTCAATTACAAAAAAAAAATTGGAAAACAGAGCCCTGCAATGCTCCGGGCATGTACAAAAAATGCCAGAGCACAGGTGACCGAAAAGAATATTTGACTGGGACACGCCGGGAAGAAGACGGAGAGGAAGACATGCTACAAGATGGAAAACATATATCGGAAATGCTATGATAGATAGAGACTTCAGAGAAGGTGAATGGGAACATGAGGTGCTGCGGAGGACGAAAACGGTAAACTCTACAAATACAGGTAAAAAGTTAACAAGCAGAAAGTTATGAGAAAGTGGTATGGAACCAACATAACATTATTGTTTAAAAAGGTGGTGAAGAAAGTACTACTAATGCTGGATGGATAAATGTAGAAATAACACTTTATTTGTTTTACTACAGTTTTCTATAAATCAGAATAAGGTTATTTTCTTAACAAAAAATTTTAAATAAATCTTTAAAAACTATGATCGTAGCGTTAAAAAATAAGAGAAAAACTATTTTTCACACTACAGTTGTCTTGTCGTTCTCTAATTTATCCCGATAAAAAATATCTTATGAATGAATTGATAAAAAACGGATATTCAATTAAAAGCTTTGGTTTTACCTAGCACAGAGAAGGATTGAGGAGAAAATTGTATTCCTTTGCAAGTAGCCTATTTGATAGTTATATTGGTTCATTAAATTGATTTAAATCAGACAAATATATAATCAAATGAAAAAAACTGATATGTTGTACTTTTTCCATTCTTTGAAATATATAAACGAACAGAAATTTTGTCTTAAACATTGATCATACAGCCAGTCGCATTTATCGAATTAGTATTTTGATTTATGACTTAACAATTATAAACCTAGGTTAAGAAAAGGTAGAAAGAGAGAAGAAAAGGTATAAGAAAACGTTAGAGAAAGTTGTTTTCTTCTGCAAGTAGTCCCTTTGAAAGTTATATTGGTTCATTAAATTAGTTTATAAATGAGACAAATATATAAATAAATGAAAAGACTAATGTGTTGTTCTTTTTCCATTCTTTGAAATATATAAACGAACAGAAATTTTGTCTTAAACGTTGATCATAAAGTTAGTCGCATTTGATGAATTAGTATTTTGGTTTAAAACTTAACTTAACAAATACGAACTTAAGTTATGATCATCTACCATACGATAAGTTTAATTTTCGGCAAAAAGTAGATCAGATAATTATATAATTAAAAATCGCAGGCATATTTTTTGTTAGACGATTATTGAATAGGATTTTAGAAATGTACATATTTAAAAAAAGATATTTGGGACAAAATCCGTACCTGAATTTAAGTCTCGTAATGGTAGTTATAAACTATTTTGTAACACGAAATTTTATATCAGTATTGCTTAGAGATATCGGATGTAGCAGACTTTATAGGATGGAACTATAAACAAATTTAAGTATATGACTCTTTATTATAAGTATTAGAAATAGAGTAGTATTAGAAATAGAGTAGAGTATGTATTTAGAAATATAGAAAGTAACTATCAGCGGTAATACTACAAGTTAGTCTACAAGCTTATTGAGATTAAATTACCTCACATATGAGCTCTAAGCCACAGAAATCTAATATACCTAATTTCCAACAGGGCTCATCTTAAAAATCGTTTTAATTTTAAAAATTTATGGATTTTGTTTGATGGAGGTGGTTGTGACGTTGTGAAAGAGTCTATGTATATAATCAAAGCATTGTGTCAGCTAATAGGAAATAATCCAATGAATTTTGCTTATTTGCCAATACGTCAGTTGTTATATGAACAATTATAGAAAACTATCATTCGCGGGTAAAGTTTGTATGTTCATAAAAATTTAGTGGTTTCATTTTGATTGTCGTATTTCAAATATTTCATAAAAATTATATGTGCCATAAAAAGTGTACTACCTTGCATTTAGAAATGAAATGTAGGTGGATTTGATAATTTTAGTGTCAGTATTCTAATAAAGATTCGAGATTTTTAGAACGATTCTTAAACGGAAACCAAATAATTTTTCATGGGCAGTTTATGTTTTCTGTACAGAATGTAAGACCAAAACATATTAGTGACGAATGGAAAAATTTAGGAATTTATTTAATAGTTAAAGAATAAAGACAATTGCAATTTAATATTATTCAAAGACATGATAGAGTAGTTACACATATTCTGTGGTGGGTACTGAATAAAAAGAAGTTTCCTTTATTCAGCGAAAGTCATAAAAGGCAAATAGAATGAAGATTGGAACGTTCAAGACAAGTTATTAACGAAAAAAATTTAACACTTATTACAAAAAAGGATGGAAAAGTAACTTTGGATGGTAAAATAATTGTAAAAAGTAGTAATTAATTGGTAATATTTTTTAGAGTAGTGAGGAAATGTGTGTAGATACATGCAGTGTAGATGTAGAAGGGGATATAGCAGGAAAAGTATATAGCAGAGCAGTAAGAGAAAAAATGCAGATACATCTTCAGATGCCTATCGAAAATTGATAGGCTCCTAAAGAAGAAGACATGCAGTGTAATTAATGTGGTATGGATACTTTATTAATAAATACCATTTATTACATTTATTCTAGGTCAAACGATCTGTAGGTAATGGAGTAAGCCTGAAGTCAAACTAATCGCTACACTTACATAAATTCGAGATCTTAACTCTTTGTAAAACTATTTATACTGAGAACTAATAAAACATATGTAATGTAAAAATAACTAAATACGAAATGACATTGAACAATTTGAAAAGGAACAACAATGGGAATACTAAGATAGATAAGACTTAAACCGAACCTCAATAATGATCATTTGAAGTACCAACAACGTGGCGTATCGATAAAAATGAACTAGAAATTTTAAAAGATAGTAAATCCGATGCTGCTTTCAACAAGTTAGTGAACGCTCACTGTAGCGACACACTTGATTTATTCCTCTTAAAAATACGTTGGTTCATTCAGGTATTAAACCATTGCTTTGCGTAATTGAGTTTTTTCTTTTTATTTTTTCAGCCTTCTTCCAAACCGAATTGAATTATTCACAAACGAGTGAGTCTTCTTTCTTAAATGACATTAAAGGAAAATGCCGATCAGAAACATAAGTACGGTGATCGAACAAATGAAATTTTTAGTAATTACAATATTTTTCAATCGAATGGAATTGGTTAAGAGTTTGTAACTTGTGGATAAAAAGCTTATTACAGAAACAAAAGAACAAATGATTACTTGGAGGTTTCAAATTATTTTTTACTTATGAAAGTATTCTATTGACATGACAATTCTATTAAAATCTGCCTTTAGGCCTTAAGTATTATTTAAAACAATTGTAATATACTATTGATAGGCGGCTCTTATTATTAGTCTCTTCGTCACTGTTTTTGTTTATGTGAAAAACAGGATTAGTACAAAAGTATTTGTTTAATATATAATAAGTCACTGAGCAACTGCACGCAATTATTTTTACCCAATGGTTTGATCATAGATATATTGATCAAACCAGAGTTATATAGTTGATAGTTCATTTTTGTATTTTTTGCAGAATTCCGAGTTTTTTTTTTATTGAGATTACTTTTAAATCCTGATGTGTGACGATTTAGCGATGTACCAAGGAACAGGCTTAGAATTTTTTATTTGAACCTTTGAATAATCTCTAAATTATATTTGCCGCAGTTCCTTATCATTTTATTTTAGATTGACACTTTTTAACATAGTCTTGTTTAATAAATGTCAACTTTCTTTATTAATCTGTTGTCAACATATTAACATATCAATAAACAATATGTTTGAAAGAGATAGAAAATATGAACAGTGGGAGCTACACCCATTGGTGAGCACCCTTTACCTATATTTATTTTATTTCACCAAATTTCTGACTTAGATACAAATGAGTAAAATCAATTCCTAGTGGTGGAGATATATAGCAGATCTAATTTTTTTAGTCTTCTAGGCTGTGGTGGTTTTATCTTCTAATGGCGAGGAGTTCGTTGGCAAGTGGATTTGGATGAAATGATAGTCTCTTGAAGTAGTTTGTACACTGAGTGACGGTTACTTCTTTAACAGTTTCAAAATGAAAAATAACATAGTTTGGCACATACTATGGGGCAATGCAGACATTACGAAGGACTTTGGATTAGTATCTTTGTAGTATTTGCATACGTGTACCTGTTTAGAGTAAATATTGGGTTAGACCAAGTACAATACCTTGAGGGATTCCTGATGAAATCGGATAAAGGGAAGTGCAAGCTTCTCCATAAAGAATTAAAAAGAATCTATCTGTTATTATAATTTTTGAAGTCTATGAATTTTGGTTATGGGATGAGGTAGCTGTGACTTTGGAAGTTCAACCATCCTACCAGATCTTGTCAAATACCTACGAGACGTCTAGAAAGGCAGCTGTACTGTACGACTTGATTTCGAGTGCATCTATAGTTGTTCTGACTACTCTATAGTCTGATGTATTTGCTCGATAGTACCATTTTTTTGTCTATAACCAAATTTGGTATTATTAAATTATTTTTTAAGATAATAAATTCGATTCTATGCCTAAAGGACTTTTGAAAAAGCTTTACGAGGGTTGGTAGAAGACTTATCGGGACAACAGTGGGAACCAAAATATGAAACCTTGTATTGAATTGACAAAATCTTAAAAACATGACCTCAAGTTCATCTTTAAACCGTTGTAATTTGGTATATATTGGAACAACCAAATATGCTGTAAATAAGCGTTCGACTGAGCACAGAGAAACTTCGCCATGGTCACTGCAAAAATACACCTATTGCAAAATACCGTCAAATAAGGCAAACGTGAATTTATTAAAAAAAAAGTGGTGCAGTAGGCTATACTGTAGACTAACGCGGAGCTTCAAACTATGTTTCTGTTCTGTTAAATTTTAAAAAAATTATGAAAAATTTCAAAAATGAAAATAACAGATTAGGATAACTGGTACAGTGATTGGCCACTTAAGGAATTGCCAATTGAATTAAAATTGTAAATTGGTATCTTTTAAAGTGAAATATTTTGTAAGGGTTTTTTAATAGCAATGAAACATCAAATTTTATAAAAACTCAGGTTACTTTAATCAGAAATAATAATGTACCTATTTCAAAAATTAACACAAATTTGAAAACTTACAGAACTACACAGTTATTGGCCATACAAACATAGTTATTGGCATATAAAATTACAGTCATTGGCCATTCATAAAATTCCTAATTTTCTTTTTTTGTTTGTGCAGGTAAGGCATACAAAATTATTTAAGTTTTCAATTTCTTGTTGTTTCTTTGCACAAGTACAAGTATGGTAGCCTGTAACACAAAATAGGCATTTTATTCCTACTTTTAATTTAGATATATTATAGGAACAAGAATAACACAATTCTGTATACAAAAGTTATTTACAGGTGGGTTGGTGTCATCTGATTGTTTCACCGTTATATCTGAGAGAATTTGTATTTTTTCATGTGCTGGATGTGCATAGTTTCAAAAAATAACTTTCTTTAAGTCGATTCACCAGCACGTTTTTCTTTGCTGGTTTCCAAATTTGTACATTTGTTGTGGGATGTATTCTTCAAATTTGATGAATTCATATTATTGCAGACATAAAAAAATATGTTATCAATTGTGGGCAGATTAACGTTTTCCTCTACAGAATCAGGATATTGGATCCGTGACAATTCTTGTTTTTCTTTGAGGACAATAACATCTAGTATATGTAGTCTAAAAAAAAACATAACATGAGAAAACTGAAATGTAGCGAAGTAAAAGAAATAGTCAGCAAAACATTAAATAGAAAATTTAAAGAAATCGATAATACAACGGAAAGCACAGAAGATAAGATATAATCCCTTAAGAAAACAATAGACGACATTAAAGACAATTTTATGAAGAACGAAGAAGGTAAGAATAAGACATGGATGACGACAGAGATTCTGCAACTAATGGAAGAAAGAAGGAAAAACAAGAACGATAACTCCATGTATAAAACATTACAGCGAGAGATACAGAGAAAGATCAGAGAAGCCAAACAGAAAGAACTGGAGAAAAAATGCCAAGAAATCAAAATTCTCCAAAGTAAATACGACGACTTCAACGTGCATAAGAAGGTAAGAGAAATTACAGATAAATGTAAAAACAGAAGAATAAGTAAACTTGTTAATAACAATGGAGAGATAATCGTGGACAAAGAGAGTATCAATGATACCTGGAAAAATTACATAAGAAATTTATTTTTTGATGAGAGAGAGAACCAGCCCCCAATACCTACGGAAACAGGACCGCCTATACTAGTGGCAGAAATAAGAGCAGCCATAATATCACTAAAAGAAGGTAGAGCTCCAGGACCAGACGGAGTACAATCTGAATTTCTTAAACTTCTTGATGATGAATCTTTAAGAGTACTATGTAAAATCTTCAATAATATCTATGACACAGGCAATATCCCAAAAGATTGGCTACTTTCAGAATTTATTACCTTACCAAAGAAACAGGGAGCAAAAAAGTGCGGAGAATATAGGCTAATAAGTCTAATGAGCCATACATTAAAACTTTTTCTTAAAATTATACATCGTAGAATATACAAGCTATGCGAAGAGAGAATACAAGACACACAGTTTGGATTCATGAAAGGCGTAGGTACAAGAGATGCACTGTTTAGTCTACAAGTATTATTTCAAAGATGCAGAGATATGACTTGCGATATTTACACCTGCTTTGTGGACTACCAAAAAGCATTTGATACAGTTCAACACCAAAAAATGATGGATATTCTAACAAAAGCCCAAATGGATGATAAAGATCGGCGTATAATACAAAATTTATACTGGAACCAATCAGCCACAATAAGAACGAATTTTGGAGGTGAACCAACGGAAATGATCCAGATTCTACGAGGCGTTAGACAAGGTTGTATACTTTCACCTATATTCTTTAATCTATATTCAGAGAAAATATTTAGTGAAGCCTTGGAAAAATGCGAACATGGAATACTTCTAAATGGAGAACGCCTAAACAACATCCGTTATGCAGACGACACCGTTATTTTTGCAGACAGTTTGAACAGTTTACAGCAACTAATAAACAAAGTAAATGAAGTAAGTGAAAGATTTGGACTTCAAGTAAATATAACAAAAACTAAATTTATGATCATCAGCAAAAATAAAGTTAGAGACGCTCAACTACTTATCAATAATACACCAGTGGACCGAGTAAAACAGTATAACTATCTTGGAACAACAGTAAATGAACAATGGGATCACTCACAGGAAATAAAATGTAGAATAGAGAAGGCTAGGAGTGCATTCAATAACATGGCCAAACTCTTTAAAAGCCACAATCTTAATCTGGAGATAAAAGTAAGGCTCCTACGATGTTATATCTTCTCAATATTGTATTACGGAGTTGAATCCTGGACACTAACTGAAGCAATGGAGAAAAAACTTGAAGCCTTCGAGATGTGGCTGTACAGGCGAATTCTAAGGATATCATGGACAGACAAGATAACCAACGAGACCGTATTACGAAGAGTGGGCAAAGAAAGAGAGGTGATGTATACCATTAAAAGGAGAAAGTTGGAATATCTCGGACATATAATGAGAAACAGCACTAAATACAGATTACTGAAGGTAATCCTACAGGGTAAAGTATTCGGAAAGCGAGGAATTGGGAGAAGGAGAATATCATGGTTGAAGAACCTGAGGAAATGGTTCTCCACAACAACAACGAATCTATTTAAAGCATCAGTCAATAAAATAATTATAGCCAGAATGATTGCCAATATTCGGAACGAATAGGCACTGAAAGAAAAAGAAGAAGATATGTAGTCTAACTTCACTTTTCAAAGTAGTGCTTTTAATCGTATAATCATTTGTATCTGCTTTTAAAATATTTGTATCTGCAATATTACCTGTATTTACTGTCGAAAGTAAAGTCTTTATTCTTTACAACAGTTTGAAATTTTTTGCTTCCGGAATTGACTCTTGTGACATTTTTTTTTATTACTTTCATCTTGGTTTCCTTGTTCAGACCTTTACTGTTTGCTTTTGCGTCAATTCTCTTTTGTTTTCGTTCTAATTTTATTTTTTCTTGTTTTGCTTTTTGTTTAATTTTACACATCTCTGCATTTTGACGATCTGAAGAAGTGAACACGAAAGGCAACCTTTCTGTTTGGTTTTTGCCCTTTCTTTTTAGGGTTTTTGGCCAAAAAAGAAATTTGTCGATTGAGATGTCAACTGTAATAACATTAATATATTGTATGTTGCATATGATTTCATTGCCTACAGGGTTAAGTGTAATATCTTGTATATCATTTGTAATTCCACCTTTCTGGTTAGTCTGAATCGTGAGTTTATCTATGGTATTTTGAAATAAATTAAATATATAAAAGAGCAATTTTGAATCTTTATATGTTATTCAATTTTCTCATAGAAATAGTGTGATTTATACCTTTATTCAGGTCTTTGGTCTTTCCTAAACATTTGGAATAGTCTATTGCTTCAGGGTTTCATGGATACAATCCAGATACTTTAAAGCCAATAATTATGGAATCTGATTTTAATTGAATAACAGCTGTATTTAGTACCAATGCAAAATTCTCTTTCGTAATTACTGAGTTTGGGTTTTCGCGTCTAAACTTTAATACTGCCCAGTTTCAATTTGCCTTTAATGGTTTAAATGCAGCAATATCTGCAGGTTGTATAATTCTATTCGCGTTGGGATATGATGCCACTAAAATAATTTGTAACTTTGAACATAATTTACTGGTTTGAATGGTTAAATGAGTTTTATGTCCATTTAAGAACAAAATAACTGAAAAATGAGTGTTTTTTGCAACTAGGTACTTATATAAGACGTTTCCTATGTATTCATATGAGTTTTCATTCTTCATCCATCCCGTATTGCCACATCCTATGCCCCGTTCTCGTGGAACGGAATTTAGAAGATTTTTAGGAATTCGTTTATAAGGGTAAATAATAATTGGTGCTGTTATTTCTCCAGATGTTGCAAAGGTAAACATAACCAATAAATTAATTTTGGAGTGGCTCTATTTGATATACATTTTTGCTTCCCCTTATAGCCAACACTCGTCTATTTGTAGGACACAAGAGGAAGCAGGTTTCATCGCCATTTAAATCACGTATTTGGGGTTTTGGGGGTATAGCAGGGTATAGCAGGGTTTTGAAGAATATCAATGTAACCTTTACGATGCAAGTATTCTTCAACACCGGTGAACCATTTTTTTATATCTTTTTTAGACACAACTGAACTTGCTGCCATTACCGCTTCTGGAGTTCTCTCATTTAAATTTGTATATCGCTTTAAAAAGGATCTATACCAACCTCTTCCGGACTGATTGTCAGTAAAAGGAGTGGCACGTGGATTTGCGTCAAGAAAACCTTTAACCGAGTTTTCTATATCTTCCACTCTTACTGGAAAACCTTTGCCTTGGCATGTTATGATCTAATGCTTTAAACGATTCTCTTCCTTCAAACAAAGAATAGGATTGGGAGCAAGGGTAGAATTTTCATTAAATTTTTCGTTTGCTCTAAACTGTAATTTTGCTCTTGGCACATTAAATTATTCAGCGGCTTTTCGTTGGCTCATGCTATTTTCTATGGCCTGAAAAGAGAACCGAAGATCTTGTTCTGTATATTGTATGTGATACGTTTTATCTTTTCTGGTATTTGGAATTTTTGATTCTAAAAATAAAAATTATTTAATAGTAATAATGTTAGCTACAATAAGGACGTTTCAAATTTGATTCAATATGCCCACATTAGCACTAATTTTAACACTTAAAATAATTGTAATTTTATAAATACGAATCCGGACAAAAAATATATTCTTATTACACATTACAGTTATTGACCACCCTGTGGTTTAGTGATTAGCAGTCGGCCAACCACTGGCTATTGCCTTAAAAAATAAGAAAAAATGCTTGAAATATCATCTCGTGGACCTAGGCTAAAAAAACTAGGCTAAAAAAGTCTAAATTATAATAAATATTTTAATTCAAAGTAGGTACAGCACATGGCCGGTAGGCCAATCATTATAACACGGACACCTTTATGTTACAGTGCTTGACCTCTCCAATTTATCGCCAAAAATTCATAACCTTACTATTAAAACCACTGATAATGTAAGATGTACCCCACTAAATCGCCATAAAACATTAATATACCCATATACATACCATTAGCCAAGATAACTTACCTCGTGAATAGCCTTCCTTAACAAATTCTTTAAAAAACTCTTAAATCCGGATGCACCTGTTAAGCTTCGAACAACACACGCCGTAACAACTAGATAATATTAACTGAGAGAGATAATAGCTAGACCAAATGCATTTCTTTATAGTTTTTGAAAATCTTAATATTTCGGATTTTTGTGAAAGTGGCCAATCACTAGTGACCAGCCAACAACTGTACCCGTTACCCTATGTCCAGTTTTAACATTTTGTATATCTAGCGGTCATCCTCACGTTAGTTACACAAATGGACTCTTTCTCTGTGACTGCATAAATATGAAAATTTTTAAAATGTTTTACTAGTTGTATTTATATGTAATTATATTTATATGAAATTATGAAAATATAAGTAAATATTATTTGATAGTCACCTATACTTCCGCTATGGCATCGTCTTTGACAATATAATATGTTGCAGTTGAGGACGAAACGTCAGGATCAAATTATTCCAGACTACTGCCTATAATCCCCGATAACAATGTACCTTTAGTAATACTTGCGTTTTTTTTTCTATTAAAAAAAGAGCCCTTTTTGAAGCGAAGCTTCTATATTGGCCTCGTATTACGCTACTCTTTTCTATAGTAAAATGCTAAGTAATTAAATTTACTATCAAATGATATTTAATTATATTTTATGATAATTTAATATTTCGTTTGAATTATACAGCTTTGTCAGAACGTTAGAAGTAAATAAGGCATGCTTCGTTAATACGTCAACAGCTGGCGTTAGGAGCAAACATAATAATTAATTAAATTATTTGCCTATAGTATTATTTGTTTGAAATATAAATAATATCTAAATAATAAAATTACTTTATTCAATTTTAAAAATATTATTTAAATTGTATTGTTTTATAATCTACTGTAAGATCGTTTTTTATTATTAATAAGAAGTTGCAAAGTTTATTGTTCTAAAAGTTAATAAAAACAAAGAGTTTAGATCTATATTTTTAGTTTATTTTAAAATAACTAGGATGCAAATAAAAACTTTTGTACTATAAAAATAATTGATTTCTTTGAATGCTATGAAAAGTTTTTAACCGAATTTAATATGTTGTTTGAGTATGCTACCACCTGTGGTAACATTTCATATCGTGGGAACTCGTCTCGAAAGAATCATCTCCATGTAAGGGGTTGTAAACGAGTGTAGAGTACAAGAAACCGAAAGGGATAGGCGGCCAAAGAGACACTAAACCGACAAGAAAAACGATTGATGGCGGTTTAAGAAATCAAGTGTCGCTAATAGGACGTATATTGGATTTGTGCGCTGTTTAGTAGCACTTATTCTGTCACCGCGACTGAGCACTTTCATACATGTCGCGTATGTCGCGTCACCGTGCTGCGTTGTGGGACAAGAAGCTAGATTGAATTTTAAGATATTACGAAATTTATGGTGATTTGGAGGCTGCGATGGTGAATTTTTCGTCAGTTTGTTTCTCGTTTCTATTTTTCGTTACTTGAAGAAGTTTTCCTTTTCATACATTTACATTTACATGCAAATATTTTATTAAGAAAAAATAAAAGAAAAATATACTAATAGATTATGAGTATCTGCAACTATATTAGAAACTATAACAAACAAGGTCTGACAAAGGTTTTCAAAATTATAAGGCGATCAAAAAACAAAGAGTCAAATAACATACACTGAACAATTTCCGCGAACTTTTGAGACCTATGGAAATGTTTTGTGTTGTAAATTTACATAACATTCTATCAGAAAAACTAAATAATGAAGAATTTAAAACTTTAGAAGATAATAAATAAATTAAGAGACAAGTTCATAAAAGATATATTTATTTGAGATTCAATAGATCAAATACCCAAATACCAGTAACAGTGGGTTACAAGTTTTTTTTTTTGCAGAAAAAAACTCCCTTAATGACACCAAGTTTGATGAATATCGACCATGAATAATATACCTTTTCGTCCTTTAGTAGTAATATTGAAGTGCAGCATACCATTCCCTTTGCCTTTACACCTATAGGGGATCAGATTTCCTAGTTACATTTCTCCTTAGGTATAAGTTTCTATCTTAGGTCATACCAATATCAATCCTTTCACAAACATGTCATGCATAAGCATTTCTCAAAAGGTCTTCTTTGGTCTTACTTTCCTGCCCCTTCTGCTAAATTGCAACGTAACAATTCCTCGTATTTATTGACTAGCATCGCAAAAATAGAGCTGGGCGCAGTGATAATCCACGCGGTTTAATCCGGATATATATATATATATATATATATATATATATATATATATATATATATATATATATATATATATATATATATATATATATATATTGTTATGATGTGTTGTTTGTTTGAATGATGAGCAATGAGTATTTTTAATAATATAATATATAGGGTTTTTATCGCGGTTCTCAAAGAATTAGCTTGTAAGTACTTTTTTAAATTATCTTTATTATAACTATTATGAAACACACATATATATCTAACCTAGCCAATGTAAATTTAAAATAAACTATGTTTAAATTGATATTCTTATAAAACTAATTAAATTCAATAGACAATGTAAAATTTAAACAAACTATCTTCAAAATTGAAATTGTTATGACACTAACTAAATTATATTAACAAAATTTTGTACCTTTCTTTCACTGAATGCCTAAATGAACTGTTTTCCACTATATAGATTCTAATCACCACTGAATGTCTTCGTACTTCGGTTATCCTTGTTTTTGTGAAAATTACTTTTTCCAATTATCAGCTTCTACCAATTTAAGATATAGTTTTCTTCACCAGCATTTATACACCACCAGCAAACACCATTTATATTTATTCTTCTTTTCAATATACCAATATGCAATTATTATAAGTTGATTTATACTAATCTCCAATCATAATATAATTTTAATTCCTTCCAATGTCCATCCAATATTCTTCTAATATACTTTTATAATCTTCAATAATTATTTGTGTATAATTATAAATGTGCATTAAATATATGCATAATTTTTAATCTTCATTTTACTCACTATATTAAACAATTGGACTATCTCCAACTAACTTTCATATTTCTTATTAAACTGCTTGACTGACTTACTAAAACTGTGAACAATTGACTTCACTAACTAATCTACTAACTTTCATAATAAACTGCTTGACTTCTGACTAAAAACTTCCAAAAACTGCCATCTTGAATCCAAATCACGGGTATTTATATCCTTTTGGATATTCCAGAACCATCTGGTAAGAAACCATGTTCCAATTTGTTCTATTTCTTCGATATCGATATTCTCGAAAAAATATCTGTTCCATCCACCGACATAATCATTATTCCAGAATGTTCGACTGTAAACAATAGTCACACTCTGCACTCTGGAGAATTCGTTAATGTTCCATTGATAATTTTGTTGACATTTAGGCTTTTCAGATCAGAATAAACATTCAAATTAGTAACTAACACTCTAATTTAATAAAATACACATTTCAAACAATATAACCCCACTTATATTCGTAAAATTCTTAAACGTCACTTCAGAGTATAAATATCTGTCTATCACTCACTCACAATATATATATATATATATATATATATATATATATATATATATATATATATATATATATATGCCACAAATTAGTTGCATTGCTCCTGTAGTGATCCTTTCCCAAGTTAATATGCTCCTTTTCTAACTTGGCTGCACCGTACTGAAGACGACCAATAGTCAGAAAACGTATATACGGTTGCCTTCCATCGATATACCATTTTTGGTTTTCTGTTTTGCGAGACATGCCATTACTTTTTACTTATATATATATATATATATATATATATATATATATATATATATATATATATATATATATATAGATATATATATATATATTTATTATATATATATATATATATTTATTATATATATATATATATATATATATATATATATATATATATATATATATATATATATATATATATATATATATAATAACTATATAAGAACTTTGATCAGATAAAAGGCATATATCGAGCAAAGTTTAATTTAATCTTGCCCAAGTACTTTCGATCCCTAGATTATCTTCAGGGGCATCTGAAATAAGCCAAGAAACGTTTTTTTTATAACCAAAGGAATTGATTAACTTCGATAAAAACTCGAAGTTTATGGTTGATAAAGAGTTTTTATGTGATTAACGTTTATAGACTTACTTCGTCAATTGCGGCCTATCCGACAAGAACAAAATGTCATAAACATATAAATGTACATCACACTACACTACAAAAGGACAAACAAACACTTTAAAATTATTTAAGAAAGGCTACATTACTTGCAGAAGCCTGAGACAGAATGGCTCCCGATGTAACGGAAATGTTGGGGTGACACGTGACAAATGACAGCTTGGATTAGCAGTCACCCGCGTGTCACCCCAACATTTCCGTTAGATCGGGAGCCATTCTGTCTCAGGCTTCTGCAAGTAATGTGGCCTTTCTTAAATAATTTTAAAGTGTTTGTTTGTCCTTTTGTAGTGTAGTGTGATGTACATTTATATGTTTATGACATTTTGTTCTTGTCGGATAGGCCGCAATTGACGAAGTGTCTATAAACGTTAATCACATAAAAACTCTTTATCAACCATAAACTTCTAGTTTTTATCGAATTTAATCAATTTCTTTGGTTATAAAAAAACGTTTCTTGGCTTATTTCAGATGCCCCTGAAGACGGTCTAGGGATCGAAAGTACTTGGGCAAGATTAAATTAAACTGTGCTCGATATAGGCCTTTTATCTGATCAAAGTTCATTTATTCGAGCATTCAACCTTATATTTAAATATATAAGATTCTTTAAAAAATGCAGCTAAAGGAACTAATAGAACCAAAACACATAGAAAAGGATACATGGATTAATTACCTAAACAAGCGCTATGCAGAGAAAGAACAAACGACGCTAGAACCGAAAACTCTAAAAATTACCGCAAATAAAGAACTTAATATAAATATACAGGGAGTTTGTAAAATATTAGAAAAGGTAAAGAACTGAGAAGCAGCAAGTGCAAACGGGATACAAACGAATTACTGAAGTATTGTGGAGCAGCAATAACATTAATAAATAAAATTATAAAACGCAATAAAATACTGGAAGAACGACCTAATTCTACTATTCAAAAAGGAGGTACAAAACAGCCAGAAAACTACAGAGGTATAGACTTGTTAAATACTACCCTAAAACTTACAACTAAAATTTTACAAGAACTAGTGAATCAGAGGTTTTAGCAGAAGTTTAGCAGATGAGCAACAGGGTTTTCGTAGTGGAACATCGTGCACAGATACGATATTCGTCCTAATGCAAATTACTCAGAAATCACTAGAGTATAATAGACCAGCATATCTGTGTCTGATTGACCTAAAGAAAGCATTTGACAAAGTAAGACTCAAAGATGTAATCAATCCATCTTCTGTACAATAGAGAAGTTCCCCTATATATTATAAAAACTATTGAAAATATTTACCAAAACAACAAAATGGAAGTCACAATAGATGGACAACTTACAGAACCTATAGAAATAGGCAGCGGAATAAGAGAGAAAGACTCATCGAGCCTTGTGCTCTTTAATTTAATCATGGATGTAGTCATCAAAAGCGTTATCAAAGAAAGGGGATACAGAATGGGAAACAAAGAAGTAAAAATACTCTGTTACGCAAACGATGTAATATTGATAGCCCAAGATTAAGATAGTCTGCAAAAACTGGTCTACAAATTTAACATAAGAGCAGAAGAATTTAATATGACAACCTCATCTAAGAAAAATTAAACAATAGTAATCGGCAAAGAACCAACCAGATATAAAATAGAAATTAACGGCATCAGTATTGAACAATGAATAAAAATAAAATACCTTGGAATTACACAGTCCAGCTGTGTGCTTATGGGTACAGGAACACTAAATAACTATTTTAACAGGGATGGTACACTTTCACAACGGTGTGTTTGTAAGAAAATGTGATTATTTCTACGCTTGTTCTCGCATCGTTGTTTGCCGCAGTTACAAGCAAAACGTCAATAAAAAACAATTGTCAGTATCAGCGGATTTAGTACAGGAGGAAGGCGAAGAAGCGGAACACGTGATTCTGGGTTTAATCAAACCGAAAGAAAGTTGGTTTTATTAACTTCTTTCGGAGGTTCAGATTAAAATATTGTGTATAACATAGAGTGCAAGCATTGAGTTGCCTATATGACACGTCTGGATTGACATTGCGGGACGTTGATTATTTAAATTTAAGGTTAAGCTGAAACGGCCTTATAATATATAATGCCGTTTATACAACGCCAAGAGGAAACCTCTCTGCAAAAACGGAGAGAAAACAATCGCTCCTAGTCCTAGGACGGCACCCGGAAGCCAACTGGCTGTTGTCAATCGGTCAGGAAAACAGAATAATTAAATTAAGCAGCTCTAAAATGTCACTTGACCACACATTGCACTCCCCAAACCATCAGGCATATGCAAGCGACTCTTCTTTCTATTAAGTCCCGATAATTCTAATTCTGAGCAATTATTGATTGATCTGAATATTGGTAATTCTTTAAAATTACATAAGTCTGTAAAGTCCAGTTTTGATTAAAATAATTTAAATTCTAGTACCTCTCATGTTGTAAATATACCAAAATTGTCTCACCAATTTACGAAAATGACTGCACTTCTATTAAGTCTAGCGGTAGTTCCCAAAGCACTAGCTCAGATTCTAAGGAGAAAGAAACCAAAACAATCCGCGAAAACATGGCTGAAAGGATGGCACTGTTAATGAAAGCATTTACTGATGAAATAACACACATAAGGCATAAGACAAGGTAGCTCCATGAGAAGTTTAGTCGTCAAATAGAAATCCTAATAAAAGAAATTATAAGACTGCAAAGCACTATAAGGGTAAAGAACAGACAGAACAGAAAACTGACCGATAGAATATTAACGGACGGAAAAATCACAAATCATGGCGAAATACATCAATAACAATAACAATGCTAAAAAATTACACGCAGAAAACATCCGGAGTAGCAGTGCAGAGCCTGAAATCAGGGCAAGGGCATTTCAACTAGTTTAAACAAGCATGGACCCCGAAGATTCTAACTGGAAAATCTAGCAGAATCCAAAGAAAAAGAATTAAAGAAACAGATAAAAGATAAGCGAAATGCCTACAGAAAATAACAATACAAAAACAACAGACAAAAATAATCCAACATAACGAACAACATTTTGCCGAATAAGTCAAACAAAGATAAGAGCAAAACAAAATTAAAGACGAGGTAGACAAGACAACGACACTAAATAAACAGCCAGAACAAACAACAACGACAAAGTATCGCAAAAACTACCGGCGATCATACTTAAATCTGTTAAGGAGAGTTAACAGTTTTTTAAAGATGGTAGCAAAAAGAGGAATTAGCTACTCAAACAAATACGCAAAGTCGGGCAGGTCTATAATAATACAGATCAAAGACACAAAAGATTGCCTTGCAATGTTGAAAGTTCTAGAGGAATACGATGAGAAACTACTTAAAAAAATAAATAATAGAATAGAATTCATTGCATACCCCATCGACTAGAAAAGAATCAAGAAAAGAGTCGAAGTAATACAAGTCGACAACACGTTTTTTTAAAAAGAAAGATAAAAAAAAGCTGTCACCACCATAAAAGAGGATGGCGACAAAAAAAATAAAACCATTACAGATCTGCGTCATATAGGGATCTATATCTAAAAAGAGATAAAGAACAAAAAAGAAATAATGCAATGTTTCAACTGCCAGGGCTTCTTCCACGGCTTAAATGATCACTGCAGGATAAGTATAAACAGAAAGTCTCAGCAAATTTCCATGAGCAAATGCGAATCTTTAAAATAATGGTTAAACAAATGACAGCAGTAACGAGTGCGATGGGAAGTTTTGGTAGACAACAACAATGTTAAACCAGGAGGACGATCTACCAATTGGGTCATGAAACTCAGGAGGGATGAGATAAAAAATAAATACTGTATACGATTTTGCCAACAGACTCAAACTAGATGTTATAACTCAACAAAAGACCAAAATAACGAAAAGAGTGATAAGAAAATTTCAGGGTTACATCTATAGGAATGATCATAGGGCAACGTCAGTCGGCACCGCCATCTTGGTGAAAAAAAGAAAAGAACATCAGACAATTTCTATAACAGATGACCTGGTCACTATGGAAGCCCACGCTTCCATAGAACAGTACAGTTTATCACGGGAAACGAAACACTGAAAATAGATTCAGCATACTTAAGACCTCATTATTCGATCCTAAATGAGGAACTGAAGATCAGTCTTGATTCAGAGGAGACCACTGTCATTATCAGTAGTCTAATCGGGAGATAGCCCAACTGGTTTGACAGAACCACTAATTGTATTGGAGAATTGTTATGTGACTATCTCGAGGACAGGCACAACACAATAGTAAGTGGACCAATGTAACCAATATGCTTTCATGGAGGAGACGGATTTTCCACCTACTTAGACATTTCAGTTCTATACAACGTGGCTCAACAACATGAAGTACAATCTACGAATGAAGGGGACTCAACACATAACCCAATTTTACTAACCCCGGGGGCAGTAGTAACGAACTAACTGCAACCCGACAACAAAAAACGCACAAGCTAAAGTAAGGACACATGAAAAAATAAAAATTGAGGAACGAATTGAAAGCAGGTAATTGAAGAAAAGGTAAGACGCATTAAGGAAATTAAAGGATAGAAAATCACCAGGAGAGGAGAAAATACCGAATGAACTAGTAAAGTACAGAGGGCCAGATCTAACCCAATAATTATTATTTAAAACTAATACAAAAAATAACAAAACAAAACAATATACCACAAGAATGAAGATCAAGCATCCCTCTGATCCGGAAAATTATAAAGGAATTAATTTATTATACAACACTAAAATTAACAACCAAAGTTATCATATCATATCAAATAGACTAAATGAAATTATAACACTATTTAAGAACAACAAGGTTTTCTGCCGGTAAGGTCATGCAGCGATGCTATATAAATTTAAAATAAAGCCAGTGTAAGAGAAATTATAATACCACAAACTGACATATCTAGGTTTCTTCAACCTTTAGAATGCATTTTGCAGGGTCAAATTAAAAGACGTTATCCAATTATTATACGAAAGAGAGATACCTCTCGGAATAATCAAAAAGATCGAAAATATCTACAAAAACAATACAATAAAACTAAAGTAGTAGCAGAAATAACTGACCCAATTAAAGCTGGCAATGAAATAAGACATGGAGATTTCCTGAGTCTTCTATTATTCAACCTGATCATGGATGAAATAATAAAAAAAGTAAGAACTAAAAAAAGATATCAACTTGAAGAAAAATAACTTAAAATAATTTAACACTATTAACAATCTATGCTGCACCGATTTAATATAATCGCCAGAAAATGTAACATGTTAATTTCCCCCCCAAAAAAAAAACAAAATGCATGGTTACAACAGCAAATTTACTAAGATGTAAATTGTAGCAGGAAGTTCAAATAATAAAACAAGTGATAAATATCTAGGCATCACACTATCTAGCTACGGCGAGCTCAAAACAGGAATTGAAGATCAAGTGAATAGAGCAAACAGAGCCATAGGTTGCCTAAATGAAACAATATGGAAAAATAAAATATCGGGAAAGAAATAAAAGGCAGATTTTACAAAACAGTCATCAAACCAATAATGACATACGCGGCAGAAACACGACGTGACGCAACGAGGACAAAAAGAATGATACGAACAGCAGAGATGAAAATTATTAGAAAGCTTCATGCTAAGACACTGTGGGACAGAGATAGAATTACAGATATACGACGTAGATGCAAGGTGAACAACATTTAAGTACTGAGTAAGAAATAGAAGAGTAGACTGTAACGATCGTATAAGCCGAATAACAACAAATAGAATAGTAAAGACGGCGAGACACGGCGAATTATGGGTATGATTTTTATATTTATATTGACTTTTGTTAACTGAATATCACTTCCACATTTTGTAAATCTATATACTCTAATCATCGAGTTAGAATCTATGGAGAAGCTATGAGCATATTAACGTGTGTATTAAAAACGGCGTAGGTAGTCGTGGCTAACGATGATACCAATATGGCGGTGGGATCATGGCCGGACTCAATAATATTAAAACTACTATTAAAAATATGACTAGTTATTCAGAAGATTTAATCATAATTTAATAAAGTGCAATACATTTTTAATAAACTATGATTTATTTATCCCGTGGTAAACACTAAAAACACGATATATTATACATAAAGATAAATTAATACAGTCAAATAGGTACTATTAATTTATTCTCTGAAGTACGGGCCATTACTTTGTGTACATATTTGTATACTAACCTGTAGAACGTTATCCCTGAAGATTTTTTATTAACATTGCTTCTGCTACTGCAACTACGTTGAGAACAAGAAACCATTATTATGCACTATCCATCGAGCAAAAAGACAAAAGAGGGAATGTAAAGGTAGCGGGGGCAAAAATATTGTTAGACAGGAAGTGCCATCTTGAGAGGCCACATTAAACAAGGAAAGAGAGACTCTTTCCTTGTTTAAGAAATCAAATTTAGTTAGATTATGTTATTTCTGATGTTATTGTTGTCACAACTGTCACATGCAAGATTATTTGTATTTTCTATTGAAGTTTTTTAACAATTGCTTCACATTTTAGACTATTATTGTTATTATTTAATTAAAACTTTATTGTGTCCTAGTTTAAAAAAAAGTATTTTAAGTGTATTATGTATTGATATTATGTAATATTAATATTATCTAGTATAACAAATAAATAGATAAATTAGAACCCCTACACCACTGTATGATTATTGTGAAGTGTCATGAAATTTAAATGTGGCGCATTCGCATTTCCGGATATGTCCGCCATCAGAGGCCACTTTTTTGGTCTCCTTTTCATAACGACTAGATTCCCTCTTTTGTCTTTTTGCTCGATGGCACTATCACAATATATTATTACAGTTTCTATAAAAGTATTATAAAACCAAAAATCTTCGAAAAACAACAAACGTAAAAAAACATTTACGATCTGTCAAAAGTGTCAAAACAATCTTAACAATATGGCCGAAGTGAGGTCGTTTTTAGTCACGTGATGCCCTACCCATAGATTCTAACTCGATGACTCTAATGTATGCGTTTGTATCCTGGTTTCTCGTTTTCCGTACTAAGTAATCTATTATTGATCTTAAGCTTCTTGTACTTTGAGTCCATATAGTGTATGTATGTATATTTTTGTACCTGAGGAAGTCGTTGGCTGACGTCTATTATTCTCGTCCCATTATCATTTCTGGTGTTTGTACCTTGTGGGTCTACTACTTTATGTTGATTTTGTTTTCCGACATTGGCCTTTAATGTTCTTCTAGGTCTTCTAATATTATTATTTGTCGATTTTGGCCTGAGGTACTGTGATTTAGTATCTCATAATAATTTTCTTTTCCTTAGATTCATAGGTGTCGATGAAGTTGACTTGTATAAGTTTATCACTTTGCTAAATTGCTTCCTAACTAAATATATTCATCTATTTTTTCTGTATAAGTATCGATACACCAATTTTAGCATGTTTCATAAGTTTTGAGTGATTTTCTTTAAAAATTATAGAAATCTAAATCTACTTTTTATTTTACAGGTGTATTCATATACTGATTATAAAACAGGTAAAAGAATTCCCTAATTATAATGTGTCATTATTGTTTTGCGTCCTTGAACCTCCGCTTGTCCTTTTGATTATGACGGGGTTTTCAATTCTACTTCAGTAGCTACTAATTAGGCCCACCAACAAAGCCCCATGTCATTAGATACGTTATTAAGGAGATGAAGGGAAAAAAGAAACTAAATTAATATTTTTAGAGTAATTCAGTAAGTTTTTGTGAAAGTATTCATTTGTTAATCATTTTTAGATAGTCAAAGGATTTTTAAAAAAGTAGATGATAAAATATTAAATTGATTATATTATATGGAATTTTAAAATCGTATTAAAATATGTTAAAATATGACAATAACGATGAAGAAGATATTAGTAACAAAGAAAATTATAACACGTTGACAGAGAATGTCATGTTGTATGGAAAAACGATAAAACTTCGAATTTTAGGGAATATATAAGGGACTAGATATCCTCAAGCAAAAAATAAAATATTATTATACAATTAAAAAAAAAGTTACTAATAAAATAGCGAATGGATGTGGAATGAAAGTGATTCGTTTGCTTCATACTAGTGTAAATTAGATATAGTCAAGTTGATATCGGCAAACATTAAAGGGTTAAATTGGCGGCCGTAGAAAGCTTGCCTAAGAAGCTGGAGAACATGAGTTTCATTCCCAGGGCTGTTTTTTTTTTTAATTTCTCAATTTTTTTTAGTCGTAGGGTACGTAAAGCCGTCGGCTTTACCCTTTTTCTTTTAACGGTGCTTTGTGGGTCTTGGCCTGCTTAACAATTTCTATTCTGCCGTATCGGATACTTTCTTTCACCACTGCCTGATGTTCATGATTTTAAGATCTTCCTCTCTGTCGCCCATGTACCTTTTACGGGGCCATCCTCTTGTCCTATTTCCTTGGGGTTTTCATCTCTGGATTATTTTTAAAGCTTGATTATCTGGCATTTTTTCTGAGTGGACAAGCCTGTTAAGTATATGTGACTTTGCAAATCTAACGATATATGCGCTTTGCTGTAATTGATCCAGCTCATAGCTCATTTTTATTCACCACGAACCATCGCTAAAATATGTTGGACCAAATATGTTTTTTAATACTTTGCGCTCAAATATTCTCAATTGATTTTCATCCTCAGTTAAAGGGGTCCACGTTTCACATCCATATGTGACTAACTGGTCCAATTATTGTTTTTTAGTTTCTAAGTTTAGACTCACGATTCAGTAACTTACTTTTCATTAAGTCTTTGCATGCACAAAAGCACTTATTACCGCTAAGAATCCATGTTTGTATTTCTTGACTGACGTTGTAGCTGTCATTTATTATTGACCCTAGGTAGTGAAAGATGGAGGCATATTTGTAGGTATGGTTGCCTACATGCAGATTCTATTGCCGATTAGACTTTGTGCAATTCATAAATTTTGTTTTCCTTTCATTTATATTTAGACCAAATGCAGCGGTTTCATGTGTCAAATCTATGGTTTTTTCACCTAACACCCTTCTATTGCGGCTTATTATGGCAATATCATCAGCATATGCGCGTATTTGAGTGGATCTTGCATTATTACAGCCGGTTATATCTAGTTTTTTTATAATAGCTTCCAAAGTTAGATTAAAAAGTGTTGTTAATAAGGCATCACTTTGCCTAACTCCATTTTTAATGTCAAATGCCTCTGTTATATCTCCATCCATTCTCGCCATGGATTTGAAATCCTCCAAAGTCATTTCTATAATGAATAGAAATAAGTCTTTTACTCACAATCTGTAATAGGTTTTATTAAAGCTGAAAAAAGACAACGGGCTACCGGTTTCGCTGTTTACAAACTTTTCCAGCATCTTCAGGCTCTTAAGAAACTAAGGCTAAAATACACAGTGTATATAAACATATGTGTATAAATGGCACAACAAACAAACAATTATTTGAGAAATACAGAGGCCTTAATCAATAGTCATGTGTTTTAAATTTAAATTAGATATTAATATTTTATAGATCAACTTCGCTCTGATGTTAACTGTATGAGAAATTTTTAATAAAATAAAATAATATTTAAATAATAAGATAAATAAATGAAAATGAATAAAAATAATTACATATCAGTACAAGTTTAATCTTACATTCAATATAAGATATTGTACATCCAATAGATTCTAGTAAGTTCTCTTGCATTACCTCTGCCTGCCAGGTACTCTCGGGACAAAAACATACACAAACATACAACACAAATATGAAAAATAATAAAAGTTTCACAATAAATTATATATGAATGCACGTCGTCGTTACACCTTATTTGGTCTGACAGTGTCAAAATTAAAAAATATAAATTTTTTTTAAGAACTTTTTTGATAAAGTACCATGATGTTTTCTGTTATTGGTTTGATGACAAGACTATCAAGTGACAAATGTCACGTGTCGTGCATTTTGCTGTACCTTGACAGATATCTTGGAAGGCATGGGTATGTTTTTATATAAAATTAAAAATAAATACATAGAAGGTCTTTGAGTGTGCAACTGTCGGTCTTAATATAAAATTATTGTTGTGTTAATGTCTTTGAGTTTTAATTTTTGATTGTATATATATATATATATATATACATATATATATATATATATATATATATATATATATATATATATATACATATATATATATATATATACATATATATATATATATATTTATTTTATTTATTTCAATTTTAACCAAATTTTATAAATTTTAACAATTTGATATATATATATATATATATATATATATATATATATATATATATATTATATATATTTTATATAATTTAACCTTTAACATTAACCTTTTTCTTGTCATATATATATACAGGGTGAGTCATGAGGAACTTTACATACTTCTACCATATGTAGAGTCCCTCAGGGAACAAATGTATATTATACATTTGTTTTAATTAACTACCTTATAGTTTGATACTTCATTATGGTTGTTCTATTTTTGGTAAGATTTGATCGTTCACTAAAAATTTAATAAAAGTGCGACAACATTGTCGCATATGTCGTTTTCATTGGCTATTTATGTAGTTTGAAAATCACTTATTGCATTTAAAAATATATATATACAGGGTGTAATATTTAATACGAATCCCTAAATTCATTTTTCCAAAGCCAGTCCTGGAATTTTTTAGTTTAGCTAATACCAGCCGAATGCTTGATAGTAGTGTACTGTATTATGCAAAAATTAAAAAAATCAAATGAGCCGTATAAACACTACAGTAAAATGAAATAAATGGTCAATTACACAAATCACCCTGTTAATTAATAAAGAAGAGGAGTTGACGTTTTTTTAGTGGCCACATGATATGCTCCCTGAGGGACTCTACATATGGTAGAAGTATGCAAAGTTCCTCATGACTCACCCTGTATATATATATATATATATATATATATATATATATATATATATATATATATATATATATATATATATATTCATTATCTTTACATTTTTATATATTTATTTATTTGTTTTACTTATTTTTATGTAATCAGCATTTCATTAGTTTGCAATTTTATCTGTGTTCGTGTGTGTGTATTGTGGAAAAATAACTTTAATAAAACCTATTACGGATTGTGAGTAGAAGACTTAGTTCTCTAATATTCGTAGATATGTGCGCACAGCAGCAAACTTTTCATCATCATTAACTAACTTTTTCGGTATTCCCAACATGAATAGTTGGTTTTTTTGTCTATCTTTATGTCTTTTGTCTACTTTATCAAACACCTGTTGAAAATCAATATACAAGTTAAAAATTAGTATGTTATATTCAGTACATTTTTAACTTTCACTGCAAAAGTGAAAGTTGAAAATAAACTGACTAAGGATATTCAGATTCGCCGTGGAGTGTGCCAAGGGTGTATTTTATTACCATTATTGTTTAATTTATACAGTGAAGTCATCTCAGAAGTAGCGTTGGCGAAGTCATTGAGAGCCTAATAATAGACGGTGAGCCACTTAATAAAATAAGATATGCTGACCATACCGTGCTTCTAGCGGGAACACTAAAAGAATTTCAACACCTTGCTCAACAACTAAATATTTATTGCAACGATTATGGACTAAAAATAAATTTAAAGAAAACCAAGTTCATATTTACAAATAGAAGTTGAACAAATATCTTTATACAAACACCTTGGAGCATGGATCACAGATGATACTGATCAAACAAAAGAAATAAGATTTCGCATTGAAATTGCATGGTCAACTTTTAACAGAATGAGAAAACTTTTCTGTAATCGCAATATCAATATAACGCTTCGGATAAGAATACATCAATGTTATATTTTCTCATCCCTTTTGTAGGTGGTTTAGGTTAACACTGAAACAATCCAATAATAAAAACCTGGAAGCGTTCGAAATGTGGTATTACCAACATATTCTAAAAATATTATGGATGGATCGCAAAATAACGCTGCGAAGTTTTAATTTCCATAAAAATCAGGAAGTAGGAATACTTGGGGCACATCATCCTCCTCCTCCTAAGTGTCTGAGGTTGTCGATCAATATGTCAAATTTCTCTCTGTTCTGGGCTGGATGAATTAATTCATTTCCTCTTGTGTGGGTCCAATCTCTGATGTTTCGTGCCAAGATTTTTTCTTTCGTCCTATGCCTCTTTTACCTTCAATCTTGCCTTCTAATATTACATAGAGCTGCTTAAATTCCCTATGGTGCATTATATGTCCTAGATATGACGTCTTTTTAATTTTTATAGTATTGACCGGGCGTGTGTTGATTGCTCTCATTATTTCTTCATTCGTAGTTCTGCTGGTCCAGCTTATTCTTAGCATTCAGTCGGCGGGACATCCACATTTCAAATGAATTTAATTTGTTGACACATCATAAAAGGTGAAAATACGAATTATTAAGAAACATAATGCATGGCAAAATAAAAGGCAGAAGAAGCGTAGGAAGACGTAAAATCTCGTGGCTACGCAATCTCCGTGAATGGTTTGAATGCAGTTCAATTGAACCATTCAGGCTCGTAACCAACAAAATTATAATTGCCAAAATGATTTCAAATCTTTGTTAGGAGCAGAACTTGAAGAAGAAGAATTCGACACATTTTTTATGTATACCCCTTAATATAATACGTATTTGGTCTATAGTTGACCTCTTTGGTCTGAAATCACATTGGTATTGATCAATTATTTCGTCAGAAAATGATTTAAGGCGGCTGTATATAATTCCTGGTAATACCTTATAGGCGACATTTAACACTGTTATGCCCCTATAATTTTCGCAGACTCTCGTTTGTCTCCCATCTTGTACATAGGAAATATAATTTCTACTTTCCAACCCTCAGGGATGATCTGTAGTGTCCATATGCGGCAGATTATTTTATGGATACGTTTCCATAGCACATGTCTGCCATTCTTTATCAGTTCTGCAGTTATTCCATCTGTGTCAGGCAATTTGTGATTTTTCAGATGATTTGTGAGGTATATAGTTCCTTTAAATGTTGGTTTTTTAACTAGTTGTTCTGTTGTGTGATGAATTACTTTTTATTCTTGATTTTGTTCTTTTTCTGGATTTAAGTGGAGTGTATTTCTTGATCTCCTTGTAAAATTTCCTAGTCTCTCTTTTGTTATTATAATCTGTAATTTGTTGTATTTTTCCTTTTTTAACATTTTTCTCTTTTTCTTTTACATATTTTCCTTGCATCCCTTCTTAGTTTTCATATGCCCTTCTATTGAATCGGGAATTCCTTTATGGACATAAAGGACTAATATGCTATCAAGCATCATCAAAGGCGGTGTTAGAATGATCTTATATGGCGTATATGGCGAAATTATTAGAAATTAAATAAATTGTATCTATTCAATAATTAACTGAAATATCCTACAGTCTCTTAAAAACATTGGTTGTATATTTTCTTGTTAAATAATTTAAGTTTAAATATTTCATGGCGTGCCAATTCAGGCTAAAATCGTGACACAACAAGTGAAAAATTAGTAATTATCATTAATTTTGCAGACCACCCATTAAAACATCTTTTGCATATTATATACTTCTGGTACGATACACTACAGGGTCCTGTGCTGGTGAAAACTATCAATATTTGTCGAGAAATATAGGCTATTGATTATGTACTATAGACAGAAACTACAACGTTAAAGGGGTTTTATTATTTCATATGGTCAATAAACGCATAAAGGAGTGCGTTTTTGAGAAAGGAGTTAATTTGTTCTTATGCACTACGGTGCAATTGGTTAAATCTATGCACTTTTCGTACATATATATCTACAGAAAAGTTGTTTAAAATTAAATTTACTATCGAAATGTCATCATTTAAATTTAAAAATATTTTTTTTGACAAAAATATATTCAAAAAATACACGTGATTTTTCTTTTTTGCCCCATAACTTTTTTCCACGGAGGTATAGGTATAAGTATTCCTTTACAGAAAAAAACTTTTCCGAATTTGTTAGACATTGCTGGACCTTAATGAAGATTTTAGCAAGAACTACCACAAGTCTAATAGTACTAAACAAATAAAATAATCAAATAAACAAACATTTTATGGGGGTAATTTTTAAATCAGTGTTCTACTTGTAGCATTGACGTGAGGACAAGACGCATGTTTAAAATTGTCGAAATTATCTCAAAATATCTAGAATATGTTTAATTTAAAACAAATATCTTGACAGAAGCTGATTTCTAGCTATTCTACCATACCGTTTTCATTGTTGCCCAAAAAGAAATGGAAAACAAATTACCAAAATAATTGTCGAAAATTACAGGTGTTTGTAACTTTCGAGCTGACGAATAATGTATTACAATCTTTTCTGGACCCTGTATAATCACCACAACGCCTGAACATACACGTAACAGATATTACTAAACAGGAATGTCCACATAGCTACTCAATATGCAGCATGATTTAGAGTAATTTAGACAATACGAAGCTCTTCCGATTATATTTGTTTAATATTCTCTTTGTTAGCCATTCTTTAGGTATTTCTGAAACTATTCCTTATAAAATTAACAAGATCTTTCTTTTCTTAAAATATTGTTATTTTAATTTAAGCGTGGCTACTTTAACTACATAGTACATCGGGTTTAAAACCTAGTACATCGTCTTGCAATACCCAACTGTAACCGTCCTTTGTCCATGCACTGGTTCTCTTCCAAGCTTTTCTCGTTCTCATATTTCTGACTTGATTCTTTTATTTAGCTTTTCCTAGGTGGTCCTTTTTTTCTATGCACTCAACGTTTACGTATTAGGATTTTTTTCTCCTTAGAATTATTATTTAGTATTATATCCTTCGTCATTATTTGGAAATTGTCACGAAATTTAAGTTTTTTAGTTTTAATCTCGTTTATTATTGTATATTTAACTGCTATGAATTCTCTTGTCCTCTTATTTACCATTTTTTATGTCAATATATATGCAGATCTTCAAAAATTCATTTTCCCAGCGTTAAGACTATTTTTTAATTTCTCTTTTAGTGGCCAGGTTCTAATGCAGGTTATTATATTCTTAATAATATTAAGTTCTGTGTTTATTTTTCTTTAAAATATTTTGCTCACGAAGTATATTTTTAGGGAGTAATAATGATTATTTCCCAGGGCACATGTTTCTGCAACTGATTTATCGAGTGTTCTATCGCGTGAGTTCTGAATGGTTCTGTTTCATCCGCTCTAAACACCAGTATTTTATTTTTTGTATGTGTAGTTCTAAGACATACTTCTTGTAATCTTATGTGTCATATGTATATTCAGTATCCGAGTGATAGATTACCAAAGGTATGGTTCAGATCCTGTAGCAAAGGTTCTAATGTTTTTAGCTTCAGATCCGGTCACGAATAGCGCCTGTCTTTCGCATAAGCGTAAAAGAAGGGACTCTGGTGTTTCTGGTCTTTTGGCTTAATGACCGTTAGAAAGATTATTCCACTACGAGTCTGGTACCATTCGAGGTATCATGCTCATGCTAGCGTGGGGCTGTACTCCTCCTTAGTACCTGTGTCATAGAACGAACACACATCCTTTATCCCTTACGGGCGAACAGGTGAACGTAGGTAGGAATGCAGACCCGACCTCGCACGTTTGACAAATTACCGCCGAGAAGCCTACCACTCATCTCCAGGGTGGACACTTGCCACAATCTCACGTCTAGCTAGTGCAGGACGTAGGTATAGAGTTTGCAGCTCGTATAACCGCACTTAGGTTATGTGGAATGAGAGAAGAGTGGTTTCACGTAGTATTATTTCGGTTACTAAGAACACAGACCGTTTACCAGGAGGTGAAACGTCCTGCTTATAATATCATATTATTCCTAGTTTTATATAAATTCTGCCGTGGTTCTATCAGATTCACGCTTATGTTGGTTTTCTCGATGGCCCTCTCAGAAAAAAAGTTTTTTCTAAGGAACAGTGTTTTGATTAAATTAATTAATTAATCCTTGATGATAAGACATCTTCTTTTTAATTATTTGTTTGACTACTACGGACAGACAGGCAGACAGACAGAAGTTAATTATATATATATATATATATATATATATATATATATATATATATATATATATATATATATATATATATATATATACTGCCATGTGATGTCTCGTATATCGCGTTCATTATTAACGAACATAAGGTGTAGTGTCCTTTTGCTAGTCGCTTTATCTATTTTTTGTATTTTAATATAATCATTATCCTCTCTTTAATCATTTAACGAATCACATGCTCCAATCGTACTAATAACAACGGAAATATAAAGAAAATTATATATTGTTTGTGTATACATTTAACATACTTCTTAAGAACAGTAATTCATTAATAATAAAATATATTTACATATGTACAATATATAATAGACTTTTGTTGACAATAGGTTAGAAATAAAAGGGTACACTACAAATAAGCTATAGTGTCGTGTTTGCCACTTCTGATGATATTTGATTAATATATGCATAAAACTGTATCTGGGAATGATACTCGACCAGAAATTGATCTGAAAGATACATATTGATGACATGTTGAAAAGATGCAATAAGGGATTAAACTTTCTTAAATCAATTAATAAAACTAATAAACTTGGTGGGGATCGGATGTTGAAGTAAGTTTATTATTTTACAAAGCTTACATACGATCTATTTTGGATTACGGAAGTGTTTTGTATGGATTAGCAAGTAATATACTACTAAACAAAATTAACGTGTTACAGAACTCAGCCTTAAAAATATGTTTAGGGGCCATGAGATCCAGTCCAGTACAAGCTTTCTATTTGGAAGCCTTGGAAACTCCTTTAAGTAGACGAAGTTTTTTGTCCAAAAAATATTTAATGAAAGTATACTCACTAAACTCATCTCTGTATGAGAATATAGTGACTATGAATTGCCATGACCTGACAAATAAATATTGACAAAAAAAGAAATCTCCCTTACTTTGCGAAGCGTAGAATCAAAATATAGCACTTTTAAAAAATATAGATAGAACGCACTACATATTCAAAAAATACTCTTCTTTCTTTTTACACACAGATATTATTATACCTAATTAGAGTGAAACATATATTTAAATAAAAATATTGTTCCAGCTATAACGAGTAATTACAAAGAGGCAGTAGCTCTATAAACAGATGCGTCTAAATCTTTAGATGGAAAAAAGGAACCAGAGTTTTTACCTTGTATAGGCTGTCTCATCTTCAAGGAGCAGATGGAACCGGATGCGCTTTTTTTATACCATCGGGATATATAGAAAAGAAATTCAAACTGAACCCGGAGACCTCGATTTATACACCAGAAGCTATTGCAATATATGAAGCTTTGTTTTGTCTGACTCCTTAGCAGTGTTAAAATATATTGGTAATATGGACCACTAAACTTACAAGACTGCCCATATATTTATAGAATTAAACATATTAATCGAACTCTTGTAACCAAATGAATCAATGTACATTTTCTTTGGATGTACATGCAGGATTTGAACATAATGAATATGTCGACTTATAGCCAAAGAAAGCATTTCAACCGATACTGGTATTCTACATAAAGTTACGCTTACTGATAGTATTATTTCTTGCAAGTCAACATTGCTTCGAGAGTGGAGCTACCAGTGGAAGGAATACTCTTTTGTGAATCAAAATAGATACTCGTTAATTCAGCCAGATAGTCCCAAATTGCCTTGGTACTAGTCTTGTAGAGCTTCCAGGAGACACATAACATCCATAATTAGAATACGATTCGGGCACGCATATTATCCAAAACACTTATATTTATTATCACTTGTTTCTGTAGATGTTTACAACTCATTAATTAAATTTTTAAAAGATAGCAAATTATCAGTACTAATGTCCCTAGGACATTGATAACAGACGAGATAATTTCATGACAATCGAAAGCTCGTTCCTTGCTGTTTACAACTCATTAATTAAATTTTTAAAAGATAGCAAATTATCAGTACTAATGTCCCTAGGACATTGATAACAGACGAGATAATTTCATGACAATCGAAAGCTCGTTCCTTGGTAACAGCACGAAGCCGAAGGCTTCGTGCTGTTACCAAGCAACGAACTTGAGAAATTTGTCATGAAATTATAAGGCATTCATCAATATCCGAGGGATATTCGGCGAATAATTTTTCGAAAAAAAAAAGCATAACTCAACATAACGAAACATTTATTTATTAAAAGTACAGTTGTATAAATATATACTTATATATTGTTATATACTGTAGGTTGTATTTCTGGGAATTTTTTCTTTGATTAGCGCATTTATACTTTAAACATTCTCATTGCCGAAACGTGACATTTCGAAATTTATTTGGATGAAGTTGTCAAACTCGATCGTGTTGTCATAGGGATTGAAAATTGCACTGAATGCAATTATCAGTCTAATGTTGACATGATTGGGTGAAATTGTTTCACATGACACAAAATGACGAAATTTGAATGGATGTTAGAACAGTCGAAAAATTATCATTATAATGCTCTAAAAATTATTTAGTTAATCTTGTTACCTTTGTTTTAAACCATTTGTATAACTTCCTCCTCTCCGTGAACTAGTGTTGCTGTGTCTTATATAAATCAATGCCATGATAGGTCCCCAGGCGAGAAGAGTGTGTCCCTGTTCTCCTAATATCGAAGTAATCTTTTAGTTTGATAGGACATTTAGGTAAATTATAATTATGGATACTGTCTTATTCCTTTTGTGTCTGGCTGTATGACAATAAGTTTAAGCCAAAAAAATGTGCATAAAACTCTACTTTTTAGTCTACAATCAAAACATTTAAAATCATATTTCCAAACAATAATCAATTTTTTCATTATTTCAAATATTTAATATTTATTTAATTTTATATAAAAACACTTATAGTTCATCCCAAACCCTTCTTTCAGTGCGTCATAGTTGATCGAATTCTCTCTAACACATTAAGCTAGAAGTGACAGAAAAAAACGTGTGTCTGTGATTATTATACATAGAACTTAGAAAATGATTTATGGTAAAGCTAATTCTACTTACGGATGTATAATTGGTTGGAGTTTAGAATACGCTAAATATATATCCAATCAACGATGCGCATAAACATAATTTGACTCAGATTGTCTCGATCGTGACAGTACTTTCACAATGTCAACTGATAAAATGATAATTGTCATTCCAGGTTAGTATTATTAGAGATTTTACAGTGAAAATGTTGTATATATTGTCATAAAAATATTTTAAATATACCAAAATATATCGAGAAAGAACAAAGACTAATATTAAAATTATTAATCAATTAGAAAAAGAGAGGTTACGATCCTACAACTGTCAAATTTAACTAAAATGTCATGCAATAATTCTCGACATTCTTAAAATCCTATATGACGTCAAAATTAGTGACGCACTGAAAGAAGGGTTTGGGACAGACTGTACAATAATTTTATTGCAAAACTTTGTCCGTTGGTCAGCTATTTTTTTAGTAGCTACAGTTTTTTGTAAACAAACATGTTAGGTTAGGTTAGTGGAGTAGTACTCCAGTCTACTGGTCGAACAAAGTACATATTATTTTATAAATTTTTCAAATCCTTTATTTCTTTATAAACAACATTATTTCTTTATTAAATAAAAAGTATTTATTTAATAAATATTTCTTTATAATAAACCAGTGACCTATGACGTATAAAATATATTATTTAAATTAGTAGTAGTTTTTGTGTATAGGTGGCGATGGGGTTTTCATTACGGAAAGACAGATAGAATAATCAAATTATAATATTGATGTATTTATGCAGTTTTCTGTTTCCAAAATTATCTTCTCATTTTATAACATAAAAGTTTTTTGTCTAATCGTAAATTGTAACCGTTGTTGCTCTAGACTATGTAAGTTGTATTTTTGTTTTGTTTTTTATTTTACGTTTTCTTTTGTTATTTATTCTTTCTTTGGTCATCTTTAACTTTATTTTTACTAATATTTGATAACTAAGTAATAGTCAATATAATTAGTAACTTCTAGACTAACTGTTTAACTTTAATATTATATTTAATAGACTAAAGAAGCTTATAAACGACCTATATAAATTTTTATATCATTTTTGATTTTTGCAAGATTGTACAACAAAAACTTTTGACTAGAGAAAATCTTTACGTACTCCAAAGGCCCCTACAGTCCCCTAAACCCCCTTTGTGTCGACTGCCGGCCATCGTTAACGATGATAACGAGAGAGTAGAGAGTCACCTACGCATTCATCGATCCCGGCGCCCGGCATTTTAACGATGCAATTTGCAAATCGCCGTATGCGTCCACTGCCCACCGTTCAACCCCATCACACCACCACCAGGGACATTTCCCAAAGTGGAAATTGGAAAATTGGCAACGCTACCGAGAATGGTAATTGGTCAAAATTGCTTCAAATTTGCATTCTTTTAATTTGCTGTTGGAACTATCTGCAGTCGAGAATGTTAATTTGCCTTATCTGATTTAACGCAAATCACATGGTCAGCACAACTATGTTGCTCTTAATGTAGCTATGAAACTTGCAACTATTATTAAGTTACTATTTAAAAAACAATCAAATATAAACCCTTTTAATTATGCCAGGGAAAATACAAACTAGAGAAATTCCGGCAGATGCAGAATGTCCTAGGTGAAAAATCTAACAGCGTGATTTAGTTATGGGTTATTAGACCTCTTTAAAAATGCGGTTGATAAGAATAAGGGACCAATGACGATTTCTAGCCTCTTATGGGAGTAAGAAGCTAAAGAATATAAAATCGCAGATACATATTGTGTATATTTTTACATTTTGCAATAGAAATTATGTTTTATAATAATCAAACAGCTAGTCTCTCTATTCTCATTGCCAGTATCCGCCTCTAAGTTATAGGATCGTAAGCTTAGCCTTGTTCTAAATCACGTTAAGCACAGTTCTAAGTTCATAATATTAACCAATTCTTTTCTTATTGTTTCTGATGGTGTTCTTGATCTACCAAAAGTTGATGCTTGTTAACTATCTATCTCTAACTGGTATCCTCATTCCTTCATAGCTGGTTCTTCACTGATTTAGACTTTTTTATATAGATTGAATAGAGGAGATAGGATGCCTTCTCTTAACCCTTTAGTTGAAAGTATTGTGTCAATATGAATATAGGAGTTGTCAATTCTCTATACCTCTTTTATAATACTAATTATCGCCTGTTCAACTTTATGATTTCAGGTTTTTAAAGTTGCAATTTCAAGTATGTTTTCATTGTCTTGTAAAATGATCTACTGAAATTTGCTTTTACCGGACAATCCTCTATAGTTCAGAGTCACTTGTTTTTCCTTTCTTGTATCATATTTTCCATTGATTTTACATTCATTCATACATAACATACACTAAACATAATGTTCTAAGATATTCTGTAATATTGTCTTGTACATATCTCTACTCTCTGTCAACAGCTTGTTATAATGAAATTTCCAATCATGTATTGAAATAAAGTTGTTTCCCTGTACTATACGATTTGTTTTCTTCTTTTTTACGATCTCTATACTTTAGTTGTCTGCTAACATACATTTTTTTTAATAATTGCTATAAGAAACTACATTTCGTCAAAAGAGTAGATTGAAGAATAAGCCAACTGGTTAGTGGGCAACGGATAAGATAAAATGATGATAATGAATAATGAAAAGATTTCGAATAGTACTTATTTAAAGTCTTTTTGGTTTAAAAATAACTTTGCACTAGTTCTAAGTTAGGTATTTGCACACGTGACAGTTGTAGTATAGCTAAAACATAATGAAAATAGCGAGTGTTCGGAACTTAAACTATTAGATCTTAAAACAATCTGTTGCAATTTTAAATTCGGACTGCTGCCAGACCCCCGCGAGATGAAGGGTATTTATTGACCATTTCCTTTCGAGTTTATATGTTGTCATAGTCACTCACCCTTCTTTCGATTTGCATGAAAAATCCAGTGTTCTTCTTTAGTCTTAAATTCGGGTATTTTTGAGATTTGTTCGAATTTATAATAATGGTTTATTATTACTATAGCATTTTAGTAAAACGAAGATAAAATTCATGATAACTGGAAATGTGTAAATGGCGTAATTTAATTATCCTAAATTTAGGCTGGGAGTTTTAGCTAAATACTTTATTTTTTGCTCAATTCCTAATGTGTTTTTAGGCGTCGTTCTTGTGTTGTTGTGTGGTATGTGTATGTTGACGAGGTTTTATCATAAACACCAACAAAACGAATCACAAATCCTATGACAACTTGTTATGGAACATGACGTTATGCAAACAGTGAATGAATTTGTATACCTGGGAGTGATCTTTAACACTGAAAATAATACTACCGTAGAGATACACTGCAGAATTTGCACGGCCAACAAATGCTATTTGGGCTCCACCTCCTTTTTAAATCCTCAATTATATCGAGAAATGCAAAAGTAAAACTCTACAAAACAGTAATACGCCCAGTACTGACATATGGTTCGAAGATCCGGACTCAACAAAAAGTACCGAAAATATGTTAGAATGTTTCAAACGAAAAATACTAGGGCAAATCTATGGAGCAGTGAATGACGATGGAGTGTGGAGAAGACGATAGAACTTCAAACTTTATAGAAAATACCAGAAACCAGATATCGTAAAACATATTAAGATATGAAGTTTGAGGTGGATAGAGCATGTAATGCAGCTGGAACAAAATGGCCTAGCTAGAAGAAAAAGAAAACCCGGAACAAGGTCCCTTGGTAACATCGATGAAGATAAGAGAAATATAAAAATATGTACTTGGCGGTAGAAGATTATGGATGGGACGATGGATGACGTTTTGTTATGATTTTGTAATTTTCAAAAACTAGTAGTTTCTGCAATTAGTGTAGTGCCAACAGCATATCTAATGATATTGATCGTTGCATTTAGTTAATCTTTGTAGATTAGTTAGAGCGGGAATATAGTGGTAGTCTTTTTATTTTTTTACGGGAGGAAATGTTCTAAACACCATACCATTGCTTGGCGTGTGTTGGATACAGGGCACAGGAAAACATCTGAGCCCATTCCCCCCCTGTGTAGAGGAGGTCCTGCCACCGGACCGCCTTCCTGTTGCTCTGCCTACCAACTAAAACCACCCATTCTTCGTCAAGACACCCCCGTACGTGTTCAGTTAGCGAACGAAACTCAGGGGAGCCTTGCGCTGCCTGAATTGATAATAAGAATTTTTTGTCGGTTCTTAGATAGGAGCGGTAAGGAACCAGAAGAAAATGTATGTAAAATAGTGACATGGCCTTGCCGATGGTATTACCTAAGAGCGGTAAGGAACCAGGGGGAAAGTATATGGAATGTATAGGTATACTAGGTAACAATAAGGTATAGGAATACTAGGTATAAGGTAATACTAGATAACAATAAGTAAGTATAGTAACAAGTGTAGTACATACATATGTACATACATATATACGTACATACACATATCCACACCTACGTACATACAAATATATATATGCACGCATACACACATCTATATATTCATACATAATATATAATGATAACCAGTCTTGAATGGAGGCGGATTGCCCCAGATCACTCTCATCCTATCTCAGTTTCTTTCCTTTTATAAGAAATTCAAAGTTCTCTCTGCTTTCCATAGCGACACGTATCAAGTTGTCAGAGGATATCGCTCCTAGATTTGTCCGCATTAAATGTTGTTCCGACTCAAACACCTTGCACCTGAAGATACAATACTCCGCATCGTCTTCTATGTTACATATGACACAATTATCATCGCTGGTTTTTCGTATAAGACCTGAAAGATCGATATCCGGTCAAAAACTGCATAAAATAAAAATTTACTCGCTTGAACTTACATTTGTACAACTCTAGCACATTGGGTATTGATTTTTTGGTCCATTGTGCCTTTTATATCTGTGGCTCCCATTCTGCTTGCCATTCTGTTAGTAATTGTTCTCTAATGGCGGCTCTGACCTGAGAAAGGTAGCCATCTCGAGAGTTATAGAGCATCTGCCGTTCTTTCGCTAGAAGGTGAATAAGGAGCGTGCTCGCTATTATCTGTAGGACCATCGTTGAAGTAGTCCTGTACGCACTTGTTAAAAATTTATATCTGATATCTCATGGTTTACTGTCAATAGTATATAATTATTTTTATATGGGTGTATCGTTGGTATTTTAGAAAAAGGTACAATGAAGATATTATGTTATGACTTAAGAGTTTTTTATGATGTTATATTTACTATTATTTAAATCAGATTCAAATATTTTATTTAGGTTCTGTGATCTTTTTTGTTATTAATTGCGTTGGTATTTCTTTTTATTTCTATTGTTTCGTATACCACCCTCTTTTTTTGTCTCGTTCAGTTTTTAAAATTTTAATGTTTTTGAAGTTAAATTTATGCTTCTTCTCATTTTCATGTTTTGTGAGCGCAGTAATGTTGTTCTTGTCATATTTGTGAGAACGAATTCTGGATTGAAGCAGTTGACTGGTTTGCCCAATATAGACACCTTCACAGTTAATACATGGTATGTCGTAAACAACATGTGATTTTTTGAGTTTTGGAATTTACGTTTTTAGTTTAGTGAAATATTTATTTAAAATATTTTTGCCTTTGTGAGCCACTGTTATGTTTGACTAAAAGATTTGTTACTTGTTCGGTTAAACCTTTTATATATAGAAGAGTTGTATACGTAGTCTAGATACTGTTGGGTTTACTGTTATTTTTATTGTTGTAAAATTTATTAGGTCTTTTAAAAATAGTTTCGATTAGATGTTCGGGACATGCATTATTTAGAAGGGCTTTTTTTATTGCAGTTAGCACCTAAATAAAATATATTTTAATGCGATTTAAATAATAATAAATATAACACCTGATAAAGAACCTGATAGAGAAGTCTGCAAAATACAACAAACCATTGACACTGATATTTGTCGACTACGAGAAAACATTCGATATCGTATGTCATCAGAAAATGTTAAAAGCATTGACAGAATACCGAATAGACCATCGCTACACTAACATAATCAAATATATCTACCAAAATGCCACAGCTAGCGTAAGACTATCTGAACAAGAAACAAATAAATTCTGTATACAGCGAGGAGTACGGCAAGGAGACACATTCTCTCCAAAGCTATTCACGACGCGTTTAGAACATACTTGTAAGAAGGCACATCTGAACGAATATGGTATCAACATAAATGGAGATAAGCTCAGTCATTTGAGATTTGCAGATGACATTGTCCTTATAGCCGATCGTATGAATGATGCAATAATAATGTTTGAAAAATTATATCACGCTTCCTTGGAGGTCGGACTAAAGATTAATATGAACAAGATGCAAATAATGACTAATTTGGTGCTAACTCGAGATATTGCTGTCGATGGAAGGGATATTGTGCAGACTACATCGTATAAAGACCTAGGACATGAAATTCGGTTAGGTAGAGATAACCAGACATGTGAGCTTCCACGTCCCAGAAGATTAGCCTGGGCAGCGTTTGGTAAATTAAACTATGTATTTAAATCGAATCTACCTATATGTCTCAAAAGGAAAATCTTTGACCAATGTGTGTTACCTGTACTCACTTATGAAGCGGAAACATTAACTTAATTCTTAAGTTATAACATATCTCCATTTTACCTTTTTCGAAAACACCAACGATACGCCCACATAAAAATTATTATATACTAATGACAGTAAACCATGAGATATCAGATATCAGTTTTTACTTCTGTCAGCTCATTAATGTCAGTGTCCCGTTTTACGTTTTGATAAGTTTTTTTTATATAATTTACAACAAATTTTTGTTCCTAATCTTGTACATTTTAAAATCTTGACAAATGCAAGGGTTTCCTGCCGAAACGTTGATTTCAATGGACAATAAAATCTAGTTCCAAATTTCATATTACTTATTGAACCTAAACCCAAGAAATACTAATTTTATATTAAATGCAGTATAGTTCAAGAAACTCCAACGCAGTTCAACCTCTTCCGGTTGGACCGCGTTGATTTTCATTGCGCCGAGCTTTCGACATCCTCTATGATGTCTTCTTCAGGGCTTTCAAGGTCTTAGTCTCCCGAGCCCCCAGACACTACTACACTGATCAATATTCACTTCACTACTGTAGTAGTATACAGATTACGACATTGTTTTATTGACCATACAATACAATGGCAATCGCTGTGACATGTTACACGTTTCCACCTCTATATTCATTTCACAGTAGGTACGAATTGTCGTAATTGTCACATTGACATTAAAAATTTCAAACGAAGTTCTGAAAGAATAAACGAATAATTAATAAAATGCCTATTACGTTGTATACCGTCCAAGGAAAAGTGCAACTTTAACATGATACTTTCAGGGTCATTCGATACGCGATTATTGTTGCCTTCGAAAACAGATCTCCACCAAGTGTTACAAGAGTTAAAAATAACATTAAACATTTTCAAACTTCGGGATGTGTAACCAGTTGTAAAAAGTGTCATGAATGTAATAAATCACGCATTAGACCTGTCGATGAGGAGCGTCAAAACAGGGATATTGATATTTGTGCTTTTGTTGAAGCTACTGAACCCTGAAGTCGTGTACAAATTGCTAGGGAAGTTAACGTGAATGCTCGAACTGTCCAGCGAATTCTCAAAAGCAACGGGTATCACTGTTTTTACATACAACCAACACAAGAACTGTTTCCGGAAGATAACTTTAAGCGGATGAAGTTTTGTGAAACTATGTTAGATAAACAGAACAAAAATCTACACTTTTTAAAAAATATTTTATTTTCTGACGAATCTTTATATTCATTACATAAAAAACACAATACATCTGTTGCAAAGTCCTATTCTCAGAAAAATAAGCACCTCGGTGTTGCAGTGCGAACGCAGCATCCGCAAAAGTTAAATGTTTGGACTGGAATGTTAGGCGATCATATTGTCGGTCCATCATTTTTAATCGATGGAAACTAAACGGGCCCAAATATTTACAACTTTTACAGAATAAGATCATTCCGGCAGTTTGACGACTTCCCGTTAATTTTCAGGTTTATTTCCAACAGGATGGGTGTTCGGCTCACAATTCTAGAGCAACTATTGACTTCCTCAATCAAACGCTTCCTGATCGACTGATAAGTACACGTGCTACAATTAAATGGCCCGCTAGATCCTGTGACTTTAGCGTTAGCGCCTAACGATTTCCTTTTTTGGGGTTTTCTCAAAGAAAACATTTATAGGCATCAGTTTGAAAGTGCCACAAACCTAGTCGAATTAAGGGCAAAAATACTTCATGTCTCTGCAAGCATTACATCAGCTCTACTCCAAAATATGAGGAGAAATCTGTATGACAGATTTGGTTACTGTTTAGCACAAGGAGGTGGATTATTTGAGCCCTTAATTCATTAATCTGCTTTCCTAATTTTTATTTTTTGTTAGGTACATTTTAAGAAAATTGTAGGTTCTTAAATAGGTAGTTTAGAGTTTATCAAATCCCTTGTGACGACTGCCTCCGATCATATATATGCCAAACAAGTCGTAGAATCCAAAATAGGATTTATGAAAATTCCATTTCTGTTCGCAATTCTTCTTTAATTTCAGCTCTAGGTTAACACCATCTTCATACAGGTCATAAAATTGATTTTGAAAACTTCAGAATCATAACCCCCTTCCGCTTCTATAAACCAAGAATTATCTAAGAAGCCATAGAAATTGAACAAAGGCCAAATTGTCTTAATATAGAGATGACGGCATACAGTTACCTTCGACATGGAGACCTCTCATAAAGAAAATATCGTCCACTCCATCCGCGAATCAAAATCCCACTATCAGAAATGTTCGCACCAACCACGCGTTAATCCTCACGCCAATCCCCACTCTAACCCCCACGTCAACCTCCACCCAAACCACGTCACCATCGACGGTATAAATAAACAGTTATCTACTCATGCATGCATTGATTGATGATTAGTGTAGTAGTGTCTAGAAGCTCGGGAGCCTGAGACCTCGAAATCCCTGAAGAAGACATTAGAGAAGTTGTCGAAAGCTCGGCGCAATAAGAATCGAGCCGGTCCAACCCGGAAGACATTCATCTTAGCTCTAGGTTTAATATATATATATATATATATATATATATATATATATATATATATTTCAAATATATATATATATATATATATATTATATATATATATATATATATATATATATATATATATATATATATATATATATATATATATATATATTAAAATGTTTTTTTGATTTTGACTTGTTTAAAGCTATAGTTGTTAATTTTTATTCTTTGTTAAACATTTTGAAGGTTTTAAGCAACCAACGTGTATCTAGTTTTTCCTCGTTTACAAGTCCTAGTTCACTTGACGCGTTCGTAAACTTTGTAAAACACGTCTCTCATACCTATACCACACTTTAACGAAATCATGCGAATGCGAGGATTTGGGTCGATCTATTAAAAATGTTTTCGTTCAATGTAATATTTACTTGCTTGACTGCCTTTCCCAAGGCAATATTAAAGAGGAGTTACCCTACCCCGTCTTCCTATTGTTATACTATTGTTATTATTAAAGAACGTAAAGTTTGCTCCTTGAATTTTAACAGACGCGCTGAAGTTCTGCATTGTTAGTTATATGTATATATACACACACACACACACACACATATATATATATATATATATATATATATATATATATATATATATATATATATATAGCGCAACATGTAATAGTTTTCTTCCATTTCTTTCCGTTCTGTGCTAGGTGTGCTAGGTTGTTCCAATCTCGTACCCTCAATAATTTCAGATCTTATTTTGCCGAGTTCATACATTTTCTTTGAGGACGTCTCCTATTTTTGTATCAGTCTTAGTGTTTAATAAGTCTTTGGTTAATACATATACATATTTTGAATTTCCCCATAAATCAAGCAATACCCTTCGTTTCTTTATGTGGTTTATACCATTTTTGACTCAAAACTGGAATTTAGTTGAATGCCTTAATAGGTATAGGATGATCTTTTATCTATTAAGGTATTATCGTAAAGAAAAATGGTTTGGGAATCGAACAACTTAGAAAAATTTAGGAAATCGTAAATATTAAAAAAAAATAAGAAAAATGAGCATCAGATAAACTGTTAAAAACATAAAAAAAAAATAAAAATATATGTAGTCCTTGTAAATGTTTGAAATATCGGTAAGTTTTAATCAAAATAGCTGGCATTCTGCAGTTCGTTGCAAAACCGTCGGAACACTTTATATTGCCTTCCAACTATCCGTTTTTAGTGTTTAGGTGGCTGGTAAGGGCGCCTCTTCATGAATAGTTTCTCTGTTGGATAAATTGCTTTTCCAATTTTCATTAAGTCTTAATTTAAAGCTGCTTTTGACCGCTATTACTCCACTGGCCTCTCTGGCTCTAACTCAGAAATAACAAATTCCGGATATTCTCCTAACTTTGAATAATACTTCAAGTATGGTTTAATGAAGAGGGAATTGGCCGACGAGCTCGGATTAGCAATTAACTTCGCTTTGTACGGATTTTTCACTATATTACTGCTTTCTAATTTCTTTTACTTTTTTTGACACATACTCTCACCCTACATTTTGGTTTTCGGTATAAAAAACATTTCTGTGGATTTAATAAAAGACAATCATTTTAAGTGATTGGAGAAATTATCTATATATATATATATATATATATATATAATCTTTTTAATAATAATTTTTAAGAATCTTTATAATAATCTTATTAATATGTCAGGTTCTGTCATAAGCAACTTATGACCTAATAAATATGAATAAATTCACTATAAAAACTGTCTCTCGGCACTGAGGTCTCAATCTGCCTACTCCTCAGTGTCGAGTGACACTGTCGAGTGACGTCACTCGACACTGAGGAGTAGGCAGATTGAGACCTCATCACCGAGAGACAGTTTTTGTAATACAGTTTTTGTAATACAGAACACGATACTGGTACGTCTCGAGTGAGCGGAGTAGGCAGATTGAGACCCCGAACTCGAACCGAACCGTATTTCTCTTGATAATGGCTCCAAAATGGGTGCCGAAACGTCGAGTAATAAATTCTCAACGCGGTTCTTCCCGAGAACTAAGTAATTTTCATATATATATATATATATATATATATATATATATATATATATATATATTATATCGATGATCTTAACAAAACATCTGACATATGCCATTTTTAATCAGTTCTACTTAAGTCATGGTTACTGTTATATCAATTACCTCCTTTCGTTGTTTGTTTTCTACGTTTAGTATGTCTAAATCATGTTCCATAAAAAACTGTAGTAATAACTCACCTTTTTCATTGGTGTGTAGTGCCCTAGATCAGATGGTACATATTCACATCACATCTGATGATAAATTACAGTCCATTTTTCCTGCTATCTTTCACTAGCTTTGTAACTTACGTGAGGGTGGTTGTTCAAGATCATCATAATAATATGAAAGGTTTATTGGTTCGAGAATTATCTCCTTTATACTTCCTTCCTCTATGATCTTCATCGTTAGCGTCGTTAAATCTCTTCAATTCATCAGAAATCCATGTCGTTTGACTATTAACCTCTAAAGGTATTTTAAGTTTTTGGACTAATATTACTGTGACATCTGGGTAGCTTTTGTTTTTTATAATATCTACGCCTATTTTCACGGCTTACTATCTACCGCTCAGAGATTTCTTCAATATCTTGTCCGAAGCACACATCACATCATATGTATATAGCGTTACACAGGCCAATATTTTGAAGTCATAATAAACAAAGTCGAAAAAATAGGGATATACAGAAAAAATAAGAAAAGAAAGAAATATTATAAACGCACTAAGTATATAAAATCTTGCGGAGTAGAAACCAAACAAAAAACTAAGGGAATTATGATAAAGAGAACCTATGATTTAGCCAGTGTTAACGTATGAGTCAGAAGCGGGGATTAAAGTCAATAAATAATATATCACAAAACCTTCTCCCGATCAAAATTATATTATCCAAAAGATGGTAAAATATTAAAAATATTAGTTTCTAGTATTTTATATATAAAAAAAGAAAAATTATGCATCGAACTACATTAGAAAAATGAAATTACTATTGCATTTTACAACCTTTGTGATTATTTACCCAACAAAAATTACGACTCCGAAAATAGAACAACTGTCTTGTCGGATGTCGTAACTGCCAGTCGGATGGCAATTTTTATAAGTTTCCTTGTTTATTTTTCATTTTGTGTGTAATGAACTATAATCCGTGGTAAAATTAGAATTTTATGAGCAGTTAATTTAAAATCTGACAGATGATCACTAGACATTATCACACTCTGGTTTATAATAAATCTTACTAATTTTTCTTTCATCTTTATTATCGTACATCTGAAATAATACGTCTTTTTCATTTAATTACTGAACATATTTGCACCTCTCATGCTTTTTTAGTATTGGAATTGCAATACAGTATTAAACCCATATTTATTATCTGAACTAACAAACATTTAACAAAGTTTATTAGATGTTCAGTAGATTGTAGATTTGAAAATAATTGTTTGCCTCTTAGACCTTTCTACACTGCCAGTTAGAACAATTTTTTGTGATTACCCTACATGTAAATTTTAGATCAAAAGATCTTAACTACTAAGAAAGCTCAATCTCAGGTTTAAAGTTATATTTGTTGCCAGATCTGGTTCTAAAAAAACTGTCTAACAATTACCCTGCAATTGCAGACACTATCTTCAGAGGTTTACTCTGCATTTTTGCAGATTCTGCATATTGCTCTGTCCACTTTGCCCACTTTACAACATTGATATCTAAGTGAGCAATATCTAGTAAGAACACTTGTAATTATTCTAGGTTCGGAGTTTTGAATCTTTTGAAGACTGTAGTCACCTCTTTGTTTGCCTTTGGCCTGACATATTTTTCCAGTTCCTAAGCTGTACTAAATTACGTTTCTCATTACCAGGTAAGGTACACGATTCGGTTTTTTTGGCATGCCGCAGAATGATTTGTATGTGATAAAGGAGTACTATATCCGTCTTTAGCGTTACTATTATTAATCTCATTACAAAAAATTTCTTTATAACCTGACACCCGAAAATAACATCATTGTTTCTCGTCAATTGCTTAATGGACTCTTTGCAGTTCCGATATGTTTCGCACTTACTAAGTTGTAGACTTAGTGCAGCTTGGTTGTCAAAGGCAATAAATATTGATCAATTGGAATATTGACCATTAATGGCATTTAAAATCCTATTCTTCAATGAGATGGATTATTCTTTTATATTTCAGTTACAGCTTGCTGTGTGTCTTTGCTGCTGTAGTGATTTGTTTCCATTTCTTCCTGTCGTTGCAGTGATCTTTTCAGTCTTTAACATTGAGTGTTTTTATATTTTCTTCTACATCATCCAGCCATCTTCTTCTAGGCCTTCATCTACACCTGGGTCATAGTGGTACCCAGCTAGTTACCCTTCTCAGCATATCTGAGTGTAGGAGTCTTTTTATATATGTCCTATCCATTCTAAGCGAAGAGATTTTATATATTTGACTATATTTTCTCCCTTTATTTCATGTTCACTTTAAGCATTTGTTTTCATTCTTCTTTCCTACTTGTTACAGTGGGGCCCAGTATCGTTCTCATTATTTTTCTTTCAAATTTAAGTACGCTATCTCCCTCTTTCTAGATAAGCGTCGTTGTTTCTATCCCATATGTAACAACAGGGCTTATTAAGGTCTTATATAGGTTGATCTTTATTCTCTTACTTAGAGTCTTGCTTGTCAGCAGGTTTCTATTCATTTCATGTTTTTTTTTGCCTTTCAAAATACTTTTTTCCTTTCTTTTTTTTCAGTTTTCCCTTTTGTTACTTTTAAGTAGAAAAAGGTAAATACAGTTTAAAATTTGTTAGATTTCTGGGTTGTTGTGTCATCCTTTCCCATTGGCATGTCTTTTGTTTTGTGCTGGTTTATCTCTAGCCCTATTTTCTTTGCTTCCTTATCTAATTTTTAATTGCTCTTATAAGTGTGACCTTCGTCTATGCTATGATGATTGGATCATCTGAATATGCTATTACTCTAAGTTGATTTGTAATGATGTTTTTGTTTACGAGGTTTGTCCTCCTTATTATTGCTTTTAAGTAGAAAAAGGTAAATACAGTTTAAAATTTGTTAGATTTCATCCTTTCCCATTGGCATGTCTTTTGTTTTGTGCTGGTTTATCTCTAGCCCTATTTTCTTTGCTTCCTTATCTAATTTTTAATTGCTCTTATAAGTGTCACCTTCGTCTATGCTATGATGATTGGATCATCTGAATATGCTATTACTCTAAGTTGATTTGTAATGATGTTTTTGTTTACGAGGTTTGTCCTCCTTATTATTGCTTCTAATATCAGATTAAACAGTATAGGGGAGATAGAGTCACCTTGTTTCACGCCTTTTTTTACTTTGGTCTCCTTAGAAGTTATTCCGTTAAAGCTTATCATTGCTGTGGTGTTCTTTAGACTTACTGTTTAATTTTTTCTGGGATTTCAAGATGCTCTAGCTCTTCCATCATTTTCGTGAGATTAATTGTGTCAAAAGCGTCCTTGAAATCTATAAACATTACGTGCATTTCTCTGTTGTATTCTCTCGAGTATTGAACTATTTGCTTTACTGTATGTATGGAATTAGTTGTCGATCTCCCCAGTCTGAACCCGTTCTGATAGGTATTCTCCTAATATTCGTTTAGCGCATGATTTAAGTCTCATGTTTAGTATGTTTGCTAGAGTAAGTTCCAATGGAAATGATTCCAAATAAGGTAAATCATAACAATGGTTGGGTATTAGAAGTGCAGAGAATACGAAAAATGTTATTACTGCAAACTTTGTGTTGTGAAATAAAAACTTTTGTTAAATAAAAAACTTATACGTAATCATTTTATTTCATAATAGTGATATAATTTGATAATAAATATATTTATATAATGCTGGTAAAAATATTACTAATAGTATTATTATAATAACTAATATAATACATTATAATAACTAAGTAAAAATAATATATTATAATAAATTCTGTATGTAAAAAATATATAATATATAAATATATAATAAATAATACAAACTAAAATATATTAGAAAATGGCCAAAATTTTCTCAAAACCCTTGTAGAATGTTAGGAAGTATTATTGCTGCAAACTTTGTGTTATAAAATAAAAACAAATTGTTAAATAAAAGTGCACATTAATCAGTTTATTTCATAATAATATCATTTTATAATCAATATATTTAAATATTATTAAATAAAAATATTAATAATCAAATATTATAATAAACACAAAACATTTATGTATGTTACAATTAGTTACAAAATCAAAAAAATAAAAAGAATAAAGATTAAAACAAACCAAAAAAATCTAAAACAAACACATTTACATCACAATTACATTAAATTATTACAAATAATTGATTACAAATAACCAATCATCAAACACCGGTATAAATAATGAACAGTGCTGTAAAGCAAATTCTTTTATTCGTAATAGTTTTGTAAATATTCTCTAGTTAATAAATGTGTAGTATCGATCGATTAGTCTTTATTTTTCTCTAAGTACAACCCTATAAATTCGCACTGAACACTGCGAAATACGCCAGGCTGATGGAGACTCCGCAAAAACGAATGCTCCTCAGATTATGTAGCGCATACAGGACGGTTTCAAATGCGGCTCTTTATGTCATTGGTACCGATCATTTTCTTGTGCAAAGAGCGAGCGAGGGTGTATGCAAGAAGGATGGATGGAAATATAGATGAAAATGAGAAAGAGAGAACGATAGTGGAGCGGCAGAGAGAATGGGATAATGATAGGAGAAAGACAAGGTGAACGAAGGAGCTTAGTCTCGATCTGGGGCTGTGGTGGGATGTAAGTTAAGGAAACTAAACTACTTCCTGACACAGTTTCTGACCGGACATAGTAGTTTTGGCATCTTCACAAATAGAATAGGCAGATCTACTTCGGCAGACTGTACTGTTCGTGAGGTACCGGACGCTCCCGCCCACATTTTTAACTGTCAGAGGTGGGCAAATGAGAGGATAGACTTCGAGAGGCGAATGGGTTTCAGGCTGGATGAAAGAAACATGATAAACATAATGTTGAGAGAAGAGAAAGAATACAGAGGAGGAAATTGAACCAGGGGTCCGAAATTTATGGTTATTGTTATTTATTAGTTTATGGCCTCACTGAAATATTTTCTGATTTTTGGTGATATGTATGGTTATAAGTTTTTAATTTTTCATTTTAGTTGTTCATTAAGTGGCAAGACCATTACTTTGGAACAGTGGTTAAGGTTTTAGCCGGAACATGGTTAATCCGGCACTACCCTGGGGTCTTCTGGCCTAGTATCCTACTGGCCGAAAGATGCGAGGGTGTCTTGCTCCATGACGTTAGATGTCTAAAAAAGATTTCCCCCACCGTTGTCCGCATTCAATGGATACCTTCCTAAGCTCTTACTGGAATCTGGCAATGCGGCAATTAAAAAAAAACGATAAAACCATACACATAAAGAATCATCGCCGTGAAGTCTGCTTACGTATATCGAAAGAATATCCAGTTCCATGGTCCTAAAATATTTGGTACTGTACCCTCTAAAAAAAAAAAAAATTCAGTAAGCTTTCACCCAACAATTGGTGGAGATTGCGGCAAAGTTCTATCGGTTCCATTGCGGTATTTTTAATTGTTTTATGTGATGTCTAGAACAACATTTAAGGAGGATCTTGTGTACAAACTAAGAACATTAAGAACACGAAGATGAAAAAAGAATGCAAAGAATAGTAAGGAATAAAAAATAGTAATGGACCATTCCAACGGACCAAAGAAGCTGTTGATCTATTTATTGGTAAATAGAGGTTGCAGCCAGATGTCAATGTTTTTTTTTGTCAAGTACCAAACAATTCTTATGTTTTCTTTCAAAATAAAATATTTTTTTTATCTTTTTCTTTTTATGTAGGTAGACATGACTCTGTCTGTTTTTCAATGTGCCTCCAAGTTGTTTTTTCATCGTTTTCGTGATTTTCTTACTGATCTTCTTCCCATTGAAGAATCATCTCTTGCCGTCTTTACTACTCTATTTGTTGTCATTCGGCTTATATGATTGTTCCATTCTATTTTTCTATTTCTTATCTAGTTCTTGATGTTCTTCACCTTGCATCTATGTGGTAAATCAGTACTTCTAGCTCTGTCCCATATGTTTCTAACCTATATATTTTTTACTTTTTCTTTTTATATAAAACAAATAATTTTCGTCCTTTCAAAATGGATGAAAATATTTTTTAATGCATCAAATAAAACAACAACCATAATTAACTGTTCTAAATGCCGATGTATTTAATTACAACATTGTGAGAATCATCTCTGGATTTACAAATTGAGAAAATTGCACCTTATAAAAAACCCACTTCATTATCTTAACCACACGGTTCATATGAAGAAGAATTGAAAACACGTAAACTTAATTGCGAGTTAATGTAATAAGAAACCGGTTTCGTGATCTCAATTTTGCAGTTCAAGCCACAGCCAGTGCCGGAGAAATAAAGTTTTTAAAAGAAAAAGTAGATATAAAAATATTAGCTTCAAAGATAACGAGGTATATCTGTCAAGTAACGAAAATGATGCAGTAAACTATTTTATTCTTGATGTCATGTATATTTACTTATCTCCTTTAATATACAAATCTTCATCTCATCATCATTGATACCATCACCTTCAAATCCATACGAACTTCGTTTGTTCCAAGAAGTGATGGAAATCTTAAATAAATAATAGTTTTCAGTACCAGTTTTTCTAAAATTCGGGTGAAATTTACCAATAAATTGTTGCTCTTATTTCACACTTATCTACCATTACGAAACAGCAAAACCATTTTAATAAAATCGAACGCTTGGCTATAAGAATAGCTGATAGTCGTTGACATTTGGAGTACGCGTAATTCTCATTTAGCAGCGTCAGTCTACTTATTTAGTAGTCACACATCATATTTATGGGTCTGAGCAGATGTAAAATTTTGAGTAAGGTGTACTTCCATAAAAGATATCAGAAATTGGGAAAAGGAACTTAGTGTAGCCTACTGGAAAAATATTCCAGACAAAAGGCAATCTCTTCCCTACGTCAAAATAGTTTTGAAACTTCAGAAAAGCGAAATTACGACAATCACAATCAAGTGTATTCATCAGATATTGCTTACTTATATATCATCTCTTTGGAAATGGGCAAAGTGGACAGAGCAATATGGAGATTATGTTAAAATGCAGAGCAATCGGTCGAACATATTTTCTGCAACTTCAGGACAATTGTTAGCCAACGCGATAAGTAGCTATAACAGGCCTTTTTAGAGACTAGCCAGATAACAGATATCTCTCCTAAACGGAAAATGGATATTTTTAAAATATACTGTATTGAAGTAATTACTATTTTAATGGGAGTAAGCCCAAATTTAAGGTAAAAATAAGTTTATTGACGTTTCAATTTCCTATTCGGAAATCGTTCTCAAAATACAAACATTAATAAAATATACAAATTTTGTTTTTTTCCTACTTGGTGAAAAATTCTTAATAATTTTATATAATAAATCTAATAATTTTATTTTATCTGACTCTTTGGTATTGACAATTTAGACCTAATTATACATTTAAAAGTAAACCACTTTAAAATGATATTGCCGATCTTGCTGAGTTGCATTCCTGGGATGACTTTATTGTAAGATAGTTCATTTGATTACAAGAAATTAACTTTAACTTAAGAATATCCGTTACAACAAATCATAGCATGTAATTTGTCTTTAAAAAGACAACCACATGCCATGATAACAGTAAAAGTCGTCCCAGGAATGCAACTCAGCAATATTGGCAATATCATTTTAAAGTCGTTAACTTTAAAATGCATAAATATGTCTGAATTGTCAATATAAATGAGTCAGATAAAATTAAACTATTAAAAAAATTTTTCACCAAGCAACAAAAAACAAAATTTGTTTAATTTATTAATGTTTGTATTATGAGAACGATTTTCGAATTTGAAATTGTATCGTTAATAAACTTATTTTAACCTTAAATTGCTGCTTATTTCCATTAAAATAGTAATTACTTTAAAATGTCACAATAAAATAGCTTCAGAACAATATTGGATTGAATATAGATATAGAGTATACATAAAAGATCTTTTAGGTTAAAGAGTGAAAATATTTACAAGGCCATACGACTCGTACAATTTACAATGTACAGATTACTTCTACAAAAGCTGTATAGCATATTATCATTGTCGTGTGTTTGTTTTACAAAACAATCTTTGAATAGTCGAAAAATTAACCCGCTTTTTAGACTTGCTCTCTTATTTTAAACCAGGATCTTTATTGCAGACTATATCCCAGAGTTTTTTTATTTCCATTTCAGTTTTACTTCTCTTTAAATATTCTGCGTAGTATAAGGAATTTTATTACGGAGTGTAGAAGAATGTTTTAAGTTGTTAAAATGAATGATCATAGTAGGCAACACAAAAAGAAATCTAATGTTAAATGTGTGACAAAAAAGTCATAAACTAAATAAGATATAGGTGGTAATCGAAGGAAGAGTACAAAGGAAAATAGAAAAATAGAATATCATGTCCACAGGAAAATTGTCCAAAAAATTACCACGAATTGAATCTAAAAGAAAATGGGAAACATAACGAAGAAGGAAAAAGGAAACACTCCCAGTTTAAAAAACCTATAATAATTTGTGCTTACAAATCGTACATTTTTGACTTCTAGAGTTCGGACACATACTGGCGTACAGGTAAGTTTGTTTATCTTCCGCAGAAGATTGCACGGAATATTGGGGCCTGAAGAATTACGATAAAGCCTAAAGACGTGCTCGCCATTTACAGTTAATAAAGGTAAACCATATCAAGTGTAGGCTGCTCAACAGCACTCGACTGCAGCAAAATAGCGAACATATTGTTTAGGACTGAGTATAGATTTGCCTTGTATCATTCAATTAGTTCCATTCGAATGTAGAATAACTTTCAGAGGGATCCTTCGAGCAAAATATGGCTACAAATATTAAATTTTGAAGATGTTGTTACTATCTAGATTGCAACTTCTTTGGAGTCGCTTTTGGAAAATAAATCAATATTATTTGTATTAAATGATCTCAATCGACACAAAAGCAAGACAAATAAATATAATCGTGTCATCATCATCAACCTGTATGCGTCCACTGCTGGACTTGGGTCTCCCTCAGATCTTTCCATCTCTCTCTGCCTTGTGCGGCGTGCATCCAGCTATTGCTAACACGTTTCAGGTCGTCAGTCCATCTAGTTGGTGGGCGTCCTCTGCTCCATATTGCTTCTTGCCTTGGTCTCCACTATAAAATACGTTTTGTCCATTGGTTGTCTGATAATCTGGCGACGTGTCCTGCCTAATTCCATTTTAACGACGATTTTTTCGATAAAGTCTGTTATTTTTATCCTACGACATATTTCTTCGTTTGAGATTCGGTTTCTCAGAGAGACACCCAACATCTGGCGCTCCATAGCCATCTGAGTCACGCGAATCTTATTAACTACCTTTTTTGTGAGTGTATAGTCCACTAACTTGGACGGAAAATAGGACCTTACCTATTTCCGCTTACGACGTTTTACGATATAAAATACTTAACCTATGAATTAAAATCAATAACAATTCATTTTACAAGTTTCTATTTTCTATTACAAGTTTTTATTTATGCAAAAAAAATACTAGGAAAATCCTATTTATAGTTTAAAATATTTTAATGTTCCAATAAGAAAACTAAAAATGCATTAAAGTAATTACAACTATAATGGGAATAAGCCACAATTGAAGTTTAAAATAAGTTTATTGACGATTCAATTTCCACTTCGGACGTGGAATTCGGACAAAAATACAAACATGTTTGTTGTTAATGTTTGTATTTTAAGGACGATTTTCGAAGTGGAAATTGAAACGTCAATAAACTTATTTTAAACTTCATTTGTGGCTTATTCCCATTAAAATAGTAATTACTTTAAGATGCCACAAGAAAATACCTTCAGAACAATATTAAAAATTCATTCATTACTCATGTAATTTCTTTAGGTTAAACTCTTCAACCTCCAAAAATCACCCCTAAAGACAACAAAAACATTAAAAGTAGTTTTGTACATACCAAATCCCAAACTTAAAACTAAATGTATTTAAATCACTAACAATTTGTTTGTTGTTTATGTTTGGATGCAATTGTTTTTACGCTTAGAAACTACCCTTATGACCCCTATGCTAATAACAGTACGGAGCACTCAATATAATTGGTAGGTGCCGATATATTCATTTAAATAAGGATAATACGTACTTAAGATATGTGAGAGTTCTAAAATATGTATATTTTTCTTCAGTAAGTTAGTTAATTTTCAAGCTTTGACATATATTTACATAGCCATTCGAAAGATAATTTCAATGACTACGAGGCTAGGTTTATTAGAAAGCCGAACTACCCTTCAATTTTAAAAATTAAGGGTTGAAGCAATCGAAACAGATTGAAAAAAAGCTACATTCTGGTACTCTTAATTTTTTACGTATATATTATGGTTTTTACGTTATTTTAAATAAAAAAAAAAGAATAATTTTTTCGAAATTTTTAAAATAGACGACAATAATACAACTTTTTTTTTAAAATAATGCATTTTAAATCAGTCAAACTCTAATGAAGAATACTACAATAAAGTGTAATGTAGAATTAAAACAATTAATTTTGATTCTGGTGGATAATAGGTTAATTACACTGTCCTTTTTTCCTTAAAATATTCGAAGAGTCCATCTCTTTAATGAGCTCTAGCTTACCTAGTTTACATGCAAATGAGATTTTATTGTACTCTTTTAAAGTTGTACTACAAATATTCGCAAAAATGTCTCCTTTTACCGACCATATCTCACGTTATGTTTTATCTAGAATATATTCCAAAAAATAAATCTCATTCTTCTTTTATAAGCTTTATTTTTGTTTTGCATACTTTTTCGATATTTTTTGTCGAAAGGCATATTTTTTGAGTTATTCATAAAAATCCGTTAAAAAAACGTGACTTTTCCAATGGATATTCGCTGTTTTCAACCATAAATAGCTCAAACAGTATTAAATTTCTGAAAAAACTCTATAGAACAAAATTTGCTTGTAATTTAATCCTCTATCGATTCCCGTAATTATTTTGAGCAAAAAAATTTCCACCCCGAGAAGAAGTGGAAGTACACATCGACATTATATTGAGCACTTTCCCATCAACTCACCAAATTTTAAATGAATCGGTTAAGTCAGACAAAATTGGAAATGAATAGCTGGAGTGACTGGAATAGGAGTACCTACTAATCTATTTTACCTAAATTTTAAACATGAGTATTGGTTAAAATATAAACGTTATGTTACGAACATGTGTCCATTCTTTAGATTTTTTATATAATTACGTATTATTATATGTGTGGCTGAGTTTATATTTAGAACAGATCTCACGATAATCCCACGTGTACCCGACTATGAATCATGTTTCGTTGATCTCGTCTTCGTCTTTGTCGGTATTAGAGGGAACGTTCTGCGGCTGGAGAGTGGACTAACTCGCTGGTAGACAGCCGGGGGACAGACGATCATTGGGACTTACAAATACACTGGATATGTTCCAATGACTCGGTGTTTTACAAGTTTTCAAATCGATTGAAACCATACTACTACTAACTTGTAAATGTCGAATTTACCTATACATTCGAATTAAGGAATGCGTATTTTAAATTTATATAAAATTAATACGAGTACTAGCATTGGTATTTGAAGAGAGATTATCTGCTTATTTTTTTTATTTTCTTTGTTGCTTTTATACAACTTTGTTGTTTATAACAACTTTTCTTTGTTGCTGATTATGAAATCAGTGTTAGTAATACTTTATTCTCTTCTCCACTCGGAAAAATAAAGTAATCAATAAATGAGTTTAAATTAGAGTATAGACGATACTTGAACTTAAATGTATTTTATTTAATATTATCAATCTAAAATATTAAAAAATATCGATATTATATGTGTTGTTCGAAAGCAGAGTGGTCCGACTGAACTTTTTGTATAGTTAGTTTTATAGCATGGTGGCATTTAATTATATCTTTTAGTTTAAAGTAGCCCAACAAACCTTTCTATGTACATTAACAGATGGTTACCATCCACTTAACTATCCTTCCGTTCGACCTAAGACTGACCTAAGAGGTCTATTGTGGCTCATCCCTAGGTTAAAGTTGTCCCTAGCCCAGCCTTTTTAACAAAGTCTATAATGGCCTTAATATGACAGTTCTACGTAGATGACACTTCTATGAAGTCGTAGGAAACTAGTTGCTAATGCTCAATTATATTGAGGGCTTTCCTATTCCTAGACAGTTGCACAGAACAAATTTCCCAGTCACTCCGATTTTATTTATGTGCCTCTTGATTTGACAGTTTCTTGTAAGGAAACCTACGATATAACGCAGATCACTCATATTCATATCTAGTAGATCTTTGGATCTCTTCTTAGAAGGTTCATGTATTGGAGAGCCAGTGTTGCCTTTAAATGTTTGAGAGCCAGTGTTTTCTCATGTTTGTTTGTACCAGTGGTTACGTTTTATCTGTTCCACTTAGTCCGATATTGTTCTTTTGGCTATACTTCTGGCTATACCAACGACAGTCTGAGCCTATAAATTTTTCTATTGCCCCTTCCCTTGCAAGTAGGTCTGCTTTTTAGTTTTCCTCAATACCAGTATGTCCAGGCACCCAGAGTAAACTTACTTTGTTAATATCTGAATCAGATTCCAAAAGCAGTTCCAAACCAATTTGAAGTCAATCCGATTTGATTCCAGTATCTTTAATGCCACCTAGCTATCAGAAATAATTTTATAGATTTGTCGCTGTAGTTTCTCGTAATTAGTTTCTGCAGGCACATCTCTATAGTATATATGATATGTACATCACTATACTTGAGTAAACTTGGAAGATAGTAGAGTGGTTACCTGGGCTTACACTAAGACTTACCCTTGGTTTCTTTTCGAATACCCCAGCTGCAACTGCTTCATCGGTTTTAGAGCCGTCTGTATACCTGCATTGATCTGCCATTAGGAGACCGCCATTTTATTCGACTCCCATTTGTTTCTTACTGGACAGAGGTCCATAAAAGGCTTTTTAAATGGCGAAATTATATTTAGGATAAATTGAAACTCATACAATTTCTAACTAGGGGTGATTTTTAATTATCCCTTAAGATGTGACTCCAGTATTCTTTTGCCCTGATTCCTGACATCGTATTTGCCTTCTTCTACCTTCGCATCCTTCTTCATGCATATATTTAAATGACAGAGGCTAAGTATGACCTTTATGAAAGTAGCTGGGGTATTCGACATCGCTTCTCTTATGATTAAGCATGCTTGTCGTTGAAGCCGATTTAGCTTCTCTTTGGTGGTGTTTAGTTAGCATTTAGACCACCATATTAGTGTACCATACGTAATCATAGGTCTGATAGTCATATATAACCAGTACATCTGTTTGGGTCTTAAACCCCATGTTTTCCCACATATCCTTCAAAATGTCCAAAGTGAAACCTTTCCTTTGTTGGTTTCTCTTGCCAAACGGGCATCCCATGTAAGCCCCGCTTATCTAGAATTACTCCTAGATATTTGACCTCATTTGCCTCTTTGACAGTTGCTCCATACATAGCGAATATCTTTTTTTTTTTTGGACTGAGGTGGAAAGGTTCTAAACCGACTAGGGAAGATGTCCCTAGTACTGTGGATTCGATCCGGAAAAGGAGCACATGCTAGGACATAGCATCCAAAGTATGGATTATATGCGCCACATGCACCCCTGACCAGTCGCCTACCAACTAAAAACCACCCCTTCTTCGGACAAGGCACCCCCGGACGAGTTCAATCGGTGAACGAAACATTGAGATGCCTTGTGCAGTCTGAAAATTTGGGAGAAAATTGTAAAGAGGTTCTTACCTAAAAACGATAAGAACCACTTAAAATGATATGCAGAGACGGTATTGTGGGGAAACAAAATATGGGTTCATAAAACGTGCAGGTGTGTTCAGCCTGACAAGGAAGGAATGTGAATTAAAAGAGGCATGAGGTCGTGAAAACTACTTACGTAATATAATTACAGGTCTGGCTGTAAAGGTGCCGTCTATTCCGTCGTGCAGCCGAGCTGTAAAGAACTCATGACAGCGTATTATGTAATTTGTTACCTCAACCACCCTGTTCCTGTCTCGCTCTTTCTAGCGTCTCCTTTTTCTTTATAATTTGCGTAATTATGTCGACAGTAACATCGTAGGATTCTTTGTTTTGCGTCGCTTTCTGCATCAGATTGTTGGGCGTTATCGCTCCTAGCCTTGATATTAGATTATTCCGTTCTCTTTGGAAAGTAATGCAAGCAAAAATGCAGTGTTCTGCGTCGTCTATGACACCACAATCTATATACAAATCATTTGTTGTCTTCTTTATTCTATACGTGTACGACCTAAAGGAGCCATGGCCTGTGAGAAATTGTGTAAAAAAATAATTTAACCTTCTGAACCTACATTTAGACCAAGTTACCACATCAGGGATTAGCATTTTGGTCCATTGTGCCTTCTCCGTTTGTGCCTCCCATTCATTTTGCCATATTTGGAGCATATGTGATCTTACTTCGGATTTTATTTCCGGTAAATGACCGTTTTCTCTGTTATATAAAGTGTCTCTTTCTTTAGCTAGGAGGTGAATGGGGAGCGTACCTGTTATGACCTGTAGGGCAATCGTAGAAGTAGTCCGGTATGCGCTTGCTACTTTTAGTAGAGGCTTCCTTTGTGCCTTTGCAAGCAGTTCTTTATACTTAGCCATTCTCAAGGCTTCGTACCATACGGGAACGCCGTATAAGAGGGTAGAATGCACAATCTGAAGGTACATTCTTCTTTTGAGGGCACTTGGACCGCCGATATTTGGCATAATTTTTATTAATGCCGCGGTTCTCTCTTCTGCTAACATAGCGAATATCTGGATGTTATCTAGGGTTCGTCTCCTTGTGAAACTGACTACTGCTGTTTTACTAGGATATAGTTTTCGCCTGTCGCACCACCTAGTAACACTATTTAATATTCTTTGGAGTGTACTGTACTTTGTATGTTCTTTGTACTGTATAGAACATTTTTTTCTTACCATAATTACTAGATCATCTGCATAGGCTTACAGTTCTACCCCCTGTGCTTCAAGGAGCAGAGTTAAGTCATTTACCAAGAGTGACCACAGGAGGGGAGAAAGCACTCCCCCTGTGGACACCCTTTAGCTGTTTTGGCTAAAATTTCCTCTCCTTGCAGGTCGGCTAGAATTAGCCTATTTTCCAGCATTACTTTAATTCAGTTGCATACGCAAGCGAATATTCCTTTTTATGATACTGTGTCATAAAGAAAATTTGGTAGTGCTTTATTAAATGCGCCTTCCATATCTAGGAATGCAGTTAACGCAATCTCTCCATTATTACTGAAGTAACTGATTTTTTAACCTACTTCGTCTAGTACTTTTTCTGTTGATTTTCCTTCCTAATATGTATGCGGTTTATAGTCCATTTTACGTTCTCCGGTTAAATGTTTATCGCAGAAAATGACCAGTCTTCTTTCCATTTAGGTCGTTCTAGATTTTTAGCCTGAGTCTACTTATCAGTAATTGTTGAACCTAAGAAGTGGTTTTATAGTATACTCTTTAGCGTCTTCTTTCTAGATCCGGCAAAGGTGTAATCAGGTCTTTTAATTAGGCTTAGTTTCTGTTCCATATCCTTGGAAAGAATCTTGTAGAGTCTAGTGCTGGCAGGTATATTTATTATGTTCTGATCATATTCTTTTTTTTTTTGCTCTGCTTATCTCTTTATTGTATTCAGTAAGAGTTTCTATATATATATATATATATATATATATATATATATATATATATATATATATATATATATATATATATATATATATATATATATATATATATATATATATATATATATATACAACAAAACCCAAACACAGAAACGCAAACTGGACCAACTTATCTCTCAACAAATTCCAAAGCCCATTTCGAATCAACAACCTTCTACTGTTGTTCACAATTTTTCAGATATTCACATATCCGATATCCAGCGTTCTTAAAATTCAAGCAATTGTTCTGTGACAAAAATCTGAATACTGCGCTGAGACTGAGGTTTGTTGAATGTTACGTCTGGTCGCAACTATTGTACGTGGTAGAAACATGGACACTAAAAGCGCAAATAGTTAAGAAGATTGAAGCCTTTGAACTTTGGATATACCGGAGAATGTTGAGAATTCCATGGACTGCTAGGGACACCAATGAGGAAGTGCTGAGAAGGATGGGCCGAGACAAAAAATTGTTGAGAACGATAAAAGTACGCAAGACTGCATACCTTGGACACATACTGAGAAATAATAAGTATAGTCTTCTGCAGGTCATCATGCAGGGTAGAGTCGATGGCAAAAAGGGAATAGGTAGAAAGAGGAAGTCATGGCTGCAAAATATTCGAGACTGGACAAACATGACTGTAGACGAATTATTCCACGTTGCAAAAGATAGAGAAGCTTTTAAAAATGTGGTCGCCAACCTCCGTTAATGGAGGCGGCATAGGAAGAAGAAGAAGACATATCCGATTCAGCTACCAAAGCTCTGTTAAAAGGTTTCAATTTTTCTGTCACTCCTCTTTAAATCCCAACTAAGAAAATTATTTGTCAAACTGAAGAAGCTATTTCTCATCTTCCTTCCGACCAAGCCGAAGTTACCAGACAAGCGGTCGCCAGAATTCTCCGTACTTTCAAACCCCCACCGTCAAATATCAGTCCTTCAGGAAGACGCGCCCTCAAAGAACTTTATAACAACCTTGATATTGTCATCCTTCCGGCCGACAAAGGTAATACCACCGTCATTCTTAATTTTTTTAATTATTTCGACAAAATGTTCGAACTTCTTAATTCCACAGAATACAAACGCTTTCCAAACGATCCCACAATCTGTCTAGAAAAAACGACAAAATCCATCATAAATAAGTCTACTCTACCTTCAGACATCAAAAAATCTCTTATATCCAGAGAAAAATCATCCCGAATTCCAACGATATACGGCCTTCCAAAAATCCATAAGCCCAATGTTTCCCTTAGACACATCGTCAGTGTGCCGCACATACAATTGCCCCACTCAGAAAATGGCAAAACATCTCGCCTTATCCTTACAACCATTAGCCGAAAAAGCTTCTTTCTTTGTTAAAAACTCTTTTCATTTTATTGATCTTCTGAAAAACATTTCTATTTCACCCTTAGATATACTAGTTAGTTTTGACATTGTTTCTTTGTTCGCCAACATTCCCATCGATGAAACCATTTCCATCTTTGGACTGTAAACATTAAATCTCCCAAGACACACTATCTCTTATAAAACACTGCATGTCTAATACACACTTTTCATTCCAAAATCATTTCTATCGTCAAATCAAAGGTGCCCCAATGAGATCCCCCCTATATCCCGTAATAGCTGATATTTTCATGGAATATTTCGACACAGCACCCCTGTCTTCATCAGATCTCAAACTCACCTGCTGGTTACGATACGTTGATGACACCTTTGTCATTTAGCCCCATGGTAAAGACACATTAGATCTCTTCCTCTCCCACCTGAATGGAATACATCCTAGTATTGTGAAGCATCTTTGCCATTCCTTAATGTTCTTATTCAGAAAAAGCCACCCCACAGTTCTTATTCCGTGTACCGGAAATTCACTCATACAAACCGTTATCTTAACGCCCAGTCACATTATCACCCCGCCCAACTCAATTCACTTGTTAACACTCTCATTTCTCGTTTCATAAGACTTAGCGACAACAACCATAGGTCATCAGAAATCTGTTCAATAAGGCAAACCCTCTTACAATACGGTTACCACAAAACCCAAATCAATAAGAGCATTCAAAATCATCTAAGCCCCATTCCATCCAAAAAAGAAACCTTGCCGCCGGATCAACCCAAAATCCTTCTACCTTTTATTAAAGGTGTCACTGACAACATCAGGAGAACTCTTCTTCCTCTAAACATCAAAAACCAACTTCACTATATACATATATATATATATATATATATATATATATATATATATATATATATATATATAAATATATATAATATATATATATATATATATATATAATATATATATATATATATATATATATATATATATATATAATATATATATATATATATATATATATATATATATATATATATATATATATATATATATATATATATATATATATATATATATATTTAGGGATTCTACAGTATTCACTGCCTTCCCTCGCTCAACCGTTTCCGTCTCTCTCTGTTGTTCCATTCTCCATCGTTTAGGCCTCTCTTACTCATGGCGTCGTCTACTTCGTTATTCCAGGATTTTCGGGGTCGTCCTCTTTTCCTCCTTCCTATGGAGCTCCATTCGGTTATTCTCTTTATCCATCTGCTGTCGCTAGTTCTTCTTACATATCCATACCACTTTAGTCTTTTTTGTTCTATATATGTTAGTATGTCTGTTTCTATTGATGTTCTTTGCTTTATTTCGTCATTACTTCTCCTATCCATTCTTGTTACTCTGCAGCATCTTCGCAGGCATCTTCACTACTCACTCCAAATTGTCCAATCTCGTCAGATCCGTAAAAGACCTATATATACATATATATATATATATATATATATATATATATATATATATATATATATATATATATATATATATATATATATATATATATATATATATATATATATATATATATGGTTTCAGTTGTTTTTCGGGTTGGACTCCGCGTTAAATATTTTTGGTCTTTAGAAAAACGATTGTTGACGTTTCGGCAAGGTCACACTTGCCATTGTCGTCAGATTAGTTCTGCTTCGTCTTGACGTTCCAGGCGAACTCAAACGCGGAGTCAAACCCGGAAAACAACTGAAACCACATATAGCTCCCACGGAAATTTTAAAATATATATATATATATATATATATATATATATACATATATATATATATATATATATATATATATATATATATATAAATATATATATATATATATATATATCCCAGTTCCCTAATTCTTTTGCTTTATTTGATACCCTCCTTACTTCTTTTCTTAGTTTTTCCAGTTTTCTGCTCCATTAAGATGTTTGTCTGTTAGTCGTCTTTGATTAGGCAGTTCTCTTGGTATGATGTGGAATTTGTTCCCTGATTTGATCATTCGCCTCTTTAATACCTAAACCCGTTTTAATAGTACCAACTGAATTTCCTATCTTTGCTTCCAAATCAATTCGATGGACATGTGGCCAGTGTGCACTCTGATATTTTACGCATTTTTCGATAACGGTTATTCTGTTACACATACCTATACCTGTTATACGAGATACTTACGAGATCGTACTTACGGATGGCATAAGCAACTCGAAGTGGTATTACGGAAGATATTATGAATGCCAAGGATAGGGATACAACAAAAATATTTGTAAGGGGTATTTTTTTAAAAGTATAGAACCTTAAAATGGAATTAAATAAACATGATTTTTTTGACATGAAATTGAGGTGTTTCGAAAGATTGTTGTCCTCTAAGTAGTCAATGGTTTCAGGCTTATCGGCGTAGACCACAGTGACTTCACATATCGCCCACAGAAAATAGTCTAGCGGTGTTAAATAGGACGATCTTGGAGGGCAATTCACTTACCAAAATATGAAGCTATGCGGCTACCAAACGTTTCCTATAATAAAGCAATTGTGGCACTAGCTGTGTGACGTGTTGCGCCATCTTGTTGAAACCACAGCTCCTCCACATCATGGTTGTTTAACTTAGGATTAAAAAAGTTAGTTATCATTTCTCTGTAGCGGTCACCATTGACTGTGCCGTTCTGGCCAGGATGGTTTTTGAAAAAGAATGGACAAATAACTCCACTAGGCCATAAAGCACACTAAACAGTCAGTTTATCTGGATGTAATGGTATACCAACATACACTTAACGATCATTTTATTTTTATTTCAAATACGATAGTTTTGTTAGTCGATGTAACCATTCTACCAAAAGTGAGCTTCATCGCTAAACAAAATTCGCTTATCAAATTAGGGATCAACGGCAATTTTGTTTTGGACCCATTCACCGAATCTACGCCTTGCTAGATGATTGCGTAGCTTCAATACATGAGTTGGATTTTGTAAGCACGCAATAACCAAGATCTTTCCGCAAAATCTTCCATAAATTAGATGGGCAAATATCTAACTGCTGTGCGCGATGGTGGATAGACCGATTAGGATCTTACTCTATGCTACATTCTACAGCAGCGGCAACTTCTTCTTTACGCACTGTGCGACGTCTCTGGGGATGCGTATTATCACTAAAAGTAAACGTGGTGCAAAAACGTTTCATGGTTAATCGAATTAATTGCTCCGATGAACGATTATGTTGATCCACGAACTGGACTTCAGGCGTCACTCTATTCGTTCTAAAATGCCAAAACCAAACTAAACATAAATTACTAGATAGCTAATAAAATGGCTGTTAGTTAAAAAAGTGTTGCTGACTTAGATTTTTATTCCTCTAAAAACACACCTGCTAGTATAGTAGTATAAAACTTTATTCACTGTTAGTATTTCTGCGAAAGCGTAGAATAGATTATTTGGCATATCGAATCTAACCAAAACGCAGGCTGAAACGTATGTATAGTATGAAGGGATAGCCTCACATAGTCTGCAAGAAATTGGTTCTTGCATTTTGCACTGTCTTTCTAAAGACATGAATAGGTGATCCAAGTGAAAGTTTTGTGTTTTTTGTAAATGTTTAATATTTGGCAGAGTGACCCAACTAACTTTTTGTTATAAGAGAATGTTTTCACGTAAGTTTAGTGCTTCATCAATTCACTTATACGTATTTGGTCCTTTCAGGCCTAATCAGAGCGCCTCAGTAGGAAGCCGTTTTTACTGAGGCACTTTGATGAGTCCTGAAAGAACGAAATACATATAAGCGAATTTTAGAAGCACTATACGTGAAATCAAATCCATACTGTCTTTTCTATATCTTTATTTACTCATATTTTGAGTATTAGAAGCCAGTTCATAAAAGGTTCTTACTTAGATAAATCGATATGATGTGGAATGCAATTTTAGATTCCTTATGTGGGTTTATTCATCATCTGTTTTTGCTTTGTAAATCGTAGCAGGCACAGATTTAGATGAGAATATGAATTTTGGTTTCGAACAAGTAGAAATCTTCAGACTTTTACTTTTTGCTTTATCACCAAATTAAGTTTCGAGAGGGCAAAAACAGATACATCCCGAACTTGTGATTAATTAAAGACTGAAATAAATACAACCAATGGGAAAACAATGTTTTGTTTAATTGCTAAAACAGACTTCGACCATAGAAATGTAGAGAGAACATCAAAATTAATATCAGCTAGCATTTTACAGATAATATCCAACAACTTTTGCCATAAAAATGCAACAAGTTCATTTGTGTTCAGCACTGCGTATTTCTGTTTATTCGCTACTGTTTTTGAGTCATGATATCTTCTTCTTCATGTACCGTGACCTTTCAGAGCGTTAGTTACCATCATAGCTATCTAAATGTTATTCACTGCCACCCTGAATCTGCTTTCTAAATATTATTCTAATATAAAATAACTGAAACTACCTGCTAGATACTGCTATAGGTCTGCATGAAATATACGGAAACATGGAGTTAGACACAGTTCAGGACCTTCAGGACATTGGGAGCAATAGTAAACAGAATCCTTCCTGACTTTACCATTATTCCAACATACCTGACCTCGTCTTCTTTTCGTCTTTTCGTTTTCACCTTTGGGGCAATATTCTGGCAAATGGTATACTTCATATCTTGGGATGGGTTAGGCAGGTGGTGACCCAAGTAAGTTTCATAAAGCTTAAAATATAGTCAAATTAAAAAGATAGTGCTTCTTCCAATAATTGTTCTTATATGAAATAGCAACCTGAAAACTTCTTTAATTCTTCAACAGTTATGTCTTCCCAAGATGCAATTATTGATTTAACTCTTTGAGAACTTTGGGAACTTTGCATTATCAGACTCTTCTAAAAGTTGCAGAAGTTCTTGATCAGACAATGGTTTTCTGTTCCAAGCTTGATCATGCTTTGCAATTTTATTTTTGTGGCTCTCTATCACTGGAACAGCCCGGTAATTGATCCATGAGAACTGCAAATAAATAACTATACCAAACCACTTATGTTATTGTTACTACTTTATGTGTTTTTAGCTTAGAATACTGTTCAAAAATGCTACTTTATAAGTAAATAATGAAACGAGACCATCATGGTTACCTTTTCTAACGTCAAAATCTATTTTGTAATATACTTCCTACAAACGAGTCACCTAAATTACGTAAACACACACACACACTCGGAACCAACCTTTTCTCGTCAACACACTAAAACAATAAAAATACAATATAAAATCGTACAATAAAATTCGTTGTAGTCGTAAAGCCGGCTAAAATTTTGACCAATGAACATAAGACTCTCGAAAACGCGCCAGGCGCGTTGGTGGCACATGGCGGAAATTCCCTTTAAAGCACGAGGTGCGTTGACGGCAAAGAATGTGTTAATATTTTTTTTTTTCTCTGGGCAATTGCTCTACCGTATGTAGAATTTTGTTGATGTATTATTTATACGACTTATTATAATCGAAATTAGAAAATGGAATTGTAATTGGAAATATGAATTTCCTCGAAGAAAAACATAATACCCGTGGCAACAATGCATGAAGTATATACTGTAATTTACTCTAGTGCATATCTTGCTAATTTATCAGGCCCCTATATTCTGTATATTTGACTGCATTTTTACTTAAAAGTAAATGCAGTTTCTCATGATTAGGACGTATCCATGATTTTATTTTTATCAGCCTATTGTGTTGACAATTTCCAATATTTACGATAAAATTTCTTTAAAATTATTATACTTTTTTTGTTTTTTTTTTGGTACAACTCTAAAGTTGTAAAGTCCGCAACGAAAAACATTTGGGTTTTTCCATTCTTCTTCAGCAAGCCCAACAATATTTCTCAATTTAGCCAGGCCTGCTAATTCTAGATCTAGATAATTACTAAAATTTTAAAAGTGAAGTAAATTAAACGACGGTTTTCCTTGGATAACAAAAAAATTTAAGTGATACCAGAGCGTAGATGTTGACATCAGATGATTTTATCGAACGTATCGATTTGAGAACAAACCAATAATGTAATTAAACCGTTATATTTCAAAGAAAACTTTAATATTTGGGACAACACTGATTATTTAGGATATGAAACTGTGATTGTTATGATAACAATATTCTATAGATTTCTTTTTTATTTACTCTCTGGTAGAAAAAATGTTGAAATTACAGTTAATTTTAATTCGCTGAAATGATTTTCGGAACATTCATTTATTTCTTGTTAAAAGTAATCTCTCGAAACCAAATAAAGTTTGATGTTTGATCCAGCCGCTCGGGATTTAACTGTTGGCCATAATCAGACAATCGCCGGTATAATGTCAAAATACAAAATTTAATTTAGTTTTATATTCGGCTCATGTAGCACGTTATTCGAGTACGAGTAACGTATGTCATGTTCCATATGTTTCGTTTATTGCAGACCCCGCCGATACTAGATGACACCCTTAATGAAATCAAAACGACGGGGACGCAATCAAAATAAATTGGCACGGTTTCGTTTTTATCCGACAGTGGCGTTCTTTTCTTAATCGCTGTTTCTATTTTTTTTAACTGAGTCATTGAACCATTTAGATAGAGAAAAAGAAAAAAGGTTTTGGATAACCTCTTATATAAAAGAGACTATAAAACCAATAGTTATTTTCTTAGACTTTTTCAATTATTTATACAGGGTGGTCCTTAAGTAATTGTACAAAAAGAAACAGTAGATTATACACTTTAAAATATTACGATTTAAGCCAAATTGCTTTAATAAAATTTTCATATTGAGAAAGATACAGGGTGTTAAAATGCAAATTTAAAATTTTATTTTTCGCTATAACTTTCATGTTGGTAAACATTTATGCATAAAAATTTACAACTGGGTACTTTTAAATATGACAAATTATAATTTGATGCACTCTTTGATGTAGCTGATAGAGGGCACCACATATGCCACATATGTGGCATAAATTTGCACTTAACTTTTTTGCTCTTTAAGTTACCTGTATTTGTGACAAAAAATATTAAAGATACATTATTTTAACAAAAAAAAAAGGTATGCCTGTTAATAATAACTTCAAAACTCAACGGTCTTCGAGATAATCGCACTTTCAAATAAGCTGCATAGTTCTGATTTAAGGAAATTACTCCAGGCAACGAAGAAAAAATGTACAAAAACATTAATAAATCTAAATGTTGGTATTAAATACCTTCAACTAAAGTTAATAGTTAACGAAATATTAAATAAAATAAATATATTAGCAGGATAATTAATAATAGGATTTGACAAAAAACAAAATAATAGGATTTTACATAAAACATTTTACGTTTTTTGTTAAATTAAAGTCATAATCAAAACATTTTGTTTACAAACCAAATTAAGAAATAGTTAAACTAAATAACATTTTGTTAAAGTAAGTGTTCGATATATCCACTATTTTCTTTAATTATTTGTCAATATATTCCATAAAAGATTGTCTCATATTAAATAGCATCATTGGTTCTAAAGAAACTGCTGCAGTATTTATTTCTTCCAATATTTGGTTGCGAAGGCTTATGGAATTCTTATGGACACGTTGTTTTAATACACCCCATACACCAAAATCAAGCGGATTAAATTCTGGGCTACGTGGTGGCTATAATGTATAATGGATGAATATATTCTGTTGGATAGTTATCCAAATCTTATGGAATATTATGGAACTATATCTTATTTGTCGCAGAGGTTAAAATAATGTATTAAACTATGATGTATCTCGTTCATTGGTTACTTATATACACACGGAATAATCTATCGATGACATTACTTATTTATATGATTACGTTACAGCTTACGAGTAACTATAATTACATCTTGAACAAATGGACTATTATGATTAACTAACGAACTAAAAATATGCTGAACTAAATTGCCTGTGTGTTTACTATATTTACAACAATATCGGTTATTAGGCCAACGATGATGTTTTTGTAAAAATGCTGAGTCTTTAAGATTAGATTTGTAGCAAAAGTATTATGAAACAAGACACATATGTGTTATTCAATACCTGTGCTTTAGTTTCTAATTGTCCTAATAAAAATTTACGTAATGAATATTAAGTATTCTTTTGGGATTTTTTATAAATTAAATAATTATATTTGCTGTTAAATTTTGAGGTTACTAACAAGTATACCTTTTCTTTGGAAAATTAATGTATCTTTAATATTTATTAACACAAATAGAGCTAACTTAAAGAGCAAAAAAGTTAAGCGCAAATCTATGCCACGCATGTAGCATATGTGGCGCTTTCTATCAGTTACATTAAAGTATGTAAAAAATTATAATATATCCTACTAAATAGCATTCGATTTTAAATGTTTGTAAAAAAATATTTACAAACGTAAAAGTTATAGCGAAAAATAAAATTTTAAATTTCCACTTTAACACCCTGTATTTTTCTTAATATTAATATTTTATTAAAGCAAGTTGGCTTAAATCGTAATATTTTAATGTGCAGAATCTACGGTTTTTGTTTGTACAATTACTTAAGGACCGCCCTGTATAATTTCAGCGCCGAAGATAAAGCTATCGACTAAATGTTCTATCCCCACGAAATGTAAGATTACTTGTTAAATGATAATGAATTATCCTAATACTTGTCACCTACCAAATGTACCTAAATATTTTAAGACAGATGAATTGTCTTATGAAATTCTTATTAGAGATGTTTTAGTTCTGAATACGGTTGAGGATAAAAATCCTTAGTGGATATCTTTGACAAGAAGCTGCTAATTTATAAGAGGCTGATTGCCAAACTTTTAGGCAACTATATTTCCCATATGGAGTCCCTAATGTTTTGTTCATCAAAATCAGTTCCTGAACCTGAAAAGTTTGATGAAATTATAAATGGTCTTCTATCTGATTATGTTAAGGCTCTTCAAGATATAGACACAGTTGCTGATCTTACAAAATACTGTAAGAGGTTTAAATCTGTTCTGTCTAGTTCTTCTCGCAGTAAATTTTCTGTCGAGTCTCTTTCTTCAGCTGTCACATATTGGAATTGCAACATGAAAGGTCACGTATTTTAAGTTTGTTTTAAACCCAACAGAAGATTTTGTCATGGTTGAGGTATGAAGAATACCACTATTTATTCATGTAAGAAATGTTTAAACGACGGTTTGCGAGGTCAAGCTTCGACAGACAGCATCCCTTAAAGGAGCCAAACGTCTGTTCCAAGCACATCTCACAAAGGAAAGGACGTTCTAGGCAAGTCACTTTAAAAACACTCAAAAAACCAAAGCCAGTAAACATTTCCAAGTAATTTTCATCCCAAATACTTTAACTGCTCTATTAGTATCTAAAACTGGTATATGTACTTTTCCTTTGGTACAACCTGAACCCTTCTAGTACTTCTTTTTTTTTCTAGTTGTTCCTTACATTCAAAAGTAAATTTAAATTCTGGTCAATTACTAGATGTTTATACAAATGACAATAGACCATATATTTCTCTTTGTGTTGCTAATCAGACAATCTTTGCAGTTCTTGACAGTGGCAATAATGTTAGCATTATTGGTTCTCCTTCTTCGTTTTGGTTTATTTGGTTACCTGTTACCTTATTAAGTAAAACTCAATAACTTAAAGTTTTAGTAGCTCCTTCTATTTCACACAAAATGATATTAGGTATGGATTTCATGCATTTGTATTAAATTTATTTGGACTTTTCTAATTGTTCATTAAAAGCTATATATTTATCTACTTTTGTAGTAAATGCTATTATCAATTCTGAAAATATTTCTGAAATTCAGCAATCTCTACTTAATTCAGTCATTAAATTGTTTAAAGAAATAGGTCATATAGATTTCCGTAGGAAACTTAATTCTGTTACCTGATTGCAATCCTACGTCTTTAATTATAACAATTATTATTTTCAATGTCAGAGGTGCTAAGTTCATATCTTCTATTGATCTACAACAGGCATTTTATCAGATTTCTTTAGATGATGAATTTAAATTGAAAACTGTTTTTTCTATTTATTTTATTTCAATGTTTCATCTTTTGGTCTTAATAATAGTGCTCAAGCTATGTATAGAGTCATGGACTCAGTTATAGGCCTTTATTGGAACCCTTTGTTTTTTATTTTCTTGTTCTTCTTTTTTTCTTTTGAATTGATAACTTAACATTGATAACTTTAAGAAATTCTAGTTTTGCAGATATTCACTGCAATTCCTTGAATTGTGTAATGGATTAACAAGAGTTAAATTCGTCTAGCTAAACATAAAGTAACACAGTTTTTTCTTCATTTCTAGCAACTGCTAGAAGCATTCTTGTTGATGGTTTCTTCTTTGGTGTGATCAAAGAAACAGCTTACAATGTTGTTAGTATTAACAATAAATTTTTTGGTCCGAAACCTTTGGATAATATTTCTCTCATCTTTAATGAAGTTCAGAAGAGGATACGTCACTCTTACACTACAAACACATGATGTAAGATTCCAGGTAGGTGATAAAGTCTGGAAGAAAAACAACATTCCTTTAAAAGTTGTGGATGACTTTTCTGACAAATTAACTCCCAAATTTATTCCATGTATTATAAATAAAGTCTTATTAATATAATCTTAAGGATCTAGATGGTAAAGAGATTGGCAATTTCAGATGTTCAGGATGATAAATTAAATATTAGTGATTCTAGTGATCATGAATCTCAATATTTTTTTTTTGTTATATGGTAAAGCATTTTTTTATTATTTTATCACTTTATATCTTTGTATTTGCCTAGTTATAGTAAACATATTTGTTAATCTTATTTGTGTTACAATGCCCTGATTTTTTTATATTTTTGATATTTGTATTATTTTACTTTGGGTAGTTGTTTTGATATTGATACTATTAAAAGCCTCATCCGGCATTTATAAGTTGTGTATGGTAACTTATGGCAACGTTTGCAGCATACATCCGCAGTGTTTTCGTTTCCCAGAATATATATGGTATTCTGGGGATATTATGGGCAAGATTATTTGAATCTTTGTTTCTTTTTCTCTTTTGATACAGTATACCTGAATGATTTTTCTGGATTTATGTTATTTCTTATCTCTTTTGGAGTTAAAATAATATCCTTTGCATGTCTAGGTTTAAAAATCTGGTCTAGAATTATGGCGTTTTAAAGTGTGTTTGTAGACTACCCAGTCTCACTTGTTTTGTTTATTATTTTTTGTTATTTAATGTTTGTATTTTGAGAATGATTTCCGAAGTGGAAATTGAAACGTCATTAAACTTATTTTAAACGTCAAATGTGGCTTACTTCTATTAAAATGGTAATTACTTTAAGATGCCACAAAAAAAAAATTCAGAACAATACTACAAAAAGACATGTTTCTATTGAAAATTCATTTATATTGTTAAATCTTCCTTGGGTGTTTTGGCCTTATTAATTTTTTCGTGTACTCCATTTGGTGGGACATATCGAATCCACATAGGTGGAAATTCCTGAGCCTCGTTAAGGACTTTTCACAGCACATGGTCGACCATGCATTAACAATTACAGCTGCTATTCAGAAATCAATGGCCACCTTGTAACATTTTTTTTTTAATTAAAATATTAAATAATTGTTAATCCCTTTACCCCTGTTGCTGAGACGCTCATTGTCATATCCGCAAATATATACGCGGGTGGGCTCGCTCATCCTTGGGAAATTTTATTGGAACCAACCGACTTCTCAGATTTCGGAAGAATGTACTTATCAAAAGACGCCGCGGCGTGCCGGTTTGGTTAAAACTCGAATAATCATTTCCGGTTCCAGGCGGGTTCTGTTTAAACTTTGGTAAACAAAGTCGTAAAAAGTATTTTATAGTATTTTTCTGTAAGAACCTAATCTAAAAGATTTTATATCTCCTCACGTTTCTTCCCGTTACTTCCTATGTCTTTAGAACCTTTTTACCTTCCTAGAAATACATACAGGCTGACCTGTCATTTTTAAGATGGGGTTATCCCACCTTTTTTTGGGAAGCGTGTGAAATTTTGAGAGGAAGAATATTACTTCTGAGAGGGTAGTCTTTTAGTAAAGACGCTTGCTTCTCTTAGCGTTCTCTGTGAATGTTTTCTTTAAGTGTGTATACACTTAAATATTTGAGTTTCTTAATCGAATACCATATTAGATTAAATATGGTTATAAAATACCATTATTTTAATTAAAGTCAGTGCTAAGGTTAATTACCCATTTAACAATTTAATTAAAAGAACATTTGATATTTTCATACGAACTTTCAATCAGCTATTAAGAACTCTTCACTAATAATTATTACGGACATTTAATTCTCAGTAGAAACAGTTAATTATTAAACAACAGTGCGAGACAGATAATTAACTTAAAGCCAAGTGCGGGTTGGTTTAATTTTTATAATACAGAATTCTTGTAATTTTTTTGTGTATTCTTTTGAATTTAACTTTAATTACCTTTGTTTTATGTGCTGTTCATTTTTTCTTATTTATTGTACTCGTTATCTGGAGATAAGCCCATAAACAGCGAAGAGAAAATTCTTTAACCAGCTTTATTTTTTTTTTATCATAAAAAAAGGCAAAAATTGCGCCACGTTTATTTATTTAACACCTTTATAAAATCTGAGTTTAGGTGCGGCAAAATACAAAAACTGCATACGAAAGCTGAACTCTTTCCCTAAAAAACACATCTTAATTTTTGTCAATAGGTCACTTGAATCAAAATATATTGAATTTTTACCGTCAAGCTGATAAAAAATTTATTGAACATTGATTTCGCGCGCGTAACTTACATAAAAAATCGACGGTGGCTTCAAATGTTGTTTCTAAGGGAATGGTTTATTCTACATAAAAAATACTTATAAACATTTTTGTTTAAAAGTATCTCAGCTACATTTTTTATTTGAAACATTTTTTTCCACGGTGTAAAAATTCTTGGTAAATCGATTTTGTTGCGTTTTTACCTCCCTGCGAGGGGGGGTTTTAGGGGGAAGCCTGGGGGTAAAAGTGATATACTTCTCTGCATCTCTTTTGGGGTCCCAAAATTCATATGCTCGGCAAAATTCAGCTTGTTGGTATGATTTTTAAAGGTTCAGTGGCATTTTCGTCTCTGACTGGAGTAGTTGCTGACTTCTTCTAATTTATCCTAATTTGTCTATAGGATACTTAGTTTTGGAATATAAAGATGAAATATTTTTGATGTTCTTTGTTACTATTTTTATATTGTCAATAACCTTTAGTGTTTGTATTAATTTAGGTGTTAATGATGGTAAAAAGTCGAGTGACTCACTCGACACTGAGGAGTAGGTAGATTGAGACCTCAGTGCCGAGAGACAGTTCTTGTAATACAGAACACGATACTGGTACGTCTCGAGTGAGGGAAGTAGGCAGATTGAGACCTCGAACTCGAACCGAACCGTATCACTCTTGACAATGGCTCCAAAATGGGTGCCGAAATGTCGAGTAATAAATTCTCAACGCGGTTCTTCCCGAGAACTAAGTAATTTTCATATATATATATATATATATATATATATATATATATATATATATATATATATATATATATATATATATATATATATATATATATATATATATATATATATATATATATATATATATATATATATATATATATATATATATATATATATATATATAATTAAACTTAGAGCTAAGATTAATATTATTATAAAAATTAATATTAAACTCACCAGTCTTCCGGGTTGAACCGCGTCGATATCCATTTTGCCGAGCTTTCGACATCCTCTCTGATGTCTTCTTCAGGGCTTCCGAGGTCTCAGTCTCCCGAGCCCCCAGACACTACTACACTCACTAGTCACTTCTAGTTCACTCACTAGTTCACTACTACGACTGGGACCAGGGGACGGTTCATTTATACCGTCGATGGTAACGTGGCCTAGGTGGGGGTTAGGGTGAGGATTGGCGCGAGAGTCGGCGCGAACATTTCCGACAGTGGGATTTTGATTCGAAGATGGAGGGGGCGATATTTTGTTTATGAGAGGTCTCCATGTAGAAGGTAACCGTATGGCGTCATCTCTTTTATTAAGGCAATTTGGTCTTTTTTCTATTTCTATGGCTTCTCGGATAATTCTTGGTTTATAAAAGCGGATGGGGGCTATGGTTCTGGAGTTTTCGAAATCAATTTTGTGGCCTGTATGAAGATGGTGTTGACCGAGAGCTGAAATTGAATCGGAATTGCGAACAGAAATGGAATGTTCATAAATCCTATTTTGAATTCTACGATTTGTTTGGCCTATATAGGATCGGGGACAGTCTGCACAAGGAATTTCATAAACTCCGAACATTTCAATATATATATATATATATATATATATATATATATATATATATAGATATATATATTTATATATATATATATATATTTATATATATATATATATATATATATATATATATATATATATATATATATATAAACTAAGACTAAGGTACACTCGAAGAGTGGTGGGTTTTTCGGACAAAGTGGAGAAATAAAAGATAAAGAAGGTGGCTACTTCATCTATTTATTGAAGACGTTTTACTTTCTGCTCAGAAAGCATCATCAGTTCATCTAAAAAGAACAATATGAAACCAAACATCCATAGAGAAGTTACAATGGATGTTGGATGAATGGATGTTTGGTTTTATATTGTTCTTTTTAGATGAACTGATGATGCTTTCTGAGCAGAAAGCGAAACGTATTCAATAAATAGATGAAGTAGCCACCTTCTTTGTCTTTTATTTCTCCACTTTGACCGAAAAACCCACCACTCTTCGAGTGTACCTTAGTTTATTTTGGATTGACGGTCGTACTCCTTTTCTCGATATATATATATATATATATATATATATATATATATATATATATATATATATATATATATATATATATATATATATATATATATGTATATATATATATATATATACATATATATATATATATATATATATATATACATATATATATATATATATATATATATATATATATATATTAATATATATATATATACATATATATATATATTTGTTTTTAGTACAATCCTGAGCCTTCGATAGTAAAACTTAAGCACAAACCTGAACCCAGTTTACGATCCTGAACCTGTATATTGGTTCAGGATTGGTTTCCTTATATAACTGACATATGATTTAAAATTTACAATCTAAATCATTTTTTTTTATTAGTGGTGCCATCAGCGGACAAAACTGCCTAACTTTCAATTCAATATGTCATTCGGAATCCAAGAGAAACCTGTTTGTATTGTGGTTCAGGATTGCATTTTTTAGTTCAGCCATTTGCCACTTTGGCGCTGGAAACAATTTCTTGAATATACATGATTTTTATATACATTATTACAATTAGTACCATCCTGATCCATACTATTGGCAACATTGCTTTGTCATTATTTTGTTTAGAGAATTGGGGAATTCTATTTTTAGCCAAGGCCAGAGAGATTTCTTTTCAATAGATGGTATAAGATATTATTATTTAGTTGCAACAGTCGTTTGTTTTGGTTCAGAAAGGTGTGTTTAAAAATGAATAATTATAAAGGACGTTGTAAACTGATGGTTGATATGTATTTAGGGAAAGGTTAATTATACCAAAGGTATTAAACTAAATTGTCATTTTGAGCACTTTGGCTTAAAAATCTAGATGAATTGTGCTTATTTATATAAGTTAATATTAACAGAGGTACAGGGTGTCCAAGTTAAATAGTTATTCTTGATTTTAATTCATATTTACAAAAAGACTGTGTCAAGAGTTTATTAAAAATTATTATAGGCGATTTTCTTATCGAAAGAAGCTGATTTGCAATTTGGGATGATCATATTATCCGGTTTTTAGGATTTGTTCTAAATAATGTTTAAAAAAAGTAAGTTTTTATTTTTTTAACCAAAAACGTAATTAATAGAGGGGAATTCTGTGATACATCATTTTAGACGGCTTATGAAATGTTTTAGTAGTCTGCGATATCTCAAAATATTGAGTTCCTGTTTAAATTCATTTTATATAGGGCATCCTATATGAAATATAGTAAGAGAAATCACGTCATCTTCTTTTTGCTAACTGTTATGCAAGATGTTTTAAAAGTACTTCGATAAACCTCTAGGGGAATTATCTTAGAAAGAAAAGTATATCTAACTAATGGACCTTGATGTCTTCCTGTTTATATTTTTAAATTGGTATTTTATCACTGTCAGTATCTCAGACGAATTTGACTAAATTAGCACTATTACATGTTATTTAGGTTAATAAGTTTAAAACCTTTGTTTCTATTAGTTAACAATAGCGCAAAGGGGAACTGTTTATGAGGAGAACTTTTCATCTATCAATCATACCCCTGAAATTTTTCAAAATAGTTTTGAAACATCCTGTGCAAAATGAACCAGAAAAGCAAAGAATGAGAAAGGATTTAAAGATTAAATGTATAATTTTTAGACAAAAACGTAGAAAAAATACACTTTGATTATTGCTCGAAAAATTCGGAGAGCAGCTTATATCCAATTTCTCAGATACATTTAAATAAAGATTCAAAAGTTTAAAGTTCAAAAGAGAAAAATGGAAAGGGGAAAGACAAAAAGGAGCAACGTTTAATGAAAGTAAATTGGCCAAGTTTAAATAATATTTTATATACTTACTTAATAATAATGGGTCTGAAATGCTTTTTTCTAATCTATTAAGCTCGAAGAATAAAATATATTTTTTAAAATAAATTTCCTGTATTTACAGAGAAATTCTAATCCTTTTGTATCAAAATGTTACACTTCTTCGACATTCAAAACATTAATCATGTGCTAAATTACCAATATTAAAATATCTCGAAAAGAGTTAATATTTGAAAGTTCAAAGAAATATAACTATCTTTTTCAAAAATGAATGGGTGTCAAAATAGGTTAGTTGTAAATTATTGAGTGACAAAAAATTTTAAGCTGATTTCTTCTATTTAATATGATGAAAGTGGGGATATCTCGAGAACATACAAATCTAATAACATAGGGACCCAGATCAAGCAATAAATATGGATTTTTTATCCGACGAATGTGATTCCTATGCGGAAAATAATAAAATAACTCGTCTAACACATCCAAAAGCGAATTTATAGAGGATTAAGACGATTCCATAAATATCCTAATTATATGCCATCAGAAGACGGCCGAGCTAAAAAAATGGGTAGCTATTTTTTTGTTTAATTGTTCTTAAATTTGGTTAAACTTTGACTCTTTCTTGCAGTTCTCAAATTTAAAAATGCCACAAAAAAGAGCCATCCACAAATCTGTAACAGCAAACAGTGTGAGAACGATTCGTTAATACTTGAAGAAGTGATTAATAGAGCGGAGCACGGGAATGTTTTCCATTTTGCTAGACATATTTCTAAATCGCACTTAGAAGAAATTGACGTAGTTAACATATTATGTCATAAGGTTAATTTAAAAGAGAGATGATTGGCTTTATGAAACTTAAGGAAAAAGATAAGAAAACATTTTTATTTAAGCATACCAAAATTTGTCCGTCTAATTATGATGAGAAAAATAATAGAAGACAAACGTCCCAAAGCGACGGACAAACTACTTTGCTTCTACACCATTTTCTTAAACGTAATGATTTATTAAAATCAAAAATTTTCTTCAGAATGCGTGCAGACGACATAAAAGGCCGTCAGAGTAAAGGCAAAATTGATTTGGTAAGAAAAAATATGCGAAGACTCGCAAAACTCTTAGACTACAAGACTACAGAATCCTGATATTAAGAAACTTATAGATATTCTTCGCCCAAAGCATGTTCAACTAATAATTTCTGGAGTTAATAAAATAAAAAAATATAACCCAGAAACAAATAATTATGAGTCACCAACGTTGGCCATAAATTTTGGGACACTTATGAGAAAATGTTGCGACTTATCATATATTATTCTTGTTCAGATAGAAAACCCAAGCGATGAGAGAAAAGAACTTAAAATATTAAAAAGTCTTTTAGAATCCCAATGGTGTAATGAAGTTTCTGCTCAACATGTACCAATTTCAATCAAAATAAATGGAACAAGGAAGAACTTTTGCTGCTTACTAACGACCTCAAGAAACTTAATATTTTTTTTGCAAACATCTGCAGAAGAATTATTTCACAAATTGAAATCAGGTGAATATGCCAAAAAATATCAGTTGGAGAGACCTGCAAGTATAACAGCAACAAAACTTCGAAAGCATTTGGCCACCATTATTCAATTTCTTCAATTTTCCAATAATGATATGGAGCAATTAAGCAAATTCATTACAAATGACACACATTACAAATGCATTGAAATTATTATCGTTTGTCAAAGTATATCAAACGGCTAAAATTTCTAAACTTTTTTTCTAAACTGAAAAATACAAAGTTAAAACATTAGACGAAACTAACATTAACTTAGCTCCTCTCTCTGATGCGGAAGAGGAAGAAATGGAAAATATCTTGGATACTCATGATAATCTAAACGTCGATTGCGAGATTCCATCTACTTCAGCTAACTGAGATAATAACAAAGAACCTCAAAAAAAGATTGGCATTTTAAAAAAGAAAATATTTATTGATAGAAGAAGATCATGGACAAAACAATAAAAAAGAATTATCGCAGAATACTTTTCCGACACTAAAAAAAGAAAGCCTTCCATTAAGATAAAAGTGCAACACCTTATTAAAGAATATCCCGAGGTAATTAAAGAAAGAAAATGGACATGCATCAAAGCTGTAGTTTATAATATATATACAGGAAAACTTAAACATTAAACACCCATTTTCTAATATTTTTTAGTTGGTTTTTAATTTTTTTTGACTGTTTTGAATGACTTTCTTGTTTTAGTTTTGATCTGATCTCTATCACATTATTCTTATGTTTGTAGGCAAGTTAAATTCCTATTACCTAAGCTATAATAAATAGTAGAGTCAAATTAATGTACCAATGTAGCTACTTTTAATAATAAATTAATGCAATACTTTCCTGATTTATTTTTTTTTAATATAAATCGCCGTTAACCAAAGCTCATATTTTTGACATTTATGAACTGGAACGTATGGTTTATTTATGGTAGTGATATGACGCCTTCGCTGTTAAAATAATCGGTAGACAGGACGTATTGTTTACATATTTTAGGATTTAGGATATGTACAATTAAGGGAGAGTAAAAATATACTGCTTCTGACTCTCAAGCAAACACATACGAAAATTTTCCTAAGAAATCCCATTTTACTTAAAACTGGCAACATCTCTTAGGCTCAGGTTTGTGCATATACACGTATGTTTAGGTTCAGAATTGACTGAAATAACAAGGGGATCAGGATTATGTCATTAATAAGTAAAATCCCCATTTATATATCTTTTAAAATATTAAAAATTTCTTTTGTATATATACATTTTTGAAATCCTTGCTAGAATTAATGAAGATAAGCGTGCCATAGGCAGCTCTAAATACTCTAGATATAGGAGGTTCAGGATTGTATGGTTTTTCAGATGGTTCAGGTATGGTATAAAGATGTATATATATATATATATATATATATATATATATATATATATAAATATATATATATATATATATATATATATATATATATATATATATATATATATATATGTATATGATTTTGTTGTCATCTTTGAATCCATACTTGTAAGTATTTCTACATTTCTTGTAGTGTTTTGTTGTTTCCTTTCTAGAATCCTGTGAAATTTTTTGTTTATAAATGATAATTAGTAATGATCGTTTTTTCTTAAAACCTTTGTTACCAGGTTTTTTTTTTTAATTTTTGTTATAGCATGTGTTTTGAGATCTATGGTTTAATTATTTGATATTGATCTAAAGTTATTTTATTGTGGCATCTTCATGCAATCACTATTTATATTGGGAATAAGCCACAATTTAAGTTTACGATAATTTTATTTTGACGTTTCGATTTCCACTTTCGGAATAGTTCTCAAAATACAAAACATTCATAAATTAAACAAACTTTTGTTTTTAGTGAAAAATTCTTCTAATAATTTATCTGACTTATTCATATTGGCAATTCAGATATATATTATACATTTTGAAGTAGACGACTTTAAAATGATATTATCAATAAAAAAAAAATTAAAAGACGAAATCATTAAAACGAAAATACCACTATTAGTAAGTCAATAACATATCGAGGAAACATCATTTATCTTTTTAAATAACATACATATAAAGTCAGAGTTTCGTGTTTATTGAGAGTAAACTAAATGTAAGACCAAAATACTTATCTTGTCGGGATAATATTATGAGGTTTTTTCCTGGTTTTTTCCTCATGATTTACTATGGAATTACTCTTAGGAGAATTTTACTGTCATCATTGCATGTGTTGCATACTATGATTTTTCTGACAGCTGTTTAAATGGATGTTATCAAGTTTAAGTGGATTTCATGTATTCGAATGAACTATCTTACAATAAAGTCGTCTTGTGAACGCAACTCAAAAATATTGGCAATATCATTTTAAAGTCGTTTACTTTAAAATGTATAATATATGTTTGAATTGTCAATATAAATGAGTCAGATACAATTAAATTATTAGAAGAATTTTTCACCAAGTAGCAATAAACAAAATTTGTTTAATATATGATTAATTTGTATTTTGAGAACAATTTCGAAGTGGAACTGGAAACGTCAAAAATAAACTTCTTTAGAGCTTAAATTGAGGCTTATTCCCAATAAAAATAGTAATTGCAGTGATTTAATAATTCCCTTTTTGCTATTTAGGTTGTAGTTTGAGTATTAATCTAAATATCTGTTGGTGTATGTGTTTTTTTGTATCCTCATTTGGGATTAAAACACCTGAAGATAGATAGAAACATATATGCTCAAATCTTACATTGTTTGTACAGTTTGTTCCTAATTATGCTGTCATATGCTTGCTTGAAATCTACGATAAATTGAAGTATGTATGTTTTACGTAGAATATTTATCTATATCTATCTCACTAAAAATATTTGGTTTGTTTTGTACCTCCCTTTTCTCAATACTGCTCAATATTTCTCTACTGTTCATACCATTATGGCATTTAAATTTTATTGTCATATCTTGTTTACATTTTCTAGCTTACGTTTATTAGCGATATTCCGCTATTGGTATACATCACACCTTATAATATTTGTTATAACAGGCCATATTCCTGTAATTTTTCATTTTTCTGACATTATTTGTGTATCTAATATTGACTATCTATCTGATATACTTCTAATACTTTTTATTTAATTATTTCTGTTTGTATCTACTCGCAGCCTAAAGCTTTGAACTTTTTTATTTTCCTAAATATATTTTGTCTGTTCTAGTCTGTTACTGTATTCGAATTAATACTCTAGGTGCCAGGGCGGTTTACTATGTACTTTTATGTCTACTGGGTACGTTTGTTATTAACGATTTGTGTATTTTAAAAATCTGAAAAAAATGGCGTTTGGTAAATTTTGATCCAATTGTTAGATCCGGAGTTAAAACAAATTTCGTGAAGCGCAATTGCAAAATAGGCATTCGATTGAGCTTTTCCAAGTATAACTTAGCCTTCATACGTGCGATTAACTTTCAAACCCCCTCATTTTGAAGTTAATTGCTTCAGCTTAAAAAAAAAACTTAAAAACTAAAAAGATTACATTATCTTAATGAATAAAAAAAGTTTAACAACAAAAATTTCACTAACAGATGCGAACAAAATTAAACTATAATCTTTGTAAATCTGGATAATGAAAGTTATAAAAAAACCCCAAATAGACATTTTAAGTTTTGATAAAAGTTTTTATGTTAATTTTTGTCCAAGATATGGAACTTTTAATAACAATTTTTTCAATACATACGTAAAATCCATGTAGACTCAGATATGCATATTACTTTATCATTATAAACAAAACAGTTAACAGCAGTTACGAGTTAAAATTTGCGTTAAAAAGTCGTGATTTAATTTGTTTATACGAGTTTTAAACAAAATAGAGTTATTGACGTTGGCAATTTGATTCATAGCCATTATAGAACAATTCAAAAGAACATTTTAAGCTAAGAAAATGCTTATGTTATTTATTTGCCGAAATATTGAAAATTAATTTACGCGTGCGGTTTACGCGCGCCCGTATTCGCTACAAGCTGACCGTCCGCCGTTATATATAATAATTATAATCGTTATAACTTTTTGACGTGACAACGTCTTAAATTAGGTTGTGGCTCGGAGTCATTTAAGAAAAAGTGTAACGCCCGCTCACGTCTGTTACAGTGAGTCGCCGAACGAGAGAGAGGCCCGCCGGACCGGCGAATGCCTTGCGTCTCTCTCCCACTCAAACATGATCGGTCCGCTGCGCGCGGCACTAGAGAATTAGGCGCGTTGAATCGCTAAAGTTGAAAATCGTTGAAAGTATCGTCAGCTGTGTCTGTAGTGAAAATGTGGAGTGCTTAGATTCGTCATTTACAACAACTACAACAATAAAGGTAAATAATTGTACACTAATATTTCATTATCGTAAACTATGATTGATTGATTAATTGTTAGATTGACACAAAAGTTGAGAAACTGAGTTTATAGGTTATGTTATCCTATTGACAAATGTTGATAGTGTAAATTATTAGTTTAAATCACTCTGCAATCAATCGTAATTCAGTCGATTGAGAAGAAACAGCGCGTATTGCTAGTCAAACATTTAAAATAACAAATTATAACTTCCAACCTGTCAAAACAGGGCGACCAAACAAACGAACTAAACCGACCAATCACCACGCGCGGAGTTAGAATTTAACTGTGTTTAGCAAGAATTTCAAATTCCAATTTTAGTAAATGTTTTAATTTTCAACTTTACCATTTACATTTACAAATTTTAATTAATTTCAAATTTATTTAGCAAAAATTTGAACCTTCGATCTGAATAAGTGTTTTGATTTTCAAATTGATTCTTTAAAATTAAAAATAGTAAAATATATATAATCAGAAGTGAACGTCACATAACATTATCTGTACTTATTATTATTTAATATGTAGGCAAATACATGTGACCATACTTGGTAGACACAATTGGAAATAGTAATTTTTTATAACTAAAAAAAATAAATATATAAAATACTGGTAGCAAACAATAACTTCAATGATCGATATCTCCGCAACTAATTGATATATCGAAAAAATTTTCAAATAAATTTTGTAGAAAATAATAAGATCAATAATATAATATAAAATAAATAATATATAAAAATATAATATATAAAATATAAATAATATATAAAATAATAATATAATAATATATAATATATAAAATAATATATAAAAAATATAAAATAATATATAAAATAAATAGACAAAATCACTCAAATAGAAATTAGTTAAGTTTAAGTTTACATGTACAATGTTTTAGTAAACAAAATATATTTCTATAGTTAAAATTTGTGCAATTCTTATTTTCATTCAATTCCTTGTTCCTATTGTGCAATTTAATAATATTCATATCAATAAATATTCTACCGAGAAAAAGACGTTGTCACGTAAAATCTTCGCCCGTAAAACCGACTTTACAGGCAACCGATTTTTTATTATTAAAAATAGAGTCATTTTACAAATGTTATTTTAAAGCTGTAACAATTACCTTTAAAATAAATTGGTGGAAAGTTAATCGCACGTAGAACAGCTAAGTTATAAATAGAAAAGCCCCATAGAATGCATATTTTGCAATTGTTTTTCACAAAATTTGATACAATTCCGGTCCTAATAATCGGATCAAATTTTACCAAATGTCATTTTGTTCATTTTTTCAAAAGGAACATTTTTATTTTGGTGAAATTAAATATATCCGATTGTTTAGAATATACAATCATTTAAAGAAATAAATTGTTAATAACAAATCATCTGACGAGTTTTCAGCCGTCAATGTACCGAGGAGGCATAAAAGTATATATTTTAACCCCACCCTGGCGCCTGGACTAGGAAATGTTCTTCCCTAAGTTCTTTTTTCTCAACTTGTGTCTCCGCTTTATGCAGCATTTAATCAATGATCATATTTTATTCTTTTAGTGCAACACTGAACAAATATAGATATTGAATAAAAAGAACGAAACTTCTCTCCGCCACTGGATATATCCGACATCCTCTATTCAAATTGAGCTTATATAGGGGATGGTTGTTAAAATTGACGCTTAAGTGCGATACTCTGTTAGTTACACTTTTCATTTTCACGGATTTTTCCACTTCCCCTGCTGCTGTACGAACACCGATCGGTTTTTGAAGCATTGCTCATTAGTTAAAGCAATTACTGAGTAATTGTCGGAATCATTTAAAAATGTTATGTTTGTTTATTTTGCTGATGGATAACAGACGACAACATATTATAGAACTGATATTGTAGCTAGAACTTTTAGTATAACATAATATTCCTTTAATGGGAATAAAATAGACCAGGAAAATCTATTTTGTACCACAAAAGACACATTTTGGTTGTTTGTATAGTGAAGTGTCAATAAAAATGCCAATGCATTAAGAAAAACCCATGAAATGTTTGTTTTAACTAAAAATGCTGTCAATTAATTTTGAGGTGCTAAATCCGGTAATGATTACAAAATCTTAGAAATCACTCTTTAGTGTAAAATATACATTCCTGAATATGAGTGATAAAAATATAATTGATCTTATGTTCAATATAGCGTACGCAGTGATATCTAAAAGTAATCTCAAATCTAATCTTCTTCTTCTTCTGATGCACTCCATTACTGGAGGTTTGCGATCACTACATCAAAATTTCTTCATGCCGTTCCAACTTGTAATATTGCGAAGCCGTGACATGGCTCTTCTGCCTACTCCACTTCGGCCCACTGTCTTCCCTTCAATTATTATTTGTAGCAGGTTATATTTGTCATTTCTCATTATGTGGCCTAGGTAAGAGGCCTTTCTTTTCTTAACATTATATGTTGTAACTCTCTATTTATGGTGTTTAATACTGTTCGATTCATAATATGTTGTGTCCATGATATTCGGAGCATTCTGCGATAAAACCGCATTTGAAAGGATCCTAGCCACCTCGAGGTATTTAACCCTTTTTCTGCTAGCTTAACCGTATGGTCACACTAAATGGCCCATCTTAAATATTCAATATTTAACACCATATATGCAACTAGTAATTCGACCACGAAGACTAGAGACATCTATTTAACAAATGACATACTCAGCACCTGACCTATTCGCTAGCAAGGTCGTGTTATAGTTATTTGGTGGCGTTACAACTATAAAGCATCAAAATAGACGTTCGCTTTGAGTAAGTAATATTTTTTAGTCTTATTTTTGCAAATATCAAAAATAATTTTGAAAAAATAGGATCTAGAGGAATTTGTTTAAGACATATGCATACAATTTATCACACAAGTATTGTATCAAATGTGGCAGAGCTGGTAATATTTTTTGTGACCGTACCGTCACATAGGGATCTTTTGTGATTAATAATGGGTTTTTTGTTTTTTCCTTTTAGGCGTGGTTTGACGTTAGAAGAAGCACTGACTATGTTATGCACTGACGACGAAGATATAAAAAATGATGTAACATCGGTGTTTATTTGTCCTCCAGATGTTCATGAGGATACGGATGAAGATTCCGGCGACGAAGACGGTGGTGGTTCAGTTGACAATTTGTCTCATAGACAGTTATTAGCGTCAGTTGAAATTCAAACAAATCGCAACGAAAATATGGAACAAGGAGAGAAAGCCTCTGTGGGTGAAATAAAGACAAAAGAACCTGATGAACAGGGGAGTTAAATAAATAAACGAAAAAATAAAAAAGTAGAATTTCTGAAAAAACTGAGATCAAGCAATGAATACAGGGAGATTTGATACAAAATAAAAAATTTTAAAACGTGAGTTAATCTGAAAGTTATGAATTTTATGATATGATACAACTCTTCGAACTATTTTTTGACAAAGACATGTTTGAACATATTTTACAAGAAACAAAAAAATATGCTGTTTCTCCATTGACGAATTAAAATGTTTTTTTAGAATGTTAAACATTCTATGCGCAGGAATAGATTTGATCAAATCATGAAATGTATACATTTTGCTGATAATAGCAAAATTGACATAACTGATAAAATGTGGAAACTACGGCCTATTATAGAAAAGGTGCAAATTAAATGTCTTGAGTACTTTCAATCAGCTCAGCACATGAATTGTAATGAATCAATGATCAAGTATTTTGGAAAACACAGTTGCAAACAATTTATCAAAGGTAAGCCAATACGCTTTGGCTATAAATCTTGGTCTTTGAATTGTGAAGACAGTTATTTGATTTATTTTCAGTTATATCAAGGTAAACAGATTTCAGCTGATAAAAGTTATGTAGAAAAATTTGGAAGTGCAGCAGCCCCTTTAATTCAAATGATTGATGATCTTCCAAATAAGATCCCAAATTACCATATTTATATCGACAATTTATTTACGAGTTTCAGTTTGCTTACAGAATTAAAACTGAGGGGATATGAATGCACTGGAACAATAAGACAAAATAAAGTTCCTAAGTGTTGCCCCTTACTGAACAACAAAGTAATGGCAACTAAACTTTGAGGTTCTGTTGATTATGTTATATCTAAAAATGATGTACTTATCTTGGTCAAGTGGATGGATAATGCTGTAGCTACTGCTGGATCAACTTGCTACGGCATTAGTGGTCAAAGTTTAGTCAAGAAATACTCTAAGCAATAGAAGAAAATTATTCAAGTAAAAATCCATTGATTATTGCAAAATATAATACATTCATGGGTGGTACGGATAGAATGAATAAAGATGTGGGACGATACAGAATTGGCATCAGAAGTAAAAAGTGGTGTTGGCCTCTTTTTACTTGGCTTGTAGACGTATGAATTCATAACGCGTGGGTACTTTATAAAAAGTCCTCAAATAAAAGAAAGAAAACAGCTAATATAGTTTTCCGCCGAGAAAGAGCACAGATGTATATGCGAAAATATGGAGTTCCACCTAGTTATCCTGGAAAGCCTGCAGTAAGCAAGAATAGTCTGTCCATGAATAGATTGTCCGAAATTCTACGATATGACAAAATTGATCATATTGTGTTCATCCGTGATACGTACACAGTGTAAAAAATGTGATTTAAGACTTTGCATTGAGTGTTTTGACATTTTCCATACGCAGTAGTAACTATAGAATGTATTTTTCTGAAGCTATTTTCTTGTGGCATGTTAAAGTAATTACTATTTAAATGGAAATAAGCCACAATTAAAGGTTAAAGTACGTTTATTGACGTTTCAATTTCTACTTCGGAAATCGTTGTCGAAATACAAACCTATTTGGTTTGAATTTTAAGAACGATTTCCGAAGTAGAAATGAAGGTATGTTTTACAAATAAGTGAAACAATATAGCAACCAACAAATAAGTATTAATTTCACTTCAAAGTCAATTTAAGTAAACAAGTTACAATCAGAAAATCAAAACATTTCAACTTAGACTCAGAAAATTAAAACATTCCAACACAGACTCAGAAAATTAAAAACGTCCAGATTTTTCCACCAATAAAAATACAGAAGCGAAATGGTAACTAGTGACAATTTCAAAGATCTCCCCTCTTCAAAGGAAGAAAATAAGTTCTTGTCTCTAAAAATACAGAAAAAAATTATCTTTTATCTATAACAGGATTCGATGTTGAACTTGTAATACCGGTAATAAATGAACTGTGTTTCACATGACTTGCTTATTGGCAAACTTCAATATTATAAATTTTCACCAACCAGTATAGTTTTATTTAGAGATTAGTTTACCAACACAAAGCAACAAGTTAGAATAAATGGAATGATGTCAACTGAAGCTGCTGTAAAGTGGGTGTACCATCGAGCTCTGTGCCCGGGCACCTAGTATTTTAGTTATACGTTAATAATAATTGAGTAGTCCACTTGCAAACACCGCTATGTGTATGAACAATTAATTTGAGTAAAGTAAAAAATACATTTAACTCTTAATCCAAATAGAAAATAAATATTTTGCTTTGTGCTAATTTAGAAGAGATTAATATAGAATCGGTACGAGTCGGATAAAAAAAACACGTGTCAATAATAGTTTTTTTATTTAAATTTCAAAATTGAACATAGACAGTTTTGCATGAGAAATTTTAACTTAAGTAATTTTGCAGGAGCATTTAATCAACTTAGACATTTATGAAACAACTAATTGCTAATAAATATAATAAACGTCATGTCATGTGCTACTGTACACAAAGGGAATATGAAATGTTTTTAATCTTAACATTAAAGTCTTAAATCTACGTCGTCTTGCATTACAGTATCTTCACTGTCAGTTTCTTCAGAAGCACTGTCACTTTGGTCCCCTTGAAGGAAACGGTAATATTTGAGGCTATCAAAAGTAATCCAATCTTTACCAAAATGCTTAATGAGAAGGCCTTTTACCTCTTGTAATTTTGCTGGCTTCACAGGAACTTCAACATCCATGATGGTAGGTTACATATTTTCGAAGGATTTGCCCCTTTTACAAACATTTTCGTAACTCAACAGCTCAGTTGCATAGTATAGCTCTCCTCTAATTGCAATTTTGTTATTTTTATCCTTTTTTAAAAAGAATTTCTTAGAGGCTTTGAATTGAAAATGCCATGAACCAGGTACCTTCACTACATCTTTAACGGTAGTTTTCCAATCATAAAAATTAAAATCGGCACCGAGCCTTAAAACCGTACCATCTTTCTTAAAAATATTGAAGTATGTTTCGGGTTCAACAATTACTTTAATAGGTCGTATTTCTCTTTCTATATTTCCAAAAACTCGGTCAGGGGGTAAAAAAGAATGTCCAACAACAGGGTACGTCACTGTAACTTTTTTGATGTGTCGTGGTGCTTCCGTTTTAAGCCAATAGGCCAAACATTTCCACAACTATCGTATTTTTGTTCTGGCCTCCACAGCTATTACAAAATAACCTGACATGAGAAATAGTGGCTTCAAAATTGGTGTTTTGTAATCGATGAAATGATGCTGAGGCTATCTGATTGGACCCTTTCATAGCCTCGGATTCCAACCATGTATAAATAAAGGTATTTGAGATATTCTGAGGTCCAGAAGATTTTCCTTGACATATTGTTAAATTGTACGTATACAGTTACCTACTAAAGTAAGCACTCTGATCAGGCACTTTCGGTAAGACCAAATTTTTTTGGCAGTCAAAGGACAAAATCAAATCATCGTCAGCTTGTGTTTTCAAAGTAGTATAAAATGATTTTGCCTTTAAAGTATGTATACGATATTGAGTAATCAACGTCTGTTTTTTAGACAAATCTTTTTCAATTTTAATAGCCTCTTTTAATTGAATACACTTCGAACAAGCATCTGTTGCTGGTGTTTTGAAACTTAAATTGAAGAACTTCTTAAATATACGGCAAAAAAATTCGTATCGCACTGATGGATTAATCATTACTGTAATGATTGTGTAATTTTTTATACTGAGATCACTTCTTAAATATTGCACAGAAGATCTACCTATTAGATATTGTGATTCCAATGATTTTAGACTTTTTATGTAAGATTTTACTAAGTCAATACGCCTACAATACTGATTAGACCGTCTATCATCTCCTCTTTTCTCTCTGGGTAAAGCCATTGTATTTAAGTTATTTCTACAAATTCTTTGTATTATGTCTTTAGGTATCCCCAAAATTGTAATCATTGCTTTTTGGCATACTTTCTTCAATTTGACGCGGCCACTTCCAGTAGATGTAATTTCATGTTGTGGTATAAAATAAGAAATAGTCTGCGTCTTTTTTTGCTTACCTGCCTTTTGGAGCTTGAGCCACACAATATTTGAGCAAAAATGTATCTTGAGCAATTTTATCTCCGGACGAATAAAAATGTCGATGAAATTGACTGTAGTGTTGAAGAGACAGTTTCGTACACTCATACCCTGGCTTTAAATTTCCGTGTGCACATTGTGGAATTACTGATGGCCCCTTGGGCATATGCCTGTAAAAAACGGTATATTCTAGATGTGTTTAAGTTGTTAAAATTAATAAATAACATAAAAATCTATATAGTAGTAATGTTCATCATTTCGATTTTTCACGTTCTCTTTTACATGTAGACTTATCTATAATCCTTTTACGCCCTTTCGTGTCTGATGCCAAAGTTATTTCTTTTTCTTGAAAATCCATTGTATTATTTTCCCAGAAAACAATAAATAAACAAACCTGAACCCAACACGTCCGCGCATACGGAGTGAACTATTCAGACTGAAAGATACCTACGTTTGCTGAGGTGACAACATGTCATAGAGCGCTGTTTGCAAGTTAACAATCACATAGCAATTTTTGAAAGTGGATTTCTAAATAAGATAGCGACATTTGCAAGAGTATTATGTTTTCTACCTCGTCTTATTCAGAATATAACCAGTTTTGATGGAGTATAATAATAATGACACGTTCATTTCAATAATGTCTACACATCGGCGCCATTAAACGAAAATATATATTTTTTTAACCTAGCTTGGTTTGCAAGTGGACTACTCAATTCATAAACAACAACAAGGGGTACCATTTGTATCATATGATTCCACTCTTTTAGTCGATAACACAAACCTTTCTTACTCAAGCACAATAACTAAATAACTAAATATAAATAAATTTAAAAAGTTTAATTTTCTGTTAACACTCTTAAAAATATTAATCATCATTTAATTATGTGAAATTTTTGGGAGTAAGATTCTAAACATTAGTGAGTAGTCTATAAAGATATGTCGCTCTAGAAACATTAAGGGCAGCATATGTTGGTCCTTTTTACCGAAAATGGCCTTTTTAACTGTGTTATAACGTATGCCTTGCTAGTTGAGAGATGTCGTTATGATCCTGGACAGTTGAGAATTGCTTTTCATAATAAGATACCACATAAATCTAAACACTGTCTTTGATGACTGGTTTATATATTCAACTTTCTGTTGAATTTGATAAATTTTCAAAACTAAACACTGCCTTTGATTAATTTTTTTTTCTGTATGCATACTTATATACCTATCTTCAGGTTTTAAGTCAATTTAGACAAATTAAAATTAACAAAATTGTTTGGTTATGACAGACCAAATTTACGTTAATAAAATTTAGCGATACAAAATGACAATTTCGGATCAAAAACTGATGAAATACAATTAACAAGTGGTGTACGCTAAGTCTGTACTTTATCTCGTCTACTCATTATTAAGCAAAAGCGATAAAAAAATAAAGGAAACACATATAAACAACAATATGTTTTGCCAATGGCACTGCCGTACTCACAGTTAAGTTCGACGATTTGCAAGAACTTCTTAATGTTTTTGACAAAAATATTTGGACTGGGAATCAATGTTATAAAGAGACAAAGTCTATGACCATTAGTGGACAACAACATAAATAGGCCCAAATATTAGTAGATAATAGACCATTGGAAAGAGTTGGCAAGTTCAAAGATGACAAGATTAGCAAGGATTAAATTTCAAAAATACTTTTGCCGAAGGGACGTTCATCTACGCATAAGATTCGGTATGAAAAATGTTATATTTGGCCCATAACATAGTTTGCTAAGGCTAGACCATAATATAGGTTGCTAAAATATAGTCTCTCAAATTAAAATCATTGAGTCGCATGCAAAATGTAAACATAACGTAAAGTACTGAAATTTTATTTGATACTATACTGAAAATGAAGATTCATTTTAATACTTGAGGTAAAAGAAAGAAGAGGAACAGAGACAAAGCTACTTTCGTGGTTGCGAGACCTAAGAGTTTAGTGTATAGTTTAAAGAGCAGCTGAAAGTTTTAAAGTTGCTATCGATTGAAAGTTACAAATAAGTGCCAGATGAACGACTACACATTGGAAGCGCGCATGGCACTTAAAGGAGCAGATAGGTCATATCTCGTGTTGTGGTTGCGTAGGCCTTGGTTTTATCCAGAAAAATGTCTGATATGTAGCTCAGAAATATAAAATCTGAGCCGTATTATTATAAAGTGAATACTGGGATTAAGCTACAATTGATTGAAATGAAAATTCCATTTATAACTAACTAATGTTTGAGGTTTCAATATTCACTCCAAAAATCGTTGTCAAAAAGATTATTTTAAAAATTCTGCGAAAATTTATAACCCAAAAGTTCTTCTTCTTCTTCTTCTTCTTTTTGGCTTTTATTCTTCTGAATAATCAGCCAGTACATTTGTTTTGTTAATTTTTGGGCCACTGTCGTGAGTCTGAGAATATTTCATGCCCTATTATCAATTATCATTAACATATAGACATTTTTTCTACAAATCTACATTTTATTTATGTTTTCTATTTTCTTATCGTTGGTTTAAATGTTAATATTGGATAGGTTATTATTAAGGTTATAATTTTATATGGTTGATCTGTAGGAATCTGATAAGAATTTTGATAATTTTAGGGTTAATCTCGCATAGAAGCATTGGTATGTTAATTGGGGTTTTAATATTAATTTTGATCAGCTCCTGATAGACATCATAATCTTTTATTTTGTTTATTGGGCATTCCCAAAATATGTGTTCTAGTGTATCCATTTGCCCACATTCTGTTGTCTGTAGGTTATGATTTCCAAAATTGATGGTTGACTTACTTGGCCTCGATCTTGTAGGTAACAGCGTGGTTGTTCTTAAAAGACATCTGCGAAAAAAGTTTTTATTCGTCTTGTAAGCATCTATTCGTTTCGAATGTTGGCAATCATCATGGCAATCTAAATTTTGCACACTGCTGCTCTGAAAAGATTTGTGATTGTTGTGTTAAATGACGTACGTAGATTTTTAATCCAGGAAATCCTTCGCCTTCTTGGTCCTCGTTTTCCTACTACTTTTCCTTGTACAATTAATTGCAGCCACCCATATCTCTCGCTGTTCCTTATGATGTGACCGAGGTATTCGATTTTGGCTGTTTTAACTGCGGTTAACAACTCTTTTCCTTTTTACATTCTTAATAAAACGTCCTGGTTAGTAACGTGGTAACGTTAGTAACGTGGTATAGGATAGTGTAGTATTTTTATTAAATCTAATTTGTTGTCTTTATTTACTATTAAAATGTTTTAACACTTAGTTTCTTCTTCATGTGCCTTGTCCGTTCCGAACGTTGGCAATCAACATGGCTATTCTGACTTTGTTTACAGCAGATCTGAATAGTTCAGCAGATGACAATCCGAACCATTGCCGCAAGTTTTGGAGCCACGAGTTGAAACAACTCAAGTTGCAAATGCAAAAGCGCCAATTGAAACCTAACCAAATTGCAAACGCAAAAGCGCCAATTGAAACCTAAATAAAATTTAGGGGTGGTATATGGAGAAGGAGATGATCAATTAGAGAAGAACTAGCAAAGAAGTTATAATAAAAAGAATGGCTTAGCTCAAAAGAACACAGAGACACAAAACCTCAAGCACGAATTCGGGCTAGCCTCACTACACTAGAATTTGGCTTTGAGATAAGGGGAAAAGAGATCTTTTAACCAAAAGAATACAATATAATAATGCACCGGAAAATCTGGAATTATAAAAGGGGTAAGATAAGAGAATATACGGAGATGCCTAGGAAAATACTAAAATGGGCGCCAGCTAATTTCTGAAGGAAATTAACAAAAAAAAAATAAATGAAGTTATGAACAACAAGGAATAAAGTACTATTGATTTAATACCCTGTAATAATGTTTAAAAACCGAAAAGACACTATTGACCTTGTTCTGCTATATTATAATTGTAAGCAGGAACTGAAATAAAAGCAAAACTACTTGTAACAAATATATTTATAATATTAACAACTAACAAAACTCACCTATATATATATATAGAGAAAATATAATTACAGTAGTGGGGCTACGGTATGCGAGGACCAAAAAAGCCACGACAAAATTAAATATCCCCACTACTGGGCCAAACGAAAAGGTGTATTAGTAAATCTATAATCTAAGTCCATGGGAGAAGCGAGATCTTAACACTAAGGTTAGTTACGAAAGTTAAATCCTAGATAGGTAAGGTAGGGAATATAAATACTAAAAAAAAAAAACCGTGACGGTTATACAAAAGAAACTACCTTACCTAACAAATATACGACTAATATGTGTCGAAGCAGCTAAACACCAGATCTATGTGTAAGTATTATGCTTACACATAGATGCTGGGAGATATCTAAAGTGATCAAGTGTGATGAGTATGGCCAACAGACTCGGAAAGATATATATATATATACACATATATATATATATATATATAAATATATATATATATATATATATATATATATACACATATATATATATAATTTTTAAAAACCCTGATACATAAATTTCTTCCCTTCCCTTTTAAAAACCGCTATACAAAAATCATGAACCCCATCCCTAACAATGAATCTAATTTAATTAATTAATAGCTATTTACCTAACTTTTATAGATGTTACAAAACTGTAATAAGTACTAACCTTGGTATATGCATATACAAAGTTGTAAATTACAAGAAAAACCTTAACCCTGAGAAACTAGTTGTTACTGTCTGTCACAACACTACAGCGGTCCTGGATAAGTCCCCTTAAGACTCTGACGATCCTTGAGGCTCCGAAAAAAAAAAACGAATGAAGAGGAACGCTGTGGTTCTGGAGACAATCGGTTCCTGGTTACCAATGGGTTGAATTAGGTGTTTGGTTAAACTAATTCTAGTATTAAACGTTATCCTAATCGGGTGAAATCTACAAAAAATAACATTTAGAGAAACATCAAGGCACCCAAAGATGACTGTCAACACATACTCTTACATCGAATTACCACAATAAACAAACATTTTATTTCATCAGCTGACTGTCATCCTGTCTATTTATTGCGTCTGCGCATTTAAAGAATATCTAGTAAATTAGGCATGACAGTTTTTATACCGAGTAGGTATACAAAAAAAAACAGAAAAACTAATTAGGTGTCCGATAAATTTATGATCTAGGCTCAAGGCCACATGATACATATGAGAAAACTCGGATTTTACACTTTTAATATTTCAAAAGACAATGAAAATATCAATAAAATGATAGGCCTATAAAACTAAATGATTTAATTGCTTACCTGGGTTTTAAATAATTATTTCAGTAGATTTGGAAGCCGGGTCTTAAATATTCACTTCTATAGATTTGGAAGTCGGTTTTTCAATCAAGATTCTTTATCATCTGTTCTAATTTCTCCCTTGATGTTCGGGGAAAATATTAAATCCAATCCCAGATTTTCTACCCGATTTAAAGACAAAAAAATGCCGGTTAAGGCGTGGAGAAATACACCTCTCTGCGTGAGTTGTTGGCCAAAACTGACTTTAGCGAGCGCCTCTTGACCTGTAGTTTGCGCATCGTTCTCGTCTATTGCCCATAAACGTTTCATAAATGGGATTCTGAGGGGTTTATGATTTTAATAATAAATTATACCAATTAATTATATGTTAGCAGTTGTGACTGCTACAGAGTGTCTTCTCCTCCCTGGACCCCTTCTGCTGTCTATTTTCCCTTGAACGATCAGCTGTAGTACTCTATATTTATTGTGTCTCATAATATGACCCAAGTATTCCAACTTTCTTTTCTTTATACTTATTCCTACCCCTATCTCTTTACCTATCCGGCGTAGTACCTCTTCGTTGGTCACGTGCTCAGTCCAGGATATACGTAATATACGTCGGTAAGCCCACATTTCAAAGGCCTCTACTTTTTTCATCAATATTGCGGTCATTGTCCACGCCTCCATTCCATATAACAAAACCGGGAATACGTAACATTTCAGAAGTCGAATTTTGAGTGGTAGGGTGAGGCTTTTAGAGGTGAAGTTTATTTAATCACACTTAGTTTATTTAATCTTTATTTCCATTTATTCTAATTTATTACAGTCTTCTACACTTATTCTAATTCACTAAAAACACAATAATTTATATTAATTTATTATACAACTTATCGATACAACAATTTATTTTCGACTGACTCACAAAATGAAAATTGCCGCATTTATACCAAACAGCCGTTAGTTCTGGAATTCCCTCGAAGCAGACAGATGTTGACCTGAATTGGCTCGAACACCATGGAGGAAGACCGATCTCATCGTGGCTCGCAGCGGTGTTGATCTTTCTCGAAGAAAAGGGCGCACCAGACAGGTTTCAAAGAATCTACGAGAACATTCTTGTTAGAATAATAACATGTTTACAGGGTAAATATGAAAACATAATTTATCGTAACAATAGAATTCAGGATTCGACGATAAAGCCATATTTCAAAAACCTGAATTTTCATGTAGGTAGCGTATGTGAGAGTCCATGACTTAACTCCTTTACAACAGTTTAGAAAAGATATAACATCGTCGCAACATGATTTTTATGGGTATTGATAAATCATGGCATTAGAATAGCTTAGCCATTTTTTGAAATTCACATGCCGCTTTCTCTATCCTACACCGTCAATTTTCATTGACATTCGTACCAAGATAGGTGTGTGTTTTTACCCTTCCTATTGGTTGAACATTTACACTGATTTTTTCAATTTCCTGTTCGTTCTTAGAGATCTTCACACATTTTGTTTTCTTATTGTTTATTGAAATTCCATATCTCTGACTTATTTTTGTGATTCTATTCATTATCTCCAGAAGGGCTTTATAATTATTGTCAGCGAATACCACCCTGTCATCCGCATCATCCGAGTATCTGATGTTCTTGATACATTCTTTATTAATTCAAATTTCGACTTCAACATCCTCTACTCCTTTTTAAAAGATGTCCTTTAGAGTATATGTTGATCAGCAGAGATGATAGTATACATCCCTGTCGGACCTCACGTTTGAGTTTGATATCAGATTTAACTGCCTCTGTACACATAGGCGATGTTTGATTTCAGTAAAGATTGTTAATAATTCTTAGATTACAGGTATTTATCCCAATATTTGTTATTATTTTCATCAGCTTGTCGTGCTTTACTGCATTGAAAGTTTTATGGTAATCAATGAAGCATGCATAAATATTTCAAACATCTACATCGTTGAAATAGCGCTTATATGTTTAAGAGAACCTCTCTCGTACCCACTGGATTTAGAAAACCAAACTGTGTATGGCTGATTTTTTTGTTGCATAGTCTATATATTCTATGATCTATAATTTTTAGAAATCAAATCGGACCCGGACAATTACAGAGAAATTAATTTATTAAACACAACACTAAAACTATTAACCAAAGTGTTAATAAATAAATTAAATGAAATTATAACACTAACAGAAGAATGACAAGGTTTTAGGTCGGGAAGATCATGCATCGACGACATATTCATAATGAGGCAAGCGCAAGAGAAATAATTAGATTACAACAAACCGTACGATGTTATATCTTCTCAATATTATACTACGGAGTTTAATCCTGGACACTCACTGTAGCGATGGAGAAAAACTTGAAGCCTTCAAGATGTGGCCATACAGAAGAATCCAAAGGATATCATGGACGAACAAGATAACCAACGAGACTGTACTACGAAGAATGGAGAAAGAAAGAGAAGTGATGTATAGGATTAAAAGGAGAAAGTTAAAATATCTCGGACACATAATGAGACACGGCACTAAATACAGATTACTGAAAATAATTCTTCAAGGCAAAGTATTTGGAAGGCGTGGAATTGGGAAAAGAAGAAAATGGTTATAAACCTGAGGAAATGGTTCGCCACAACAGTAACTAATCTATTTAAAGCATCAGTTATTAAAATAATCATAGCCAGAATGATCGCCAATATTCGAAACGAATAGGCACCAAAAAAAGAACAATAAACCGGATGATCCTCCATGTTTCGTGGACCTTAAGAAGGCATTTCACTGGATAGGTCAAATGCCTAGATATCTCTAGGAATAATAAAAACGATCGAAAATATCTACCAAAACAACACAATTAAAGTAAAAGTATGGGATAAGACCGGAAGATTCCCTGAGTCCTCTATTGTTCAACCTGATTATGAATGAAATAATAAAAAAGTAGGAATTGAAAAAGATACCAAATGGAAGAAAAACAACTTAAAATGATCTGCTAGGCAGACTCCGCAATACTACCCACTCAAAGTAAAGATATTTACAACGTATGCTGCACCAATTTAATATAATCGCCAGAAAATTGAACATGTTAATTTCCCCAAAAAAGAAAAAATGCATGGTTTTAATACCAAATTTAAAAAGACGTAAATTGGAGCTGAAAGTTTAGATAATAGAACAAGAGATGGAGTTTAAATATCTAGGCATCATATTATCTAGCTACGGAAAGTTCGAAACTGAAGTGAAAGATCAAGTGAATAGAGCAAACAGAGCTTTAGGTTGCCCGAATGAAACAATATAGAAAAATAAATATATCGGGTAAGAAATAAAAGGTAGAATTTACAAAACAGTCATCAGACCAATACTAACATATGCGGCAAAAACACGGCCTGACATAAAGGGGGCAAAAGGGATGTTAGAAACAGCAGAGATGAAAAAAATATTTTCCAACAACGTTAGTGTAGGTCACGGACCTGTGTAATGTAAACAAAATAAAATATTTAGTTAATTGAAATAAATTTCGTTATGAGTTTTTATTAATAAGGACAAAAAAAAGGCACGTGATCTCTTCCGATATCACAAATAGAAGAAAAAATATTTCAACCCATCTTATTTGTGTGAGATTAGATCAAGGTTTTTTTTTATTTTTCTAATTAGTCGTTCTATGCTAGGTTGGTATTTTTTGGGATTTTTTGATTGGTTTGTCGTTATGTAAAACTTCTGCGGTTGCTTTTTGTCGATTACATCATGTCCATATTTCTCAAATTATTTTCTAAAGCTTCTAAATTTCTAGCTTCTAGTTCTACGACTATAGTATCCTTTTTTTACACTTTTAAAATATTTATTGTCCTAAAATTTTAATTTTCTAAGATTAAAATATCAGTTTTAAAAGTATGTTGAAAAATGTTTATATTTTCATTCAAAAATGATGAAAGAAGTATTTTAGTTAGCTAATGGTCGAACCTTTTCAATAAGTTATCGTCTGTCGTACTAAATTCATCCCGTAATGTGCCATTATCGGGATATTAAACGGCTTATGCAGCTTTAGAAATTACACATAATAAGCAAATTAAAGCGATCGTTAGTGCTGTAAGCAGTTAACGCTTTCGGCCTTATTTAGACGTTGTCGTGTCCTTGTTGCTTTACTTGGAGGTTATTATAATGAGAATATCAATTAAAAAGTGAAGATGAAAATGTGACATATTTTTCACTTTATTAACTTTCGATGTTTATTCTGTGTTGCTCATATGCCCATTGGTTGTTTGAATAAATAGCAGTTTTGTTTAAAGTGACCTTGGAGTAGGTTGTTAGTGTAGCACGTACCTATATTTTATTTTCGAAAATTAGCTAAAAATAAGGTAAGTTTGAGAAATAAAGATTGTATATATTTGCGTTTATAAGTGTTGTAAGGATCCACTGACATATTGAAATAATAAATTTACTTTGTTGTTGTTAGCATTAGACTTATTTAATGCATTATTAATTTAACTTAATTAATTTGAATAAACCTGAATTACACTTTCCTTTCAGAAAAAAAAATGGATGAATTTAAGAGTATTCTAACAACATCGTTTTACAACAATAAAGCAAAAACTATTTAGCCCTATAAGTTACGACAGATTCATTCTTAAAGTGAAGATTCGGAACTATCTGATGAAGATAACGTTGAGCCGCTAGCTGCACAAACCGCCAGAGCTAGAGTAATCATTGACAGTCAAGAAGATTCTGATAATGAAGATGATGATTTATCAACCAATAAATCGGATACTGAACTACCTACGAAACAAAAATCAATCAAAAAACTCGTATGACATGGCGTCATTCAAAAACTGTGCGAAATGAAGAACTGCATTTTGAAGATATTGAATTACTTCCAACCAACATATTGCAGCTCAATTCTCCTTACAAGTTGTTTAATTTAATTTATTTTAATTTTTTTTTGACACCAGATTTTATAATTGATGTAGTTCGACAAACTTATACTCAAACAAATCCATAAAAGTCAATTACCACATGTCCTGTAGAACTTAAAAAAATTATGGGGATATTGCTGTGGATGTCTCTAATAAGACAACCTACTACAAGACGCTATTGGGCTCCGACAACAAGAATTTCACAAGTTGCAGACGTAATGTCTATCAATATTTTTGAAACGATCAAAAGATTTTTTCATTTTAGTAATAATTTAGAAAATACACGGAATCTTGATAAAATCCCGCCCCTGATTGTACAAATAAAAACATCGTGTTTGCAAATACCAAAAAAGCCTCATAAATGGGGATACAAGATGTGGGTTCTCTCAGGAATCTCAGGTTTTTAATATAATTTTGGCTAGAAAAGATGATTACACAGAATTACCAAATGCAGTAAATTTGGGAGCTGCTAGTAATGTTGTAGTTTAATTGAGCAGAGAAATACCGTCCAATAAACAGCACAAACTCTTTTACGGTAATTATTTTTTAAGTATACCACTGGTGTCATATTTGTCAAAACGAGGTATACATTCTATTGCAACAATCCTTAAAAATCGAATTCTGAATTATAAAGGTTGGCAAAAGAAAAAAATTAATAGCTTACAAAGGGGAAGCATTCAGGAACGCTCTGGTACTTATGAGAATACTGCAATATATACAGTCCAGTGGTGTGACAACAAAATTGTATCTTTACTGTCAGATTAATGTAGAACTCAATCAGTAACCAAAGTGGAAATATTATTTCCCACCGAAAGAACTAGGAAATAAATTGATTGCCCAGATATTGTAAAACTATATAACAGGCACGTAGGCGGTGTGGATCTGCAATATTCCTTATTGGGATTATATCCAATCAAAATCAAAAGTAAAAAATGGTACCACCGTATTTTCTATTATATGCTGGATGTAGCAGTAATCAGTGCTTGGCTATTAGACAGGTGAATCAAAAAACAAATTGGAAAAACTGAAGAGATTATACCACTGCTGAATTTTAAAACAATTCTAGCTGAACAACTAACCAACAGTGGTGTTTTACAAAAAAGAAAAGTAGGTCGGCCTAAGTTCCACCCCGAACAACCATCCAAAGGGAGATGCATTGAACCTAGACCCAATATATATGTACAAACAGATCTGTTTTCACACTGACCAAACTGGACTGTAAATGGGAAAAGATGTAAGATGATAAACTGTAGGAAAACATCAAGGGTCCATTGCGGGAAATGTAAGGTACATTTTATGCTTTCATTCTATAAAAGTAGTAACTGTTTTAAGAAGTTTCACATTTGTAATAGTTCGATATTGACAATAAATCGATCTCATGTGTATGACAATTGGTTCTAATTAAAGTTTTTATACATAATGTTCCCAAATGTGCATACATTTTTTTACACAAATCATTTAAAAAAAATTTGTAATAATGAATTCTACATACATCTATTACAAGAAATTTACTATAATTTTATTTTATTTTGTCAAAAAATAAAATAAAATAAATTCATGCAATAGAGGGTTATTCTTAAATGTCATTTTGAGAATTGGCATTAAATTTTTTGTGTATAATCTATCAATTCTTTTGGCCATTTTGTTCTTAACTCTAAGATTTCTCTTATTAATTTCTTAATAATTGTACCTATACATCACGAACTTAAAAGCAAAATCAAATCATTAATGCAAAAAACTAAAAGTCCAGAGATATCCACACAAGAAATAATAAATATGAAAAGATTAAGGAAACAAGACGGTAAAAAAATGGGGATATCTGCCACAAAATTAATGTACAATACACTGTGGATAAATAATGTGTCATTTTTGTCCTTCCAAAGCCGTTTGGTTTAGGTTTATCGACAAATAATAAATTAAATGAAAAATAAATATTTTTTATTTAATTTGGATACATATTAATCAAATAAATGCAAATAAAATTTGGATACATAATTATTTGGTATCATAAATTAAGTTATTTATATCCGAATAGTCGAAATAATCCGAATAGTCGGTAGAATTTTTAAATTTTTTAAATTTATAATTTGTTAATCTATATCATGCTTTATCATAAGGAAGTCTAATTGTTTGTTCAAGATATACAAAAATCAGCAAGGGAAAACACCCCTACTATAATATCAAAAGTAAAAGGAAACAACTACCCGAAATAAATTAAAACGTTAGTTAAGAAAAAAGAAGAAGGTGGAAGAACAAACTAGAGCTCTCTAGGATAAAACAAATTTGAACAATGCTTTTTTTTGTCAAAAACTTAATGAGAGAGATTGAAAACATGTCAATGAGGTTCTTCCTTGAGAGAGTTGAAGAATGATAGCAGCACTAAGTACTCTCTATGGAAAGTAACAAAAGGCTAAAAAGACCAGTAACCTATTGTCCACCTATTAAACTAGAAGACGGTAGCTACCCTAGAAGAAATAAGAAAAAGCAGAGACATTTTATATCTATTTAGAAAATAGATTGAAACCGCATATAGTCCAAATTAATAATCAAATATCGTTAGAGCCTAATTAGACAAAAGAGAAAATCTAACCAGCATCCCCGAACGAAGCAGCTAATATGGAAAATATCAGAGGTTATAATGATCTAAATCTAGAAGAAATCGAAGTAGGAGTCGTTCAAGGAAGCGTATTAGGCCCGGCCCTCTACACTTACGACAAACCTGAACTGGAAAATAATACAATAATACTATAGCCTCCTTCACAGATGATACTGCTATCCTGACAGTAGGTGATGCCAGCGAAAAAGTAGCAGAACAATTACAGTCAATAAATAAAATCCATAATTGGACTAAATAAAAATGGAGACAAACTAAATGAATTTAAATCAATTTATAATATGATGTCACAAATACCATAATATGTATCGTCCGCAAAATACTTCGCTGGAAAGTCCATATTAAAAAGAAACAGGAAGAACTAAATATCTGTTACAAGAAAATGTATTGACTGATGAGAAGAAATTTAGCATATACATAGCAAACAACTGTTATAATTCAAGTAATATCCAAATTATCCAATGATTCTAGAATGAAGTATTAAGAAACATCGTCGATGTTTCTCATGTTTTACATGAGAAATGTCGACCTCTACAAGAACCTTGAGATGGAAGACGTAAATAAAGTTATTAAGATAATGGCAGCACCTCGATAATACTGGGTTAAAAAAAACTCAAACCAAGAAAACCATTTGAGTTAGTGTAAAGTGTTAACTAGGGTGAGAGCACAGCATAGTGCTGTGTTGTGGGTTAGCTATAGTGAATAGTAGTAATATAAGAGGACATCATAGACACCAAAGAAGAATTAAAAATTAGTCAACTGTGATCAGATTTTAGTGGTATAAACACAGTGTTTAATAAAAAAAATTTAAATATTCTTTTTTTTTTTTTTCGAACGTGTTCTGTTGTTTCTTTATAAACCGACACTACCAAATATTTGTCTTTACATGGATTGGTCACTACTCTCATAACATTCATAACTAATTTCATAAAGTCAGTTCAATGGTAATTTCATTTACTTAACAGCTATAGCTGGATCATCTGCACTCGGCTTAATTTTTATTTGGAGTTACACTAGAAAGTACATATTCATTTAGAAACCCCTTTAGCCAAATTTGTAGTTTCCTAGGTCCTGGCTCTAGGCTAGTTTCCTGGCTCCTGGGGTCCCCTATCGCAAAAAAATGTGATTTAAAAAAAGATTCCTGGGATTTGATATTTTGCTTTAAGAATCTGAAAAATTTCACAAATATATATTTTAATGACCAAAAATCTCTGATTTTTTTAAATCAAATTTAAGCTCAGGAAAAATATTTGAATTTTTCAAAAACTTTTTAGGTTATTTTGGCAAACTTTTCAATAATAATTTTTCGTTTTTTTTATGGCTAAGTTGTATTTTTCCTTTTTGCTCCGAAAAATTGTTAAAATTTGGAAAAAATAACCCATTTTTTTATATTTTAAGCACATAACCTCATTTAAATGTGACCAATAACAATTTTTGTTTTTTTGTCGTCTTTATTCGAGCTTGTAATTATCGTTTACATAGTTTCATGTCCAAAAACACGCTTATATTTTTTAGAGTTTTTGACTCAAAATTCAGCTCAGGAAGAATATTTAAAATTTTCCAAGAATTTTTTGGCTATTTTGTTAATTTTTGGCTTACTTTTAAATAATTATTTTTGTATTTTTGTCGTTCTATTAAATGACGTGATTAGATTTGCCATTTTCTCTCCGTAACATCCTTAAAATTCTAAAATACCAATGTTTTTGGTATTTTCCTTACGTTTTTATCACATTAAGTCAACTGCATGTCAATAAATATCGATTTTTGTTATTTTTTCGTTATTTCTAACAGCTCGATTAGTTTTTACGTCTTTAGACCAGCACATGCTCAAAATACGCCAAACCCTCTTTTTTTTTATATATTTTTCCATGTTTTAAGCACAACAAATTTATAAATTTAATTAGTTACTGCTCCGTTTTAAAACTTTATATCTCTGTACTATGTTTTCAAATTTTAATATACCGCTTAGCTTTTAATTTCTTTCAATGCTAAAGTTTACCCGGATACCTTGTCTGCTTTCAAAATCCCATCAAACATATAACTTATCCTCTCCTTTTCATTTTCACCCAATGACCTTTTATTATTTAAAAAAAACACGGAATTAACATTTTATACAAAATCCATTAAAATAATTTAACCTCCAACAAAAACTTTAATCTCTTTTCTGATCAATCAAAGACAACATTCCAAATGAACAACATGAAGTTTATAAAATTTCTTGTGCAGACTGCCCCCGATCTTATATAGGCCAAAGAAATCGTTAAATCCAAAATAGAATTTATGAACATTCCATTTGTGTTTGCAATTCCGATTCAATTTTAGTTCTAGGTCATACAGTTCACAAAATTGGTTATTAAAACTCCAGAACCATAGCCCCCATCCGTTTCTATAAACTAAGAATTATGCAAGAAGTCCTAAAAATTAACAAAAAACCAAATTGTTTCAATAAAAGAGATGACGGCATATTCGGTTATCTTAGACATGGAGAGCTCTCATAAAGAAAATATCGTCTGCTCCACCCGCCAATCAAAATCCTACTGTAAGAAATGTTCGCGCCAACCCCTACGCCAATTCCCATGCTAACGCTCGTGCCAACCTCCACCCAAATCACGTCACTGAAAAGGGGGTTGAGGTTAATTGGGTATACAGATTATTGAAAGCCAAGTGTACACTATTCAGCAGTTCATTATATTTCGCTAATTTTCATTAGTATCATCAGATGAGTTGATTGAGGTTAAAGGCAGTGTTATTTTTATTACCATCAAGTACAATGTTTTATGGATTCAATGTGGATTTCAGCTAGATTCGACATGCAACATTTAGTTTAAAAGGTTGTAGAATTTAGTTTTACATTTAAAATATAACGACAAACATAATTATTATGTTATGTACAGTCTTGATGAAGAATGAAGAAGAATTCGGTGCAAAAAGTTGACGCGTTGTCTATCTTGCTATTTAATTGGGGAATATAGTGATGGACGATCTCAGAGAGATGGGAATCAGAGATTGGAAGCTGAAAGCTAAGAACAGAAAACGACGAAAATTATTAATCCAACAATGGGCCTAAAAGGCCAGTCAGTGCTATACATACATACATGCTTATAGTAAAAAAAAATATTTGTGACATTTTTAAACATACGATCTCTTTTCAAAATAAGTACAAAACTATCCAAGGTACGTAAAATTTACTACATAACAAAAGTTGGGATTTTCTTACGGAAAAATTTTATACAGCAAATTTTACGTATCTTTGATAGTTTGTTACTTTTTTTTAAAGAATACCGAATTTTTAAAATATAAAAATACGTTTTTCACTGTAACCATATATATACAGTGTGTAAAAGCCAAATGGAATAAATTCATTATTTAGGTTACTGTACATATTTATAAAAAATCCCGACAAATTTAAATTATAACTTGACATTCTTTAACGTGAAAATGCAACCCCTACCTTCAACCTCCTTAGAATGACAGATACAACCCCCAATTTTTAAAATAGGAAGTATAGGCTTGTGATATATCGTTTGAAAGGTCTTTTCATTCTCCATTCAAAAATGTTGTCACTTTCAAGTTTATTAAGATTAATTAAGATAAAATAAATTAAAATCATGTGGTTACCGAAATTCGCAACAATACAATCTAAAACTAAAATTTAATCCAAAACGTAATAAAATGTAGTACACGAAAAAGAACTATGAATGTTAATGAAGTATATGTTCAAAATGTTCACCGCGAACGTCTTGGCAACATCCTAATCTCAAATAAAACTGTCTTCTAACATTATTTAACATAACAGACGTGATCGACCTAATCGCAAGCGTTATTCGTTCTTTTAAGTCATTTAAATCAGAAGGTTTAGTTTTGTACACATGGCTCTTCACATATCCCATAAATAGAAATCTAATAATGTAAGATCAGGTGATCGCGCTGGCCATTCAATCGATCCTCGCCTCCCTATCCACCGATTGGGAAATATTGTATCGAGGTACTGCCGGACATTAAGTTGGTAATGTGGTGGTGCTCCATTTTGCTGAAACCATATCTTATTCGCTGGAACTTGAGGGTTTCCTGGATCAGGATATAAATTTGCCAACGTTGGAATGACATCATTTTGAAGTAGTACCAAATAATTGTTGCCATTCAAGTTGCCCTCAATGAAAAAGGGACCAATGATATTGTTTCTTACAATCCCTGCCAAACATTAACCTTTTGGTGGTATTGAGTGTGTTCTTCTCTCATCCAGTGAGGATTTTCCGTGGCCCAGTAGCGGTAATGTTGCTGATTAGCATGACTGTTAAGTGAAAAACTACACTCATCAGAAAACATAACGTCTTCTAATTGGATAATATTGTTATCCAACATGTCGGAGTAGGTATCATCTTATAGGGATGCAATTTATTTTCTTTTAATATGTTTACTATCGATGTATGTGGATTTTCCTGAAACTCAAGCAACACATCTAATTTGAGTTCATCACTCAGTGCATTGGCAGCTGCTTTTTTTATCTGCCTTATATGACCAAACTTGCGAAACTGCTTCTATATTTTACTTACTGTTCCTAGGGATATATTCGGTAAATTAGAAAATTTCTCATGAAACAGTCGAGTTACTTCCTGTTGTGTTCGGGTGTTATCTCCGTAACCAATCATTTGTAAAACTGTTATTTTATGCATTTTCGTTAATCTAACCATTTTTCAGAATTGAATTGAACAAACTTTTTACTTAAATTAAAATACTGACAACTTAAATAAAACAATTTACTAATGCGTGTTAAAATAACGTTGCCACGGAAATTCTTTAAAGTTTTTTAATGGTTATCATCTAAAAACCACATTGCTATAGTTTTTGTTCACTTTCTCATTATCAAGACCTAAACAGGAAATAAGTTTTGAGTATATTTTAGCGAATTTCGGCAACCACATGATTTTAATTTATTTTATCTTAATTAATCTTAATAAACTTGAAAGCGACAACATTTTTGAATGGAGAATGAAAAGACCTTTTAAACGATATATCAGAAGCCTATACTTCCTATTTTAAAAATTGCGGGTTGTACCTGTCATTCTAAGGGGGTTGAAGGTAGGGGTTGCATTTTCACGTTAAAGAATGTCAAGTTATAATTGAAATTTGATGACGTGTTTCGGGATTTTTTATAAATATGTACAGTAACCTAAATAATGAGTTTATTTCATTTGGCTTTTACACACTCTATATATTTTTAATTATTCAGTTTAAGTTGTTCAAAATTTTGGATCCCATTACTGATGTTTAAATAAAGTGAATGTGAAATAGATAACGTTTAATTGAAATAAGGGAAAAAATGGCAAGGGTAGTATTGTTGTTTTCCTCTCACGAAAAAATTTAAATCAATCTTAGTTTTATCATAACTCTCTTATTTCATAAGCTATAGAGTCCTGCAAAGTCTTATTTTAAAGATTTTTTAAATTACCTTAAACAATTGATTAAATATTTTTCCATTATAATTTACCGTTTTCCTGTCATTCTACACTCATATGATCATAAAATGCCATCATAAAATCCGGGTCACCTTAAAAATTTCAAGTTTCTTAAATATTTTTGCATCTGGTGCAGTAACAATCCTTTTTTTAGGCTAATGTATTTTTTATTTGTCATCAATATTTGTTTTGAAAGAAAAGAAAACGGTTTTTTATTGTTTTTATTGAAACAGCAGAAAACAAACCAAATTGTTGATAAAACAGACATAAGAAACAAAAATGAAAAATACAGAACGTGGTAAAACATCAGTGGAATTTCAATGACTAATATCGTGTATTGCCTCCCTTTGCTCTAATAACCTCTCGCAGACGACGGGACATACTCTCAATTTTTCTCCGGATTACATGTTGTGGTATGTTATTCCACTCTCTCACTAACAGATCCTTAAGCTCCTGTGCGTTGTTAGGAGAAGGTGTATGGGTTTGAATACGCTTTTTCCAATCGTCTCAGAAATGTCCGATGGGATTCAGGTCCGGAGACCTAGCTGGCCAGGGTAAACTCGTAATTCCAACCTCGTCCAAATATTGCATACTGATCCTGGCAACGTACGGTCGCGCGTTGTCCTGCATAAAAACGGCGTCTTCTCCAAGCCCTGCCATGGTGGGCATAACATGTTCTTCCAGAATCTCCCTAATGTGTCTTCATGCAGTTAAGGACCCATTTTCGATGAAGGATAATTCTGTGCCGAAGTCTGAAGATACATCTCCCCAAGCCATGACTGAGCCCCCACCCAATGGCATTCTTGGAGCAATGCAAGCTTGTGAAAATCGTTTACCGGTTCTCCTCCAAACTCTTACACGTCCATCGGATCCAGTTAGGCAGAAACGGGATTCATCTGAGAATAACACTTTGCTCCAATCTTTAATTTCCCAATGCGCGTATTGTCAAGCAAAAGCTAGTCGTGCAACTCGATGCGCCCGGCGAAGTGGCGGTCCTGTAGCCATTACCCGAGAAGATAGTCCAGAAGAACGAAGTCTTCTCCTGACTGTTGCAACGCTAACATTGCAATTTCGTAGTTCTTGTAGACGTTTTCGATGCATAACCGCAGTTGAGGTCCGGTTTCGTAAAGCCTGAAACACAAGGAAACGGTCATCTCGTGCCGTGGTCGTTCTTTTTCGTCCAGATCCAGGTCGTCTGGTTAGCAAACCCATCTCCTGAGAGCGTTCAAGCACTCGTTGAACCGTAGAAAGGCTTACGCCAACAGTTCTTGCGACTTGCCGTTACGTGTGACCGTCTTCCACAAGCGCAACAATGCATGCCGTTTCAACAACAGTCAAAGGCATTTTTAGCAAAAAATAAACAATAATAAACACTAATAATGGCACTAATAAACACTAATGGTAGCAATAATAGACGTTTATTTGTTGCGTTTGAACAGAAAGTCGAAGCACAAATGAGACATTTAAAACAAGCGGCAGTTGCAGGTACCGTTCATTTTGGGAAGTGTATAGTTTTCCGCGAAATCGGCATTATTGGAATTCTTTGTTACAAAGGAAACCGCTAAGTCGACAACAATTCTCAGAAACATGCATTAGTTTGTATTTGTGTTATTATTATTTACGATAAAGCTCGTTAAAAATGAAATAACGGTGATTTTCAAGGTGACCCGGATTTTATGATTGCGAGTGGATGTTGAGTTTTTAACATTTTCCGTTAAATACGAAATTCTCATCTGCAATGATTTATAAGTCGGTTTATATTAGGCTTCCAGCAAAAAAAATCTTTTTGGTTTTACATGTGCTACATTTTATCTATCGTCAGTTCTTTAATTAAAATTTTTTAAGTTATTCGTGGCAAACCGATTGGAAACATAAGAAAAATTGAACGGTTTAATCATGAATAGGTCTAAAAGGATTAATTCATGGAAAAAAAAACTCTTTTTTTTTTAATTTTGTTTATAAAAAGATAAGTTATCAATGTTCAAAAAAACAATCAAAGTCCTGAAAAAACAATTTCGAAAAACAAAAATTTTTAGTATAAGGCTTCTTCTATAAAATCTGCTGTGCAGTAAGCTCTCAATATTTAAGAGTTATTATAAAACCGGCTATAGTTAGTTACTTGAAACAACACATTTTCAAATTAAAATCAGATTATTTTCACAGATATTAGTCTAAGGAGGCTCTCTACATGAAACCTGCTATATTTATACTAACATTAAGAACTTACTGAACTGAATAATCGGCTGAAAAAATAATTCACTAAAGTATTTTCGTACAAAATGAAATCCTCACCATGCCGTCAAAGCTACTTAACAAGATTGTAAAATCGTTAGGAGTATATTTATGTACATCACATTTCTAATTCACACCTTGGTGTTAATTTCTACTCAAGTTTATTTTAACCGCCTTGAAAAGTAACACAAATGGCGTGCTAATTGAAATCGATCATCGAATTGGTCAAATAAACATTACGAAACCTGCGACAAAGAGAATTATGGCCGACTCGATATTAGAAATATTAATAAAATTCTTCTAATTGTTTGATAATATATTCATATACTTCTATTTTTATAATTTTTTATGAGTAATGATCATTTTAAGAGGTTTAGATTTGCTGTATTTTAAAGTAATTACTATTTAAATGGAAATAAGCCACCATTAAAGATTAAAGTACGTTTATTGATGTTTCAATTTCCACTTCGGAAATCGTTCTCAAGATACAAACATTAGTTTATTTATATTGTTGGTTTACTAATGTTTGTACAAATTCCCAATTGTCAATAGAAGCACGTGAAAGCCAAACAGGGTCGTACTGATGTGTATCATATGATTTTTAAATATATTTACTTTTTAGACGTGTAGTGTAAGAATTTCTTGAAATTTAATCATTATATCATAATTAAACTAAACTCTAAAAAATAACACGACCAGTAAATAACATAGCAATAACTATAACATAAATATAACACAATATATTAAGTTAAAAATCAACACGATACAATTTGAATTTAAAATGCTGGCAAGTTTGGATCTGTAACATGAGAATATGGAGAATATGTCTGGCTTAAGGTAATATATTATATTTAATAGCCTCTTGACGAATGACACGGCGAATATCAACACGTGCTCATATTTACAGATGGGAATTTGCTAAATGAATGTACTTTATATAAACATTCCACCTCTATTCGCAATTTTGATTCAATTTCAACTCTACGTTAGCACCATCTTCATACAGGTCACAAAATTGATTTTGAAAACTCTGGAACCATAGCCCTTATGCGGATCTATGAACCAATAATTATCTGAGAAGCCATATAAATTTAAAAGAGGCCAAATTGTCTCAATAAAAGTGATGCAGTCAGCTTACCTTCGACATGGAGACCTCTCATAAAGAAAATAACGTCTGCTTCGTACTACAATAAAAATCCTGCCCCATAATGGCAGCCAACCGCCACCTACACCACATCACCTTCGACGGTATAAATAAACCGTTTACCAGCAGCAGTAATGCATTTATTAGTGATCAGTGTATAATATATAGATATTAATATATATATATATATATATATATATATATATATATATATATATATATATATATATATATATATATATATATATATATATTGTTATGATATGTGAATTCGATGCAAGAAAACTACAAGTTGCTCTTATTTACCGGCTAGCTTTATGAAGATAAAAATAATTCTTTTTAAGTTGATTAATTTGTAATATTGTTAAATTTAGAAATGCTTTTAATAAAAATTATTGAACGCCTGAAAATAAAAAAAAATTTGACAAACATTTATTCTACTCACCTTGTATTCTCTAAATCTGTATTTTGAATTTAAATTTTTTTTTACTTATTTGTCTTAGAACATGCAGACTCTTAACTCAAGCGAGTTCTGTGACCTGTACTGCTTGATAAAGCTATATAAAATTATATAAAGCAAAAAATCACCACACAAGAAGTTTTATTTTTAATGTACTGTGCAATTATTCACAAGTGATCAATTAAATATTACACAACGATATCTTGTATAATATATAAAAAAAATTATTTAAGATTCTTCCAATAAATAAGCCAATACTTATCTCTCCAATGGTTGAGAAATATTTATAAGTACCCAAAATGAATTTTAAATGATCTTCAGTCAAAAATAAACACCAAACGGTCTCTTTATTCAGCGAGAATTCAAATGAGTGTAAAAACTCACCTTTCTGGTAGCTGTGGACCTCTTTATGATGACTGCTAACAATTCCCTTATCGGAAAATATACTGTTAATCTGCAGGCTTTGCTAAAATTTAATCAGAAACGATGGTTTCTTATCGGCAAGGTAATTTGAATATACTTTGTTATAATTCAGGACTTTTTTAAGGTTTTTTAAAATACTTTTGAAAAATTGTGACTGCTGAAAAATAATCAAAAATTTTCTGCCCCTTCGTAACTATTGATTTTCTATCTTTTATTTTTCATTGCTTACCAGATCTCCAAGCATTTTGACAATGTTTTTTTAAGATCTGACAGGATTTTTGTATATTTTTGACATTTATGATTAAAATAAAAAATATTTTAAATTTTCATAAATTGTTAAATCTTGAGAACTATATTGACTTTTGAAATGAATTGAAACAAATACTAGAGAATTTAAGCATTCTTTTGACATATAATTTCTACAACAAATTATAATTTAAATATTAAAATTTTTACTAACAAATTTGACATACACCAATTTTAACATGAATTAGTTGCTTTTATTTTGCTTTTATTTAATTTTAAAGCTATCTGAAAGCATTTTTGATATTGAATCACTGAGAATTGTCTTCAGATTACCTGTCCATTAAAGATTATATCATTCTGAACTCTTATTTATGAGATATATCCTATTTCACCTCCTAACACGTTTTATTTTCCGAGCTCTATCCATGTTAACTGTATGTTTACTAACAAATTGAAACTTCTTACTTTGTGAATAAATGACTTAAATATTTTATCTGTTTTAGGACTGTTGAAGATTCTATTGACTTGTATATATTAGAATTTGGATTATAATAAAAATTGTAATTAATTAATAAATACAAATTTATGGTTTTTATTTCCACTCGATCCGAAGTGGTTTGATATTTGCTTTTTGTATCTTTATGTTGTGGCTATATTGGCTTATTCTGTAAGTATCTCTTACATAAATAATATAATATATATATAACGAACAATAACTTAAGTTTAAATCATAATCAATTTCATGATCAACAATTGTTTTTGGTTTAATTTTTTTTTTTTTATATATTTTTTTTTTATTGAAAAGTGTTTATCAACCAACTATAACTCAGTGGCTATAATAACTCACATATTAAAAGAATCTTATTTCTATTATGCTGAATTTGTTTATAATAAACCAACTGGTTTTAATTATAATAATAATAAAATTATTTTGAAAACATTAATTAAATCTGGTGATACAATATAGTCCTTATTGGTTTGTTACATGTCTGTGAATTCTGCTTATTTTTGCTTTTAGTTTCTTTCTTATTGTTGAATCTAATTTCAACTATTAAATTAACAACAATAATACAATTGTTTGAGTTAAATATATATGTGGTATATTCAATATTGTAATTTTGTTTTATGTTCATACCACTCATAAAAAAAAAACTGTTTAGGAGCTTTAATTTCATAACAATTCTCCAAAAATTAATATTTCATATTTGACAATTTTTTTGGCAAATATCAAATATTCATTTTTCTTTGACTGGTTTTTTTTGCAAGTTGTGTGATTGTTTCTCTGAACGTCGACACAAGTGTATGTTTCAGTGATTTTATGAATGTGTGATGGTTAAAAACAATTAAATTTTTGATTCAGTTGCATATATATGGTATACAATTATGCTGCAGATAGTTTGAATGCTCTCTTTGAAAAAAAATAATAATTAGTTTTGTTCTTTTAATTTTGCATGTGTAAGCTTAGGTTGCTTTAGTTTGTTTTATTAATGCATGTTTTATTTTGAATATATACAAAAAAATATAGAGTTTAAGTTTTATTTAAGCACGTGTGAGCTGCATTTTGTGGTTAGAGTGTAAGCTAGTTTGAATGTGACTTTATTATCATTCAAGTTTTCGTTGAGGGTTGAGTTTATATTCTACTTTTGAATCCATTTTATAGTTGTTTTTCTTCCTTGGTTTCTTAGAGTTCTGCCATCTTCGTTTCAAATTTTTCCTCTCCAATCCTTCTTCTGTAATTCCATTCCAAGTTTTATTATTATACTGCATAATTATATCATTATAATCTTTCATAATTCATCATAATTCATATTATATTATATATCATATTCATAATCATAATATCCGCAATAATTCATATTTCATCATATTTCATATTTCATAAATAGCCGCATTATTATTATTATTATTCCATCTTCTGTATCCCATTCATGTCCTTTACTTAATATAAAAAAATATTAATTGTTTCATTTTATAAATATAACTTAAAATTAATAATGTCTTCTTATTTCTTCACTTATTGTTCATATTTGTAAATGTCTTTTATGTTAAAAACTCCTCTAAGATACCCACTCTCAGGATATTTCAATAAATAACTATTTTCTCCATCTTCTGTTTCAACTTCATAAGGTCCCTCCAATGGTGGTAAAAGTTTGTTACAAATGTTATCTCTATAATTGCTTACCCTATGTGCTCTAATTAATACTATTTCTCCTTTTTGAAATTTTCGGTTTGTTCTCATCTTCCTTTTGTTTTGTCTTTTCAAATATTTCTCTCCATTCTTGATGATTCTTAGTTTTACATCTTGACAAATTTGGTCATATTCAGGTTCTATTGAATTGCATACTATATTCGGTTGTATCAAAGAATACTTTTCTCATTATTCCCTTCTTTGCTTCATATAGTTTTTTGTTGTTTGCACCCACTAGATTAACCTTTGGAATTGAATAAAAATATTTTTGAAAATTTAATTCATTAATAACTTTATTGTCAATTAGTGAAACTTCAGAACCCGTGTCTATTAAAATTTTAACTTGTTTTTGAAAGAATTTACCCTGAATTAAAATTAACCCTTGCAAATTTTGATTTTTCTTTTCTTCCCCAAATGTTATGAACTCCCTTGGATGCTCATAGTGACATACGGCCGCATTTAGCAGGTGCTTTATTGAAAATTTGGTGATTGTGAATCTGTTGTGTATTGTGTGTCAAAGGGTTGTGATGGTGATGATGTGTTGAGTGTTTCAATTGGTGACTCTTGTTGACTGACGTCGGTGTATGATTGATGGTGACTTAGAAAATTCACTTGTCTTTTTTGGTTATTTCTATTTATATCTTCTAGACTTCTAGTGTTATGGTTTCGATTGTTTGTGTAGTTTTGATTTGACTGTTGTTGTGAATTGTTTGTCTGATTCTGTTGAATGGCACTGTTTGAAAATGCATGATTCATATTGCCATTGGAGTTAAAGTTTCTGTTGTTATTATTGTAATTATTTCTGTTAAAATTTCCGTTGTTTTGATTATTGTAATTACCGTTTTGATACCGTCCATTATTTCCATAGTTATTGTTGTTAGTTTGATTGTTACGATTATAGTTTTGGCGATTAAAGTTCTGATTATTTTGGTTGCGGTAGTTATTATTATTATTCCTAAAGTTCGAGTTATTATAGTTGTTGTTACCATTATTTTGTCTATAGTTATTGTTAAAATTACGATGATTATTGAAATTATTGCCGTTCTGATTATTGTTTCTGCTGTAGTTATTGCTCCCATTGAAGTTGTTATTATTGTTATTATTTGCTTGGTCATTGTTTTGATACATGGGGTTTCGTTGCTCATGCATCATCAAAAATTGGCACAGTTTGTCTATTTCTTTAAAGTTGTATAACATCATGATATCTTCCAATGTCCGATCAAAGTGTTGCACGATACAACCCACAATGTATTCTTCGTTAAAACCACAGTCTAAGTATTGAGCTGTGCTGTAAATTTGCATGGCGTACCGGTGGTATGACATGCTACGATTTGGGTTGTATTTGCCACTTAACAGCTCGTTTTTGATTGAACGCTGTTGTGCTTGACCCCAGAAATATTCACTGAATTTGGTCGCAAAGTCTTCCAGATCCACCAACTCATTTTCTTTGTTCGAAAACCATAGTAACGCCTCATCCGTCATCTGGTTTCTGATGAATTCTTTAAAGTCTTCGAAATTTCTGTAAGATGCATATCTGTGCCTAAGGAATTTCATGAAAGGTACTGGATGCTGCTGTTTTATTCTTCCACTAAAATAGATTTTACAATCTCTTTCGACCGTTTGTACAACCGGCCTTGCATCCAATTCCTTCTGTGTCACTTCTTTAAGAGACTCTTGTACTCTCCCAATTTTTTTCTCCATTATCTCTTTGGTCTTATTCATATTTTCATCTATTTCATCTTCTTTTTTCTTCCACTGTTCATTAATGTCTCGTCGAAATATCTCTTCCTTCTGCTCAATATGATGCTCCAGCTGTACTGCCAACACTCCCATTTGTTCGTCAATATCTTCGAACTTTTTTTGGTTATTTTGTTGTTCTAGCTTCAAATTTTGTTCCATTAATTCAATCTTTTTATTTTGAGTTTCATTATTCTTTTCCAGCTGTGCCGATAACACTTCCATTTGTTCTTTGCACTGCTCTTCCATCTTGGCCATTTCTAGGGTTAACTCTTCTTTTACTTCTTCTATCTTCTTTCCCAACTTATCCTCAACCTGTTGTGCCATCTGTTGTATTTTGTCATCAAAATTTTGTGTTATTTCCCGTTTTATTTCTTTTTTTGTATCTTCAAGTTCTTTTGTCATATGTTGTTTATTTTCTTCTGCTTTCTGGTTTATATTTTGCTCAGTTTTTTTTATTTCCTGTAACAAAATTGCCATCATCTTGTGAAAGTCCAATTCATCCTTCTTTACGGGCTGAGCTTGGTCTCCACTTGCCATTTGCCTTTCCATTTGTGCTTCTTCTGGCTGTCTTTTCTCCTCCATTGTCTCCTGTACTTCTTCAGTCTCTTTAATTTGTTCTTCGGTTCTGTCTGTCACTTCCTGTTCTTCTTCTACGTTCTTATGTGATCTAGTCTTTCTTTTGTCCATGTTTATTTTTATTTAATTTCAATTCACTCAATAAACTTATTATCTACACAAATTATACTCTTAACACCCTGTATATTATGTTATTAAATGTTTAAAGTACACCACTGGTTAATACTTTGTTATAATGCACTACCTGTCACCGTCCAAATACACAGCCACACGTTGGGCTCGCCATATTGTTATGATATGTGAATTCGATGCAAGAAAACTACAAGTTGCTCTTATTTACCGGCTAGCTTTATGAAGATAAAAATAATTCTTTTTAAGTTGATTAATTTGTAATATTGTTAAATTTAGAAATGCTTTTAATAAAAATTATTGAACGCCTGAAAATAAAAAAAAATTTGACAAACATTTATTCTACTCACCTTGTATTCTCTAAATCTGTATTTTGAATTTAAATTTTTTTTTACTTATTTGTCTTAGAACATGCAGACTCTTAACTCAAGCGAGTTCTGTGACCTGTACTGCTTGATAAAGCTATATAAAATTATATAAAGCAAAAAATCACCACACAAGAAGTTTTATTTTTAATGTACTGTGCAATTATTCACAAGTGATCAATTAAATATTACACAACGATATCTTGTATAATATATAAAAAAAATTATTTAAGATTCTTCCAATAAATAAGCCAATACTTATCTCTCCAATGGTTGAGAAATATTTATAAGTACCCAAAATGAATTTTAAATGATCTTCAGTCAAAAATAAACACCAAACGGTCTCTTTATTCAGCGAGAATTCAAATGAGTGTAAAAACTCACCTTTCTGGTAGCTGTGGACCTCTTTATGATGACTGCTAACAATTCCCTTATCGGAAAATATACTGTTAATCTGCAGGCTTTGCTAAAATTTAATCAGAAACGATGGTTTCTTATCGGCAAGGTAATTTGAATATACTTTGTTATAATTCAGGACTTTTTTAAGGTTTTTTAAAATACTTTTGAAAAATTGTGACTGCTGAAAAATAATCAAAAATTTTCTGCCCCTTCGTAACTATTGATTTTCTATCTTTTATTTTTCATTGCTTACCAGATCTCCAAGCATTTTGACAATGTTTTTTTAAGATCTGACAGGATTTTTGTATATTTTTGACATTTATGATTAAAATAAAAAATATTTTAAATTTTCATAAATTGTTAAATCTTGAGAACTATATTGACTTTTGAAATGAATTGAAACAAATACTAGAGAATTTAAGCATTCTTTTGACATATAATTTCTACAACAAATTATAATTTAAATATTAAAATTTTTACTAACAAATTTGACATACACCAATTTTAACATGAATTAGTTGCTTTTATTTTGCTTTTATTTAATTTTAAAGCTATCTGAAAGCATTTTTGATATTGAATCACTGAGAATTGTCTTCAGATTACCTGTCCATTAAAGATTATATCATTCTGAACTCTTATTTATGAGATATATCCTATTTCACCTCCTAACACGTTTTATTTTCCGAGCTCTATCCATGTTAACTGTATGTTTACTAACAAATTGAAACTTCTTACTTTGTGAATAAATGACTTAAATATTTTATCTGTTTTAGGACTGTTGAAGATTCTATTGACTTGTATATATTAGAATTTGGATTATAATAAAAATTGTAATTAATTAATAAATACAAATTTATGGTTTTTATTTCCACTCGATCCGAAGTGGTTTGATATTTGCTTTTTGTATCTTTATGTTGTGGCTATATTGGCTTATTCTGTAAGTATCTCTTACATAAATAATATAATATATATATAACGAACAATAACTTAAGTTTAAATCATAATCAATTTCATGATCAACAATTGTTTTTGGTTTAATTTTTTTTTTTTATATATTTTTTTTTTTATTGAAAAGTGTTTATCAACCAACTATAACTCAGTGGCTATAATAACTCACATATTAAAAGAATCTTATTTCTATTATGCTGAATTTGTTTATAATAAACCAACTGGTTTTAATTATAATAATAATAAAATTATTTTGAAAACATTAATTAAATCTGGTGATACAATATAGTCCTTATTGGTTTGTTACATGTCTGTGAATTCTGCTTATTTTTGCTTTTAGTTTCTTTCTTATTGTTGAATCTAATTTCAACTATTAAATTAACAACAATAATACAATTGTTTGAGTTAAATATATATGTGGTATATTCAATATTGTCATTTTGTTTTATGTTCATACCACTCATAAAAAAAAAACTGTTTAGGAGCTTTAATTTCATAACAATATATATATATATATATATATATATATATATATATATATATATATATATATATACAATAATACAATTCGCTAATAATGGATTGACAACTAGAAGAAGACTAAATCTATTAGCTATAATGGAGGTATTGCCATTATGTACTGATAATACCTATTTTCACCTATTTTCAACTAAATAATGAATTCTATAAACAAAATTTTGGTCTACATTTATTATTACTTAATAATTTTTGGGAGGGTTCAAATTAATGGTTAACCATTTTCCAAGATCAAAAGTAGAAACTTCCAATCAAACATTCAGACACTTATCCATCTTTTAAGGCAACTACATATTACCTAGTAAAATTTCAGAAAGGCTTGTCTATGTGTTTTCTAAACTTTTTGTCATTCAATCTATAGAATCATAGATGAACAAAGCAATAGATCTTTCAAATTGAAAAATCAAGAAAACTCAGTTAAGCTATATTTACACGAAAAGATTTGATTTGCCGAAGTTAAAGCACGCGATGTTTTTTTCTTGAATAATTTAAAGATTACCCAACAAAATTGTACATTTTAAATTCGACAAAAACTAAAATTTGATTTACATTACTAACTATCTATCTATCAAAATAATTCAAAGACCATTTTCCCATATTTTTTAAATTTGGCGCGGAAGCAGATCGCCAAAAATAAAATTAAATTGAGACAAAACTCGCTATCTGTTTTGTCAGATTCTTGAAAGATATCCATATTTTCTAATATGGCCGCACATCTTGTACACATCAATGGTATTATTTTAAGTCTGATAATCTTTCAATGACAACACCGAGAAAAATAATAGCAAAGCTTCAACGAAGCGCCATCATCCATTATTCAGGCGAGGTATCGTCCTGCGAAAAATTTGGAGAGATGGACGTAACCGTGGGTTTACTAAAATATGCGGAGTTGTACGTAACTGCGGTTGAGACAGTTAAAATTATGTTAGTGTAAGGTTGGCAGCATTACTATAATTTAAGTTGGTAATTTTAAAAACATATTAACGTTGTGCAATAGTAATATTGTTAAATTAGTTGTTTTCCCCATGGCCCCTGAACGTAAACTAGCGAATTAATAACAGAGCGATAATCGGCAGCAGAAAGAAAAAAACAGTTATTATTGAAGCAGACATAACGTGGAGACAAAAGAAATAAATGTTAAGAAGAAAAACTTATTTCTCTTGATGTACAGAATAATGTTATGATACAAATGTTTTTGTGATCTCTGTAGGGTTGTTGAGCATTTCCTTAAGAGTAGGTTTCAATTCGGTGCTTTATACAGGATGGTGAATTATTTGCAGTCGGTGGGGATGTGTTTTACAGTCAGGCAAATATTGCAATCGTGGCAAGTCGAAAGAATTCCAGAGAACATTAAGAAACCTTTAGTAAGTTTGGTCCGGTTAACCCATTTAAGGCCACCGTCCTTTTAAAAGACCTCACTACAAAGATGCCTATAATTTAATTATTTTAATAGTTATTAGGAGATGGCGTGCTGTTTCGGGTAACAAGAAGCCTTTTTGTTAAAAAAAAATTAACAATTGTTGTATAAATCTGGTGTTTTCTGCAGAATTTTTGAGGTTACCTGAAACACTGTTTATAGTTTCCAAACATGACAGATAGAAGGTGAGTAAATATATTGTTTAGATCCCTTAATTTTAAAGATATTTTATGTATGTATTTAAAATGCCTTTAATATTATATATGAAAAGTTATATAATAGAAAAACTATTACTATTTTTGTATATTGGATATCAAAGTTTGGTGTTCTTTATAAAGAACGGTTGCGTGTTTCTCTGTAATAAGTATGAATATTTTTTTAGGTACTGGACAAAACCTTTGACTTTAAGTGATGATGAATGATCTTTGATGAAGATGCTGTAGAAAAAAGTAACTTGTCAGGAATTCAACTACGAGTAGAGCCAGAGAAAGTCATAAATGATACAAAAACCCATACCAAATCAGATATAAATGAAGATGAAGACGACATCCTTTTGCCGCACTCTAAAAATAATACGTCAAAGTCTAGAAAACAATTAGCTCCTACAGTAAATTTAAAAGAACAGAAAAGCAAACGCCGCAAAAACTATTGATGGACCAAAAGAGATATACAATATACAATATACATAGCAAGATTTCAAGTTGGAGTATAATAGAAGATCCAAAAAACATCATTTCTCCGTCAGATACTTTTTTACTATTTTTTGATGATACACTTATTCAGATGCTTGTTAAATTTTCAAATATGTACGCTAATTTACATAACCGTGAAGGAGATATTACAGCAAACGAAATTAAATGTTTTATTGGAATTTTATTATATAATGAATATATGAGTGTTCCTAGGTGAGATATGTAGTGGGAAGAATCCCTTGATTCTATTCACGACCATAGCTAATGCAATGTCTATAAACCGTTTCAAATTTATCATACAGAATATTTCTTGCTGTGATATTGCAAAATTGGATACACAGGACAAATTTTTAAATATTATTATTATGGAAAACATGGATCCAAGCAGTTTATCCGTGGTAAACCTATCAGATGGGGATATAAGTTTTGGATGGGGACTACTAGGCTAGGTTATGTGGAGTGGTTTGATCCATATCAGGGATCTTTATCCACTATTCAAGATAAATATAAACTTCTTGGTTTGGGACCTAGTGTTGTCTTACAGTTTGTTGATGCCCTAGAAGTCAAGGCTTCCAAATTACCCTATGATATATATTTTGACAAATATTTTACCACGCTGCTGCTTTTAGAAGAACAGAATAGAAGAACAGAATAACAGAAAATCGCCCAGTTATAGATTGTGATATTGATGGTCCAGACACAGTGAAAAATAAAGAAAGGGGTTTGTTTGACTACCGCACGGCAGAGGAAAGTAAAATAGTAGTTTGCAAATGGAATGACAATAATGTTGTTTCTATAATGTCCAATCACAATCAAATATATACAACAGAGGAAGTACAACGGTATTCTCAAAAAGAAAAAAAGACGGTGCTTGTTGGTCAACCTAATATTATAAAACAGTATAATGAAAACATGGGTGTCGTCGATCAGGCAGATGAAAATATCAGTTACTACAGAGTAGCCATCCGTGGCAAATAATGATATTTTCCGATAATAAGCCACATAGTGGATCTAGCAGAACAAAATGCCTGGCAACTGCATAGAATTAGTGGTGGCAAATGGATCATTTACAGGATCGTCGCATAATTACAACAGTAGGGATTCTTAAATCTTTTAAAAAGATAACAAAAAGAGGACCCAGCAAACATTCAGCCAATTTGCATAGTCACTCAAGATACGATCGGATGAACCACCTTATTGTCTAAAGACACTCAAACTCGTTGCGCTGTTTGCCACAAAAAAATGTAATTTTTGCTGCAATAAATATAATGTAGCACTACATCCAAAACAATCTTTTTATAAATATCATATAAACTAGCTATTTAAGATTTTTTTATTTTAATTTGTTGAAATAATTAGAATAAAAAACTTTGTTTTGTACTTTTAATTATTTGTTATTCACAACCATTGATTATGCCACCGGGCTTTTAAAAGGACACCATTTTTGAAAAATGTATCGTATTTTTTGCAAAAATTTTTCCATACTTTATTTCTGTCAATCTTAATAAGCCTAAAAATTAAATATCTCATCAATATAAGAGAATAAAAGTTTCGGCCTTAAATAATTCGAAGTCTTCTAATAATCGAATCTTCTCTTCTAGTTAGGAAGTTTAGGGAGAGATGTCGGTTGGATTTCATGAAGAATTGTTTTGCTCTTTTGTCATAACTTTTGCCAAGTATCCTCTTTTGACTTTTTGAAACCGAGTTTAAGATCGTTAGGTAGTTGAATAGTATTAACTCCAGTACTATTGTTTGTAGCTTCTTTGGCAAAATGATCTGCTGTTTTATTACCAGTAATTCCAGTGTGGGAAAGCAGCCATATGAGAGACACTGTTACATCATGAGCAGAGAGATTTTGGTACATGTCATAAATGTTTTAAACCAATGGGTGGTCAGTAAAAATTGTATTGACCAAATGGATAGATGAAAGGAAATCTAAACAAATGCCAGTATGCCTGTTTTGATGAAAGATGCATTTAAAATCCAACAGAATACTGTATAGTTTACCTGTGTAAACGCTGCCTGTTAGGGGTAACCGAGATGATCTTACAAGTTCATGTTTAGTGGTTACTACACAGCCAACACCGGTGGTAGTGTTAAAAGTATGGGCGTAGAGAAATAGATCATATGATTTTTTTTGTAAAATTTCTAAAAATGCTTTCTTTAAAAGAATGTCATAAAATTCATGTTTGCTAAAGATGGTAAGTGAGGTGTCTATTGAAGGAAGATTTTCAGCTCAGGGGCAAGTAAATGTAGAGGAAATGAATTAGTCAGAAGGAGATGACTCAAATATTGCTGCCTAGTAAAGTTCTAAAAAGATCCCTAGTTTATAAATATGACAAAACTTGACGTTTCAATTTAGGATTTTTCTGCGGAACTACGGAATGGGATAAGGTAATGTTTATAAAAACTGCCAGTATGTGGAACGCAACAGTTGATAAAAAATAAATGCACTTATCACAATAATGACATCTGAATATTCGTACAGATGCCTCAATAGTGTTAAATTATAGCTCTTCTACTGCTTTACTAACTCTACGATTATTCTTCAGCCACTTCGGTCCATATCATATTTTCTCTCCAATTCCTCCTCTCCTATCCCTTCATCTTTTATGAGTGTGCCTGAGGGTCCATGGTAAACCTGAGCTTCTGTATATGAGCTTTTTTGTTTAATTCGACATTGCCCAGTTGTAATCTTAAATGTAGGACCATATATTTTTCTTAATATGTTGCGTTCAAAACGCCTTAGTATTAATTCGTGTCGTGATGGTCCAGGGTTCTGATCTTATTTAGGGTTCTGATGTTAAAACTGGCACAAGCACTGTTCTATATATTTTGATCTTTGACGTTCTAGATAAAATCTTTGATTTTAGTTTGTAGGCTTGTTGTGTATAGAAACCGCTGTTACATCTTTGAATTTATCACCGTATTTTCTCTGTAATTATATATAACTCTGTAATTCATGTATACTGCTCTGTAACCCTCTTGGGAATAATGGGAATCGTTTCATTTCTTTAGCAGATTTTTAGATACCCATATCTTTTCCACCGTTATATCCCCTCGTGCAGCTGCTTTCCAACATATTTTAAGAGTTTCGCAGTTATAATGCGACTTTCAGTGGTTTTTTGGTAATTTGCTTTATTTTAACTTTTTAAATTTCATGATTTTCAACTTAAGGAGGCCTATATTAAGCCTTACGTCTGAAGTGCATTTTGTGATTATACACGTAAAGGGTGACATTTTATCTCTAAATGTGTGACTAAATTTGCCATATAATAGGATGAGCAGATCATCTGTCCAGGATTCCTGTCGTTAGAGAGGAGATAATACTCTTCCAGCTGACAATCTTTAATTATCTGTGCTAACACGCTATTGTAAGTTTGTATATATCTATTGCTCTTTAGCATACAATCTGTCTACCTTTAGCTTGTTTCGTCTATCCATTTTAGCTAAATTATCCTTGTAATTACTTCATAGGAGGTATGCTCGAATGCTTCCTCTATATCTAGAAAAGTACCCAACATCACATCTTGATTTTCCAGATTGTACTCAACACTTTGTTCGAGATGGTGTAAGTAACGCCGCTTCCATAAAGTATCCTTCTGTATATTCATATTTTATCCGATATAATATCAGACTTTCAACTAATACAATATTTCTAAGATGCCCATCAAATAGGTTTGTTAATATCCTTAGTATAAATAAGATCAGATTGGTCAGTATCGGGATAATTCCATAATATGTGACAGTTATTTTGTCAGAGCAACATCCAACCTCTATCCACCTATGCTTCTTAAAACAGGAATATTATTTTTTCATCAAGAGGGCCGCGATATATGGGCAAAGGGGCTTAATATCGGCCGGTATATTGCCTGTTCGCATATGTCCCCTTCCGCCTCCCGGTCTCCCTTTTCAGTTTGCCTCAAAAAGTTTTATTGGATCTTGGCCATCAGTTAGATGGATGGGCCCTGTTATATTAGATATAGAAGATTTGAATTGATGCATATTGAAAGCCTGAATATATGGCAGTATATTATTAATGTCAATATAACTATGTTGACGAAGAATAGTGATGGTCGCATTTATTCTCTTTTTTGTTGAATGTTATCATATAAGACAATTTTTAGGTTAGGTAAATTTTGCTACGCCATTAGCTTTACATTTTTGCCTCTTCTAATTAAAGTACTACTTATGTCACCGATTTATATGCCTAAAATATCTGTAAAAGCGAAAATAAATTGAAGAAAACCGTTAAAAACGGGTATATCCGACTGTAACGACTTTAAAACAAAAAGTTTCAATTAATAATTTCAAGAATTTATTGTTTTCTTTAATTTTCATGTGAGTTTAATTTCACGTGAGATCTTTAATAATATCTGACACAGGCAATATTCCAAAAGATTGGCTAGTTTGAGAATTTATTACGTTACCAAAGAAACAGGGAGCGAAAAAGTTCGGAGAAGACAGGCTAATAAGTATAATGAGCCATACACTAAAACTTTCTTTTTAATTATACATCGCAGAATATACAAGCTATGCGAAGAAAAAATACAAAACACGCAGTTTGGATTCATAAAAGGCGTAGGTACGAGAGATGCACTGTTTATTCTACAGGTATTATTCTAAAGATGCAGAGATATGACTTGCAATATCTACACCTGCTGATGGACTACCAATAAGCATTTGACACAGTACAAAATCAAAAAATAATGGATGTTCTAACAATAGCTCAAATAGATGATAAAGACCGGCGTATAATACAAAATTAATACTGCAACCAATCAGCCACAATAAAAACAAATCTTGGAGATGAACCTACGGAAGCTATCCAGATTTTGTCAGGCGTTAGACAAGGATGTATACTTACACCTATATTATTCAACCTTTATTCAGTGAAAATTTTCAGTGAAGCGTTGGAAAATTGCGAACATGGAATCCTTTTAAATGGAGAACGCCTAAACAATATCCACTATGCAGATGACACCGTTATTTTTGCAGACATTTTAAACAATTTACAGCAACTTATAAACAAAGTAAATGAAGTAAGTAAAAGATTTGGACTACAAGTAAATATATCAAAAACTAAATTTATGGTCATCAGCAAAAATAAAATTAGAGATGTCCAACTGCTTATCAAGAATACACCAGTAGACCGAGTAAAACAGTTGAACATAACAATGGGATCACTCACAAGAAGTAAAATGTAGAATAAAGAAGGCTAGGAGTGCATTCAACAACATGGCAAACTCTTTAAAAGCGACAACCTTAATCTGGAGATAAAAGTAAGGCTCCTACGATGTTATATCTTCTCGATATTATACTACGGAGCTGAATCCTGGACACTCACTGAAGCAATGGAGAAAAACTTGAAGCCTTCGAAATGTGGCTATACAAAAGAATCCTAAGGATATCATGGACGAAGAAGATAACCAACGAGACTACTACGAAGAATGGGGAAAGAAAGGGAAGTGCTGTATACGAATAAAAGAAGAAAGTTAGAATATCTCGGACACATAATGAGAAGCGGCACTAAATACAGATTACTGAAAATAATCCTTCAAAGCAAAGTATTCGGAAAGCGAGGAATTGGGAGCAGAAGAATATCATGGTTAAAAAACCTGAGAAAATGGTTCTCCACAGCAACAAGTAATCTATTTAAAGCATTAGTTAATAAAATAACTATAGCCAGAATTATCCATTATTCGAAACTAATAGGCACCAAAAGAAGAAGAATTTTCATGTATTGGTGATTAAATTGCTGGAGTTTAGTTAATTAATTATAACAGTTAACTTTATTTAAAGAAAACTAATAGGACAATTAGCTTATCCATAAAACTTATAATTTTTTTATTACAATCTTTTAGTTTATCATAACAGCATTTTTTTTAATGAAAAATGTCTATTTTTATTTAAACATTTTTTTAACAAGACCATATATCACTATGACTGATGTATTTTCTTTAAGAAAGCTTTTTGGGACGAGACTGAATAAAAACAAAATGCAAAACAAACTCAATTGTGTCCCACTCAAGCTGCAAATTGGTCTGAAGTGACCAGGGATCACAAATAGACAATTCTTTGAAAGCTGGACACTGGATCTGGGCTTCTAATTATCCTGGAAGACAAAAACTGCAATCTTCAAATCTCGGCCTCTCAAACGCTCCTGCTTAAAACCATGTGAACCTCTCAAATTGTTGTAACGCTACTTTACAAATCTCTCACATAGGGCACAACACAACAAATCGGTGAATAACTCAACAAAAACTAAACTGCCACTTTGCATTTGAACATAACTTCACCTCTCCACAAAAAAAATTTTGCCGGCTTTTGAAGACTACACACTCCGAAATCTATCTACTTCAAAATCTCAATCCAAACTTAACTGTTTTTTTTTACAAACTGCTCACTAACAAATTTCCGATAACAAAAAACCAATAAAAAATTTAACAAAAGAAAAATTCGGACTTCATCGATCCATTGTAGAGTAAATCACTTTACACTATATTTCCATGACAAAAAACGAAAACCAAATATACAATAACGAATTTAAAAAGGAAAAATCTGGACTAAACAATGAAATGACCACTTCGGCGATCCACTGTAGAGGGATGTCATTCTTAAAAATCCTTCGCCTCACCACATAACTTTCTCAGCTATCTAAGTGGATGTTTATTTGATACGCAAAATTAGGCAGGATCAATGTCAAAAGAATGCAATTAAAATTATTATATACAGACCAGAAATGTTTATATTATCAATCCCAACGGATTAAGAGAAAGGATTGAGAAAATATTTTTCGGTGTTTTAATACATACAGGGTAATTTGAAATGCTACAATAGAACGCCTCATTCAGATATATTTTAAAGAGTGTAGGTGCTATGCAGCAGCCTTGCTTTAGATCCTTACTAATAAGAATCTCTCTAGTTAATTTGTTTCCAGCTTTAATGTTTAATATTGTTAATATAGAATAAGCTGAAAATATACGCTAGTAATTCCCGCAATAGTTGTGGGCTGTGTTTTAGTAATTAGTTCGGTATACCTTGTGATGCGCATGTTTTTCGATTTTTTAGATTTCGTATTACAATTTAGACTTCCTATTATTTATTTATTCCTAGACTATTATTTCATCATATTCCACTTCAAATGTTGTTGTAATTGTGTTCGTGAATTGCGATCTTGTTTCGGTCAGAAGTTGTGAATAATTTTCGATCCAATATCTTTCTTCTAATAAATCTATTCTACTCGTTTCTGTTTGTTTTCGGGTGTTTTACCGTTTTCCATGTTTTTTTAATCTTCTTGGCCCTATATATTAGTTGAGCTCTTGCATTTACTTTCCCAGGAAGAAATAGAAGTAAAAAGAAAATTAGGTACTATTTAATAAAGAATACGCTTTTTTCATTTCGTTGTACAACAATTATGTTATTACAGAGCCTTAAATTCAGCTAAATTTAATTTTTGCCCAGATTTGGTCTCAGTCATCTTTTGCCCAGATTTGACTCCTAGCGGGTATCTCCTAACAGGTATCACTGATGTCGTCGAACGTATAGCCAAGCTGAAATGTAATTGGGCAGGTCACATAGCGAGACTAAAAAACTCAAGATGAACCAGAAAACTAATTGACTGGCTCCCAAGAAAAGACAAACGCAGCAGAGGACGACCACCAACACGCTGGATGGACGACATTAAACGAATATCCAAGAAATGTCAACAAGGCGCACAGAACCGTGAAGAGTGGCGAAAAATAGGAGAGACCCATGTCCAGCTGTGGACAGCTGAGGTTGCATGATGATGATGAATGTAATTTTTTAGTTTTCCTCTTATTTTGAGTTAAATCGCTATTTTGTTGTTTTGGATACATCTTTCTTTAAGGAACTGATCGGTAATTTGAAATATCTTTAGAAAAAGTTTAATATATTGTGATACTAGTACCAATTTGTGTATTTAATTTGACTTGTTTATAGATTTCGTTGTGTTAATTAAAGTAACAATAATAGTCCGTATCCCTCTTTTTGTCATTTTAAATTATTTAAATCTTCTCCACCGTTTAACAGCCAGCAGTTTGGGCCAGTCTTGATTAGACTGCTGCTTAATTAATAAACCCCCTCCCCTCTCTTAGTTACCGTTTTCATTTCCTTTTATTCGTTACAGTTTCGCGTGTCGAGAGATTGGACTTTTCATTTGCATTTCGCCCCCTACGCAGGGAAAAATAATGGAGATAATGTCCGGAGTTGAAGTCGGAACCCACCCCCTGCGCCCTATATCGTGATATATTCGGCTTGCTGATAATATTTGACCCCACCGAAATCTGGGTGAAACTTGAAATATCTCGGCTAAGATTTAGGTAAGCGATATGATAATAACTTTTGGATTTATAGGTGTATAAGAGGTTTAAGTTATACTTGGTCCGATAATTCAGTTAGTTTTTGAATTAGTTAATATTATAACTATACAAAATAATAGCTATATAATAAGTTTTCTCTCTTTCATATATTTTTTTTAATTGCCATTGTCAGATTAACTCGAGTTAAAATCTAATCACAAAAAAAAACACCAAAACTTCTAACTAGGACAAAGCGTAAAAAATGGACTCCAGTTTAAAATAGGAATGATGTAGTAATTTTAATTTTGAGGCAAACTTTTGAGCCATATTTTATGTATTTTAACGTCAACTACTTAGGAGCTCTATATCGGTTCCCATAATTTATAGCACACTTTTACTCTTTTTGGATTCTCTTCTTGAGATCTTTAGAAATAGACTTACAATAATATCAAATAAATAATATAATTTTTACAAACCGATATCAAACATCCAATAATAAGGCAGAATTTGTTAAACTTTTTCATTAATTGCAAGATTGATCTGGAATTTTCTATTCGCGCTTTGTATAAATAAATGACTACAGATATCCTGGAAAAATATTTTGTACAAATGGTTCAGTTAATTTCGAAAACTGCTGTGATTCATTTATCTTTGCGATTAATAGAAAGACTTTCATCAACCTCTATGATAAAAGCTGAAATTATAAAAAGATTAGCCGACAAATATGTTAAAAACGAATTTTAAAAAAGGTAGCTTCATATGATGTTACCGTTTAAAAATGTATTACTGATTAAACAAACAGCGTGACGTAGGTGGCACTACTTAGATGAATAGAGCATGTAATCAGGCGAGAGGAAAGTGCAAGAGTCAGAAAAATTTTTGACAATGGGACAACGAGGCAGAGGAAGACCAAGACTTAGGTATCAAGACAACTTGGGGGACAATTTAAGTCTATTGTAGTTAGAGCATAAAAATGAGTTGCCAGAGATAGAGGTGAATGGAGGATTGTTCTGAACAAAGCTAAAAAGTAATGGCATGTCTCGCAAAACAGAAAACCAAAAATGGTATATCGATGGAAGGCAACCGTATATACGTATTTCTGACGATTGGTCGTCTTCAGTACGGTGCAGCCAAGTTAGAAAAGGAGCATATTAACTTGGGAAAGGATCACTACAGGAGCAATGCAACCAATTTACTTTTATTATTCACTCGCATTATCCTTTTCCATACATATATATATATATATATATATATATATATATATATATATATATATATATATATATATATATGTATATATATATATATATATATATATATGTATATATATATATATGTATATATATATATATAAATATACATATATATATATATATATATATATATATATATATATATATATATATATATATATATATATATTGTTATGATGTGTTTTTTGTTTGAATGATGAGCAATGAGTATTTTTAATAATATAATATATAGGGTTTTTATCGCGGTTCTCAAAGAATTAGCTTGTAAGTACTTTTTTAAATTATCTTTATTATAACTATTATGAAACACACATATATATCTAACCTAGCCAATGTAAATTTAAAATAAACTATCTTTAAATTGATGTTCTTATAAAACTAATTAAATTCTATAGACAATGTTAAATTTAAACAAACTATCTTCAAAATTGAAATTGTTATAACACTAACTAAATTATATTAACAAAATTTTGTACCTTTCTTTCACTGAATGCCTAAATGAACTGTTTTCCACTATATATATTCTAATCACCACTGAATGTCTTCGTACTTCGGTTATCCTTGTTTTTGTGAAATTTCTTTTTCCAATTATCAGCTTCTACCAATTTAAGATATATTTTTCTTCACCAGCATTTATACATCACCAAGCAAACCAGCAAACAGCATTTATATTTATTCTTCTTTTCAATATACCAATATCCAATTATTATAAGTTGATTTATACTAATCTCCAACCATAATATAATTTAATTTCTTCCAATATACTTTTTTTAATCTTCAATAATTATTTGTGTATAATTATAAATGTGCATTAAATCATATGCATAATTTTTAATCTTCATTTAACTCACTATATTAAACAATTGGACTATTTGTACTTGATTCACTGACTCCAACTAACTTTCATATTTCTTACTAAACTTTTCTGACTGACTTCTTGAAAATTCTGAACAATTTACTTCACTAACTAAATGTGTCTACTAACTTTCATAATGAACTGGCCTGACTTCTGACTAAAAACTGCCATCTTGAATCCAAATCACGGGTATTTATATCTTTTTGGATATTCTAGAACCATCTGGTAAGAGATCATGTTCCAATTTGTTCTATTAAATACATGTCTGAATTTTCTGAAACAAACCATTTCGCAAACATGGCCATCTCCGGTGATCCAGAGAATTCCATTCTTTTCTATTAATAATTTTGTTGACATTTAGGCTTTTCAGATCAGAATAAACATTTAAATCATTAAATATATATAAATTAAACATTTTAAACTAACATTATTATTATAACCCCACTTATATTCGTATTATGATTAATTTCTATCTGTCAACTTACTGTATAGTTGGTTGCCTATGCACATGGCTCACTTAAATATATTTACAACATTAAAATACAACTTTTTACACTTATTATATGCTAATTTATTAAAAATGCCCTCACATAAATATATTTTTATTAAATTCTCTAGTATATAACTTCTTAAAATAACCAAATACTTGTTATATCTAAAATTATCTAGTATATAACTTACAAATTAATTTTTTAAACAATACCTTTCTTTCTCCTATATCATATCAATATATATATATATATATATATATATATATATATATATATATATATATATATATATATATATATATAGACAGTTGAGGATAACCGGGAACGACCCAATACTAAGGAAGCAATAAAAAACGGGTGCTTCTAAGTGAGTGTCTTTTATTAAGAGTCAAGCTTTCGCCACATAATTTTGGGCTTCATCAGATGATTTTGTAGATGATTTTATGATTATTTAATAACATCAGTACCAAAAAATGAGATACACTTACGATTTTCAATTCATTTAATACTCATTTGCAATTCACAGTTGAGGAGGAGTCAAACTCTTCGGTACCTTTTCTTGATACAAAAGTTGTTAGAACGGAAGATAACACCATCTGTTTAGATTGTGTAGCAGTCACAACTGCTACACAATCTAAATGATTGTGTAGCAATCATTTAGATTGTGTTCATGAAGGGGGTTCATGATTTTTGTATAGCGGTTTTTAAAAGGGAAGGGAAGAAATTTATGTATCAGGGTTTTTAAAAATTATATATATATCTTTCCGAGTCTGTTGGCCATACTCATCACACTTGATCACTTTAGATATCTCCCAGCATCTGTGTGTAAGCATAACACTTATACATAGATCTGGTGTTTAGCTGCTTCGACACATATTAGTCGTATATTTGTTAGGTAAGGTAGTTTCTTTTGTATAACCGTCACGGTTTTTTTTTTTAGTACTTATATTCCCTACCTTACCTATCTAGGATTTAACTTTCGTAACTAACCTTAGTGTTAAGATCTCGCTTCTCCCATGGACTTAGATTATAGATTTACTAATACACCTTTTCGTTTGGCCCAGTAGTGGGGATATTTAATTTTGTCGTAGCTTTTTGGTCCTCGCATACCGTAGCCCCACTACTGTAATTATATTTTCTCTATATATATATATAGGTGAGTTTTGTTAGTTGTTAATATTATAAATATATTTGTTACAAGTAGTTTTGCTTTTATTTCAGTTCCTGCTTACAATTATAATATAGCAGAACAAGGTCAATAGTGTCTATTCGGTTTTTAAACATTATTACAGGGTATTAAATCAATAGTACTTTATTCCTTGTTGTTCATAACTTCATTTATTTTTTTTTGTTAATTTCCTTCAGAAATTAGCTGGCGCCCATTTTAAGATTTAGGTAAGCGATATGATAATAACTTTTGGATTTATAGGTGTATAAGAGGTTTAAGTTATACTTGGTCCGATAATTCAGTTAGTTTTTGAATTAGTTAATATTATAACTATACAAAATAATAGCTATATAATAAGTTTTCTCTCTTTCATATATTTTTTTTAATTGCCATTGTCAGATTAACTCGAGTTAAAATCTAATCACAAAAAAAAACACCAAAACTTCTAACTAGGACAAAGCGTAAAAAATGGACTCCAGTTTAAAATAGGAATGATGTAGTAATTTTAATTTTGAGGCAAACTTTTGAGCCATATTTTATGTATTTTAACGTCAACTACTTAGGAGCTCTATATCGGTTCCCATAATTTATAGCACACTTTTACTCTTTTTGGATTCTCTTCTTGAGATCTTTAGAAATAGACTTACAATAATATGAAATAAATAATATAATTTTTACAAACCGATATCAAACATCCAGTAATAAGGCAGAATTTGTTAAACTTTTTCATTAATTGCAAGATTGATCTGGAATTTTCTATTCGCGCTTTGTATAAATAAATGACTACAGATATCCTGGAAAAATATTTTGTACAAATGGTTCAGTTAATTTCGAAAACTGCTGTGATTCATTTATCTTTGCGATTAATAGAAAGACTTTCATTAACCTCTATGATAAAAGCTGATATTATAAAAAGATTAGCCGACAAATATGTTAAAAACGAATTTTAAAAAAGGTAGCTTCATATGATGTTACCGTTTAAAAATGTATTACTGATTAAACAAACAGCGTGACGTAGGTAGCACGACTTAGATGAATAGAGCATGTAATCAGGCGAGAGGAAAGTGCAACAGTCAGAAAAATGTTTGACAATGGGACAACGAGGCAGAGGAAGACCAAGACTTAGGTATCAAGACAACTTGGGGGACAATTTAAGTCTATTGTAGTTAGAGCATAAAAATGAGTTGCCAGAGATAGAGGTGAATGCAGGATTGTTCTGAACAAAGCTATGGCTCATAACGAGCTATAATACCATCGATTACTGCAGCAAAATATGTTGAGAATCATGTGATTAACGACAAAGAGAAAATATAGGTTGTGGATAACCTCATAAAAGAGACTATAGATCCAATATAATTTCCCCAGATTCTTTCGATGACTTGTAATTTCAGTGAAGGGAATAACGCTATAAACCTTCCAACTTTCCATCTCCTATAAACATACAAGTTTATTTAATAAACAATAAAAATTATCATAATACATTAATCTCCACAATGCGGCAATTTGCCCTCTGGCGCGCATATACAACTATATATATATATATATATATATATATATATATATATATATATATATATATATATATATATATATATATATATATATATATATATATATATATATACACTTGAGTGCAAAACAATCGACTCAAAAGCGATATTTGAGATTACACCTTCTGTTTTAATGTAAGAAGTATGAAAATAACAAGATGTAATGTGTAAACAGTAACTTTATTATTGAACTTAAGAAAACCGCTATTTCATTATTTGGAAGACGCATTATAAAAACAATATGCTATACGAACAGAGTTTCTCAAATATTCATCATTGGAACTATCCCAAGAAAGACATAAGGAACAGAGAAATCATAAATTACGATTATTTTTCAATATCTGATATTACCACCTCTATTACAAATTACACTTTCCAGTCGATTTCGCATGGATCGGATGAATTTTCTAATGGAACCACATTTCCTCGAAAATATCTCTGATGTAACGATCCGTCGTTAAACCTCCGCCACGTCCTCCACCAGGCACGAAAAGCAACTCGGTTTTCTCATCCATGGAAATGCCTGCCCAAAATATACAAGAACGGCCTCCATATGACACAATTTCTCGTATACAACATTGAGCAAATCGTTCTCCTGGCCTTCTATAGACTCGACGCCTCTTTTCGTTGCCATGTAGGCAGATCCTACTTTCGTCGGAGAATAATACCTGACTCCATTGATAGTCGTCCCAATCCAAATGTTCACGAGCAAATTCTAGTCGCCTTTACTTCTGGGCTGCAGTTAGCTTGGGACTCCTAGCTGCCCTTTTTGGAGTCAGGTTGTCTGCTTTAAGTCTCCTTCTGACTATCCAAACGCTAGTAACCACACCTCGGACCTCTCTAAGCTCTTCTTTGAGATTAGCACCAGTCAAATGTCGATATCTCAGAGATTTAGATACAAGTAATTGATGATCTCTCTCCGTTGTTGTTCGTTTACGACCTCCTCCTTGTCGGCGGACATAATCAACAGTATCTTGGTACCGACGATATACTCGGGACCCAGCAGATTGGCTTAAATTTAGTCGATTTGTTACGGCCCTTTGGCTCAGGTCTTCTCTCAATAATGCTATTGCTTAAGCTGCTTTGACAGATGTGGTATCCATTCGTTACGCAGTTGCAAACTTAATTGACTCATGTTTTAGTGCATCGCTATGGAAATTGATGCCTACGATGTTAAACAAACGTTTTAAGTCGGTGCGTGTCGATTTCAATGAGTCAAATTCTGACCCCCTCTCTACGTGTTGCATTATTTCTTTGTAATACGTCACCCGATTTACCAAAAACCAAAACTTTTTTCAAACTCAATAATGAGGATAATACTTGTACAATAAATATTATTAAATTAACACCTTTTAAATTGAAACAGGAGATGTACTTTCTCAAAATAATTTTGAGTCGATTTTTTTGCACTCAAGTGGATATATATATATATATATATACATATATATATATATATATATATATATATATATATATATATATATATATATATATATATATATATGTATGTATATATATATATATATATATATATATATATATATATGTATATATATATATATAGACAGTTGAGGATAACCGGGAACGACCCAATACTAAGGAAGCAATAAAAAACGGGTGCTTCTAAGTGAGTGTCTTTTATTAAGAGTCAAGCTTTCGCCACATAATTTTGGGCTTCATCAGATGATTTTGTAGATGATTTTATGATTATTTAATAACATCAGTACCAAAAAATGAGATACAGAATACACTTACGATTTTCAATTCATTTAATACTCATTTGCAATTCACAGTTGAGGAGGAGTCAAACTCTTCGGTACCTTTTCTTGATACAAAAGTTGTTAGAACGGAAGATAACACCATCTGTTTAGATTGGTACAGAAAAACTACTAACTCAGGTAAATATATACCCTTCAACTCGTATCATCCCATGAAACAGAAAGTTAACACCGTTCTAGCAATGAAAAATAGAATATTAAAAATCTCACATCCAACTTTTACTGAAAAGAGTCTAAAACTGTTGTTTGACACATTACTATGCAATTATTACCCTAAAAAATTGCTCAATAAACTTTTGTATTCACACACAGAACGTATTACAAGAGACAATATGTCTGGTCATGATCGGTCAGCATCTGACAACACCGGAACACAATCTCTTACCAGACTATTTAGTCAATTTAACATAAAAATAGCCAATTATAACAACAAAAAACTCAATATGTTCTATTCTAGACTAAAAGATCCAGTTCCACTAGAGAAGAACTGCAACGTAATCTGTGGTACACCATGTGAATGTGGCAAAATATACATAGGCCATACAAGTCAACGACTTAGTAAGCGCCTAGCTCTTCACAAAAGTGACTGTAAACATAAACCCCTAGCAACTAGCTTAAGCATTCATGTCAATGAGAATGACCATCGTGTCTTATATGATGAGGCTATAATTCTAGATAGAGCTGAAAACGAAGCTCATCGTAAAATCTTAGAGATGTGTTATATTAATAATTGTTCTAATTCACTGAACCACAAAAAATATGTTGATAACTTAAGTTCCATCTATACTTACGTTTTACAACAAAAATTCACTAAAAATAAAAAAGTACCACCTTCTTATATTAGAATTTCATAATACTGTCCCTCCACACTTTCAACTAACCTACTGTTGTTATTTGCTGTCTGTTGTGACTCAGTTTATTGCCTGTAACTCATGTGTATTAAATTCAATGTAACCCATAAGACAATTTTTAATAATTTTAATTAAAACATTTTAAAATTTAACTTCATGTACAAACCATGTTCTTCATTATATAGCTTTTGTAATTTTATATTTTTCAATAAGACTATTTGTTCAAAATTTGAATTTTGAGAAAGAAGTGTAAATGTCTAACCCTTCTTGGACATATTATGTTTATACCACTAACATCAATAACGTAAAAAGACAACAATGATACAACTGTGATATACTAACAACTGCACGGATGTGTTATTCCCCTTTTGTGAGAACAAGATGAACTTTAATTTATTTTATATCTATTATCATCATTCATACACTTGTTTCTTTGGCAAAAGGTATATAATACATACATCTCACCGTCATGTTGACTACTATACCCAAGACTAATTACAAACCAAAGATTTATTAAACATGATATGTTTATATAGAGTAGGGACCTATATTTATTCAATTTATAATTTAATTTTGTATGACAATCAAAAAAGTCTAATATTTCTGACTGAATAATGTTATTGTTCTATGCCAACAAAAAGAAGAAGTGATTAAGACAGGTGCTGTTTCGATAGGTGACAGTTGAAATAGCACATGACTTAATTAACAATTTCTTGTCAAAAATGCCGGCCACATGTTGTTTTGTTGTTTGTTTGGGTTTATATGACTGCGGACACTAAATCCATTCGCCAAACCGGCCACATGGTTATAATAAAGTAATTTTAAATATTGAATAAAGGCCTTGTTTGCCACTTTTCCTCTGGTTGGGAGATGCGTTTGGTTTGTTTTTAAAAATATGTGTATGTCCATGTCAATTTTATTTTACACTAAGAGATAGTGTCGACATTAAGGTAAGATTAAAGTAGCAACATTATGATATTGTAAAGAATGTTTTTATATTACAGCAAGTTCTGATGAAGCCCAAAATTATGTGGCGAAAGCTTGACTCTTAATAAAAGACACTCACTTAGAAGCATCCGTTTTTTATTGCTTCCTTAGTATTGGGTCGTTCCCGGTTATCCTCAACTGTCTGTTGTTTACCAGTAACCCGTTACTGTCTTTGACTTTCTTTTATATTTATATATATATATATATATATATATATATATATATATATATATATATATATATATATATATATTGTCATACTTTTTCTTTCCCAACCAAAGAAAAATAAATAAAAATATCCATCGGAATAAAATTTTAAGAAATCATTAGAAACAAAAATGTATATTATTAATTTAAGATAAGATTTAGTGTAGATAAGAATAGAAATTTGTTTGGCAAACGACCTGTTTCCGTTGCAAACAAAATTATCAAAAAAAACCTTTGTTTAGAATTAGAAGACATTTTACCTGCAAGTTAATCTTTTCATTGTTTGTATAGTCGAGTATTAAATGACCATATTTTAATCTTTTGAAATATGTATAAATGATGTATTGAAAAAAACCAATTTTAAAGTAAGCTATTTAGTTTTCTCTGAAACCGAAATTAGGCTTTTCCAAAATCATGGTAAACACAATTTAAGCTTTTTGATTGGACGGTCGTTTTTAAATGGGAATTTGGTGAGTCGATCATGAGAGAGGAGAAGTTAGTCATATTTTGGTCATCGAAAGGAAACAGTCGTGTGTCTCAAGATAGGGTGTAGTTCGTGAGTTTGGATACCGGCGTAACGAAAAGAAGTGAATAGTTTGAAGAAGGAGATAATAAGTAGATTAAAAGAGGTCCTTGTATCTACCGTGGGCATTTTATAAAGGATATGTGAAAGTATTCTTACGGCATCAAGTTGACAAAAGGAGGTCCTAGTGTCATAAATAAGTAGCGGAGTTTGGAGAAGTGAATCAGGTGTTTTTGTGTAGTCTGAAGGAGGTTTGCAGAGACGTAAAGAAGGAGCCGAGGTGACAAAGAGGGGAGATCACATCTTTGAGGAGACTGGACTTTTCTGGGTATGTTCCAACATACAACTCAAGAAGAAAATAAACTGTAAGTGTTTGTACAATTGAATTTTATATCTGTGAAGGATCGTTTCGACATTAGGGTCATTAGCATTCAAATTTAAGAACTGAGGTTTTGTTAGGCTAATCAAAAGTTTAAAGTTTTGTGGTATCTTTTTTCAAGTAAAGAAAATTTTAAGTAAAATTGGTTTTTCACGTAATATAAATATATGTAGCTTTATAATCTTATTATCATAATAATTTGATTTATTTTCTTGTATGCTGATTGATAAGATAACGACAGAATTTAATAATTGTTTTATTCGTTCATATAAAATAAAGAAACGTAAATCTTTGTAATATAATATATTTGTATTATTATCCTTTTTTCTCTACTCCGATAAAAGACAACTAGAAAAACTTTTGAATCCATCGAACACAGGTAATATAAGGATTATTTTACTTTTGATAACAGATAAGTTATAATTTTTTTATTGGCTCAATAAACTAAGTTTGAACTCAAAATAAAAAATCATAACAAATGGCCCCCAACGTGTAAGGCGTAGAAAGTATTTCTAGTTAAAATTTAAACGGATAGAGAAAGAAAGCAGATTGATTGAAAATTTATTTGCCGATGGTTAAAGTTTATAATATTTGCTTTTATGACATTACATTTCAAATTTCTCTAGGTACAAATTTTTACATGATATAATTTATGATATTATGATATTTGATTGATTTTTACAACTGACAAAAGTTTTAAAATTTTATTGCATTTATTTGAATTTATTGCATTTCGGATAAGAGGAAAAGTTTTCGTCTTTGCAAAATTACTCGAATTTTATATTTGGCGGGGATATTATTGCACAAATTTCAAAGCTTCATATTTGGCGGGGATAAATAATCTAACTAACGTGTCGACCACAAGGAGTCAAAGCAAAACGCAAGAAAGGAAAGAGGATAAGATAGAAGAGGAAACAATTATTGATGAAGGATCGGATAATGAAGGAAATGCTACAATAATAGAGGAAAGAAAAGAACCATCAGGAATAGATAAAATATTACAACTAATGCAACTCCAGTCACTAAAAATGGATAGAAATACCAGAAATATAGAGCAGCGTCTGGAAAACTATGAACAGGAAATTAAAGGATGTGTTGAGGGGATAAAGAAAGAACTGATACAACAGATAGAAGAAATAACCCTAAAGAATGCAAAACAAGAGACAGAGATTAAAGATATCCAAAACACAATGAATGAGATACGAAATTGTCAGAAAAAGGAATTAGAACAGTTAGAAGAAAAATTTGAAATGGCGCTACAAGAAGACAGGAAAGAAGTAGAAAGGAGATTAAAGCAAAATGAAAAACAAATGGCAGAAATTGAACTAAGAGGAGTAGAGAGAAAAGAAGTTATCATCCATGGAATAAGCGAAGCGAAAATACAGTTTGGCGGGGACGTAAAAAAATTACACCCAGTAATTTTCATTAACAATTTAAAAAAGAAAGTACGACATATCGGTAATTTCGAAACAGCAAAGGAAACGATAAGGAACCATCTTAAAGATGAGGCAAGTTTATGGTTTGATAGCAAAGAAGAAGAATTGCAAAATTGGCAAACATTTGAACAAAAATTTCTGAATTATTTCTGGGGGAAAATACAACAGATAGAGATAAACAAGGAATTACAAAATGGGAGATACCAGGATAATATAGGTATATCAGAAAAAACATATGCCCTACAACTATACAACAATGCAAGACACTTACATTACAACTATTCGTCCGAACAGCTAGTGGAACTAATAGCCAGACATTTTGAAGATACCTTAGAAGATCACATAACCCTACAAAACTACAAAGATATTGACAGTTTATGTCAATTCTTACAAATACGAGAAGCAAAATTAAGAGAAAGAAAAATGAGGAGAACGCAAGAAAATTATAGACAACGAGAAAATCAAGACTATAGAGATAGAGGACAAAAGTTTAGGAGAGAGTACACAAGAAGAGAATTTGTCCCGAGGAGGGAAAACGAAAGTAGAGACAACGGAAGAGTAAATTATGAACAAAGAAATCGGCAATGGAACGAAAACAGATATCGAGAGAACCAAAATAGAAACAACAATCGCACATATCAGGAAAACCGAAATAATAATAGAAAGAATGAACCGGAAAATCGCGGAAACCGATACGGGTCCGAGAGACCAAGAGAAAATAGAAGAGCGGTCAACAACACACACATAGAGGAATATGAGGATGAGAGACAAAGCGACAGAAGTAGAAGCGAACAAGAACAGCAAGCGTCTTTTCACGAAGGCGCTCACTAAAGGCAAAGAAACAAACAGGAATTTTTTGTCACCCGAAGGAATTTATTAAATAGGCAGAACATAAAGACAAAATAAGTGGAGCAAATCTGAAATTTGTAGATGGTTTTATCAACGAGACACCGATTAAAATTATGATTGATACTGGATCGGAAATTACACTGATCAACAGAAAACTAATAGAGGAAGTTAATTTAACGAATTTGATTTACAAAATTCCCAAGGTAAATTTAGTGGGCGCAAATAAACGGACTTTGGCAACGATAAATGAAGGAATACGAATAAAAGAACGATTGGATAAGAAATTTTATGCACTACAATGTGTTGTGATGCCAAACATGTTGCATGATATGATCGTAGGAGTAGATGAATTGGCAGAAAAACATGTGGTGATAGATTTCAAAAATAATACGATGAAAATCACAGAGGAAAAAGAAGAAGAACAGGACAGTAAGAAAATGGAAAAGAAAAATGAGAAACAAAAAAATGATTTAGACAAAGAACAAACGGTGGAAATGAATTTGGCAATGAAACAAGGACAGAGAAGAAAGAGGAGATTGGCAAAAGAAAGTGAAAAGTGGGTTTCCTCAAGAGAAGAGATGAGCCCAGAAGAAGAAAAAAAGAAGAAATATTAACAAAAGAAGACGAAAAAGGTACAATTGAAACAGTGGTATTTGAAGAAGTATGCGAAATGGAGGAGGCAGAATACAAAATAAATATGTGTAAAGAAATTGAGGAAAAAGAAAGAAAATTGATATGTGGAGAAGAAAAGGAAAAGGAATTGCGTGTAATATTGAGAAAGTATGAAGATTTAATAAATGAAGAAAACAGAGTAGCCAAAAAGTATGAACATTCATTTGAGGTTAAAGACTTAGGAAATTTTCGATCGAAAATTTATCCGATCCCATATAAATACCGACAGCAGGTGAAAGGAGAAATTAACAAAATGTTAGAAGATCAAATCATAGAGAGATGTGACTCGCCGTACATCAACCCAATCGTGATTGTAAAAAAAAGCAGTGGAGAATTGAGGCTCTGTTTGGATGCCCGGAATATAAATCAACACACGGTATCTCAATATGAATCACCCCTCAACATCGAAGCTATTTTGGGAGAATTACGGAAACACACATGTTTTCTAAAATTGATTTGAAACATAGCTTTTGGTTAATACCGTTAGCAGAAAGATGTAGAAATTACACCGCTTTCTCAATCGATGGTATTGTATACCGATTTAAAGTAGTACCGTTTGGATTACAAAGTGCGTGTGCAGCATTGGTAAGAGCTCTCCATACAATATTAAATAAATATGAAGATTTTATAGTGCACTACATCGACGACTTACTCATTTATTCACCAGATACATCAAGTCATTTGGAACACATAAAGATTATTTTGGGAGAATTGGACAAGGCCGGATTAAAACTGAATATTGAAAAATGTCAATTTTTTCAAAAAGAAGTGATATATTTGGGATTTAAATTGGACACACAAACAGTTAGTTTAGCCGAGGACCGGGTAAAACTCAGAGATGAATACCCAAGACCAACGAATTTAAAAACATTGAGAGGTTTTCTCGGGACGATCAACTATTTTAAAAAACTAATTCCTGATTTAAGCCAGAAGGAAATTCCTCTGATCAAATTATTGAAGAAGGGTGTTAAATGGCATTGGAAAGAAGAACAAGAGAAAGCTTTTCAAATTTTAAAAGAGGAATTCTCGAAAGGAACGAAAATATATCACCCCATGTACAATTTGCCTTTCATACTACGAACTGATGCATCCATACAAAAATTTGCGGGAGTTTTGTCGCAAATACAAAACAATCAAGAAGTGCCGATTTGTTTTATTTCCCGGGTGACAAAAACACACGAAAGAAAATACAGTGTGACTGAACTAGAGTTTGCTAGCGTACTTTTCTGTGTAAATAAGTTAAGATTTTATCTGTTGGGAGCAAAATTCACAATCGAAACTGATCATGCAGCTTTGGTACATATAATGAAAAATCGTCTGGTTAACAATCGTATACATAGAGGCATTTTGTTACTACAGGAGTATGACTTTGAGTTTCGATATATAAAAGGAAAAGACAACATTATAGCCGACGCTCTCACAAGGGATGAAGACTCGGGGAAAAAGGAAGCAATTGCTTTTCATGTAGGATTGAACATTTTGACACAAGAGGAAGGGGTATTTTCGTTAAACGAAATTAGAACAAATCAAGAAGACCTGGAAGAAAGAGAAAAAAGAAGAGCGGAGAGGGAAAACGGTATATTTTTCAAACGAATTGATGGAAAGGAACTATACGTGATAACACAGACATTGGCAGAAAGGATCATACAGAAATTACACGAAGACAATGGACATATCGGTAGCAGAAAAGTCTGGCTGGTTTTTCGAGAAAATTATATTTGCCGACAAGATTACCGCATCGCAAAAGAAATTACACAAAAGTGCCAGATCTGTCAAAAATATAAAATTAAAAATTTCAAAAATGAAAACGTTAGAAAAAATATTATATCCCGGAACAAATTAGATATTGTAGCAATAGATATGTTAAGCGATCTAATTATGACGACGAAGAGGAATAAACATGTTTTAGTCATGGTAGATGTGTTTTCCAAATATGTAAAATTATACAGTTGCCGGACCACGAAAGGGGAAGAAATAATGAGGAAAATCGACAATTTTATAGCCACCGTAGGAACACCAAGAAAGATTCTTCTAGACAATGCAACATATTTTAGAAATGATCGTTTCAAGGGACAACTTCGAGAACGGGGAATAGAGACAAATTTTGTTAGCATCAGACATCCACAGAGTAATCCTTCGGAACGTTTTATACAGGAAGTGACGAAGTTTCTACGGATTACAACAGAGGGTCAACATCGACGATGGGATAGGAAAGTCGCCGAAGTAGAAACGTATCTAAATACCATCCCGAGCACTGTAACGAAAGAGACCCCAGAATATATAATGAAGGGTATAATGCCACTAAGACCATGGGAAGATAGAGAACAAAAGGAATACACACAGATAATGGAAAATGTGCAGAGGAGATTGCGGAGAGCAAACGAAAAATATATCCAGAGGCAAGACCAAAATAGAAAAAGAAGACCAGTTACTTTCAAAAAAGGTGAGAAGGTTATGGTGAGAGCATTGCGCGTGTCCAACATACCTAGCAATGTGTGCGGAAAGTTAATGCCTGTTTTTGAGGGTCCGTACATAGTAAACAATGAGAATGGGATAAATAGTTATGAGTTGAAGCACATAGAATCAGACAAGATTAGGGGAATTTATAATATCAACGATGTTTACAAATATTATGAATAAAATGCTGGTATTGTTTTTGCATAGAGAAAAATCCCTGCATAATTCAGTAATTTTTATCATATGCAAAGGCGGGGATTTGTCATACTTTTTCTTTCCCAACCAAAGAAAAATAAATAAAAATATCCATCGGAATAAAATTTTAAGAAATCATTAGAAACAAAAATGTATATATTAATTTAAGATAAGATTTAGTGTAGATAAGAATAGAAATTTGTTTGGCAAACGACCTGTTTCCGTTGCAAACAAAATTATCAAAAAAACCTTTGTTTAGAATTAGAAGACATTTTACCTGCAAGTTAATCTTTTCATTGTTTGTATAGTCGAGTATTAAATGACCATATTTTAATCTTTTGAAATATGTATAAATGATATATTGAAAAAAACCAATTTTAAAGTAAGCTATTTAGTTTTCTCTGAAACCGAAATTAGGCTTTTCCAAAATCATGGTAAACACAATTTAAGCTTTTTGATTGGACGGTCGTTTTTAAATGGGAATTTGGTGAGTCGATCATGAGAGAGGAGAAGTTAGTCATATTTTGGTCATCGAAAGGAAACAGTCGTGTGTCTCAAGATAGGGTGTAGTTCGTGAGTTTGGATACCGGCGTAACGAAAAGAAGTGAATAGTTTGAAGAAGGAGATAATAAGTAGATTAAAAGAGGTCCTTGTATCTACCGTGGGCATTTTATAAAGGATATGTGAAAGTATTCTTACGGCATCAAGTTGACAAAAGGAGGTCCTAGTGTCATAAATAAGTAGCGGAGTTTGGAGAAGTGAATCAGGTGTTTTTGTGTAGTCTGAAGGAGGTTTGCAGAGACGTAAAGAAGAAGCCGAGGTGACAAAGAGGGGAGATCACATCTTTGAGGAGACTGGACTTTTCTGGGTATGTTCCAACATACAACTCAAGAAGAAAATAAACTGTAAGTGTTTGTACAATTGAATTTTATATCTGTGAAGGATCGTTTCGACATCAGGGTCATTAGCATTTAAATTTAAGAACTGAGGTTTTGTTAGGCTAATCAAAAGTTTAAAGTTTTGTGGTATCTTTTTTCAAGTAAAGAAAATTTTAAGTAAAATTGGTTTTTCACGTAATATAAATATATGTAGCTTTATAATCTTATTATCATAATAATTTTATTTATTTTCTTGTATGCTGATTGATAAGATAACGACAGAATTTAATAATTATTTTATTCGTTCATATAAAATAAAGAAACGTAAATCTTTGTAATATAATATATTTGTATTTTTATCCTTTCTTCTCTCCCGATAAAAGACAACTAGAAAAACTTTTGAATCCATCGAACACAGGTAATATAAGGATTATTTTACTTTTGATAACAGATAAGTTATAATTTTTTTATTGGCTCAATAAACTAAGTTTGAACTCAAAATAAACAATCATAACAATATATTATACCGTAGGCCCTAGATATAGCAGACTACCCTGCTATACTCCCAAAGCCGCGACAGCGGTATAAAACGGGAGACTATTATTATTATTATATATATATATATATATATATATATATATATATATATATATATATATATATATATATATATATATATATATATTCATCTACCATTTTGTCAAGCATTCAGAATTGGTCCTAGGGAAGTCGTCGAGCCTACATTAGAGTAAAGTTTACAAAATGACGATAAAAATGAAATATTTTATTTCACTTCTATTTTTTTCATTCAGTTTATAATTGACGCTCCCCAAATTCTGTCTAAATTAATACTGCAGCTACTTAGCGACCCATAAAATTAATCAAAGAACAAATTCCGCAACATATGAAAGCGTTATAAAGTAAATATTGGCGAGCTCTGCGTTTGTTTGGAACGTCGATAATATTAATTTAATGAAGTTTTCGCCTCAGTTTGATACGGGAATCCTATTATACCGTACACGGACATTCAATTAGTAAAACCATGGTATTTCATTAGGCGGACTAATGAAGTGACGTCACCGGCGGTTAAACCAGGTGATTATCAATCATCTTGGTGTGACGGCTTATACTCGTACAGCCGAACAGCAGACACACAGACTTGTGCTTGTGCTTGCAGTCGTTCGGTTCGTTCCTATACTATCGTGTTGATTCGACGAAGAAATCCACTGGCGTAACAATTCAAACACTGCAAACAAAAAATATTAGAGTATTATAATTATTAGGAAAGAAAAAACGAAATCCAATAAAATATAAAATAAATATATATAAAATTAATAAATCTAGTGTCATTATTGGTTTTTATTATAAAGATTGTGGAAGAATTTTAAATTTGGAAACTTATTAAGCTTCTTCTTCTTCGTCTTATTTTTCATACTGATCGTCTGCCTATTGGACATCGTCCCATTCTATTCTTTTATTTCTTACCCAGTCCTTGGTGTTCTCCACCTTGCATCTACATCGTGTTTTCATCTCTGCTGTTTCTAAAATTATTTTTGTCCTATCTGTTGGATCGTGTTTCTGCCGCGTATGTGATTATTGGTGTGATGACTGTTTTGTAAATTATTTTCATGTTGTCTCA